>NW_026712268.1:0-600000 GCF_030504385.1 Musca domestica
TGATGACGCAGATGATTGTACCTTGCCACGTTTCTCCTTTAAAACAGCATATGGATCACATAGGGGATAATTAGTAAAATTAGATAATTATAATAATTCATTATTAATGAAAAAATATATATTTACTTTAAAGCATGATTGAGAAATACATTTATTATCTAAACTTCACGGTGAAATTGTTTACATAAAATTACACATTATATATGAAATCACTGACTGAGTGAGTTTTTAATATTTTTATTAATATTATTTATTATACACAGTCACTATCTCTGTTTGTTCCAGTTGATTCATTGTCTATATTTTTTGTGATGATTTCACAGTTCGCATGTAGCATATTATAAATTTATATTGTGAGTTATAATAATCGATCAGTTTGTATTCAAATGTACAATCGAAAAGAAGTCTCAGTAAAAATTAAACTTCTTACTTATTTGTTTCGTTCGGAGTAATCTTATCTGACAAATTGTTGTTATGGGAAAATCTCGGCGATGCCGATTTCGGACGGCTATTGGGTTTGGCTGTAAGATACAAGTTACAATAGGATAAAGCAGATGAAGCAAAAAAAAACTATTTTGCTTTAAGTTCTTGTGTCTACATATGCTTTTATATTATTTTTATTGAATTTACGTATGAAAAATCACTTTTCTTTAGCAACGAATATAAAACAGAACTTAGTCAAAAAATATGATTGTTTAATATTCAAAAAATATTTAATATTCAAAGACTTTTATTAAATAAAAGAACGGAAAATTTAGAGGTAAAGCAGCCTGTACTTACTTTTCAGTGAAGAAGAGATGACACTGCTTGGAAAGGAATAGTCAGTTGTGTTAAAAAACCTCAATATTTAATTAAATAATAAGAAACTACCAAGGGCTTAACCAGCATTAGTTAGGGCCAGAAGGCGTAATTTGATCTTGGCAAAAATAACGGAATTCATCTCATAAAAATTCATTCACAAATTCAACAACCTAAAGTTTTGGAATAAAAATAGTAATTACATATATATATATATATATATATATATATATATATATATATATATATATATATATATATATATATATATATATATATATATATATATATATATGTATATATATATATATATATATATATATATATATATATATATATATATATATATATATATAAGAGCAAAATGTTTGTACGTTTGTTTGTAATTTATGGACTCGAAAACCGCCGAACAGATTTTTCTGAAAATTTCCAAGTATACTACAACATCGCCTGAAAGTAACATAGGCTATATAAATTTTTGAGATGCGTAACGGAATATGAAGCAATAAAATATATATTAAAATCGGTTCAGATTTTGATATAGCTTCCATATATATTTTCGGCCGATTTCATGTATTTGATGTATTAAACACGCTGTGTACGCCACATTTCAATTAAATTTGGAATGTGTAATGGAATTAGTATAAAAAAAATTATTTGCCAAATTATATTGAAATCGGTTCAGATTTAGATATAGGTCACATACAAATTTTCGTCCGATTTCATGTATTTGATGCACCAAACAGGCTATGTGTCACTAATTTCAATGAAATTTGGAATGTGTATCCTAATTTAAAACGAACATACATTTGACAAATTATATTGAAATCGGTTCAATTTGGATATACTTCCCATATATATTTTCGACCGATTTCGTGTATTTGATGCACCAAACGCGATATGTATATTCGATTCCAATGAAATTCGGCATGAGTGGCTAAATTTGGTACAAAAATATATTTGTCAAATTATATTTGAATCGATTCAGATTTGGATATAGCCCCATATATATTTTCGACCGATTTCGTTTATTTGATGTACCAAACACGTTACGTATGTTCTATTTTAATGAAATTTGGAATGATTGACAGGATTTTATCATAAAAAAATAGTTTGCCAAATTATGTTTGAATCGGTTGAGGTTTAGATATAGCTCCCATATAAATATATTTCGGCCGATTTCATGTATGATATGCACCAAACATGATGTGTATGTCCGATTCCAATGAAATTCAAAATCTGTGGCGGAACAAATTAATTAAAATTAATTAATTAGGAATTGGTTAAGACTTGGATATACCTCCCAAATATATTGTCAGCCGATTTCACATATTTGATGCACCAAACACGGTATGTACCTCCAATTTCAATGAAATTTGGTAGATGTGACTGAATTTGGTGTAAGAGTAAATTTTGTCAAATTATATTGAAATCGGTTCAGATTGGGATATGAACTAACAGCAAATAATACAATAATAACATGTTGAAATCGGCTAATATATATATATATATATATATATATATATATATATATATATATATATATATAAATCAATTGTTTTTTGTTGGTAACGGAATCAGTTGAAAACGGCTGGGCCGATTTGCATAACTTTTTGTAAAAACGTTCGTCATACCCCGAGTTAGGTATTTAAAGAAAAAAATTATTGACAACTCCTCCTTTTACGCCCACTATTACGATTTATCTAAAATCTTTATATTTGCCAAAATAGTGAAGATATCGGTTTCAGAATTATTACACGAGATGCTGTTGGCTTTCCATCCAACACTAAGTACTTATTTAGGAGCTGAGGAACGCGCCTACTTTTAAATCTATCTCTCTATATGTAAAAGAAAGTTGTGTTATTTACTACTCTTATAACATAAAGACCGCCGGTCTGATTTTAACGATTTAGACAAATTCAGAATTGCCTCTTGGCAGAAAAGAATAAAATCCAAAAAAAAAAATCGTGTAAAAATGTGAAATTTGAACATTTTCATTTTGACTTTTAAAATGTACAATAGTAATGTTTTATTATGTACATTTGTAGTGTTTTTTTTTTTTTTTTTTTGGAATTCTAATATGATGTGTAGGTTTTTTTTGGGTAGTATAAAGCCACAACGGATAAAAAAGTTATTTATAGATATTATGTGTTTATTCGTATTACCCAATAAATACGTAAAATCTATAAATAACACTAAAATCTGGAAAAATCTACAATTTTTCAATGACATCGAATTTAGTTGAAGATTCTTTTTCTTTTTTCTATATTGAAATGTACATTTTTTATTGTTTTGAATTCTGAATGAATAATATTAAAAATGAAATGAGGGCGCAATACGATGTTAAATGCTTTCTACTCCAGCTGGAAGATGCGAACACATTTAAACAAACAAAAATGACCGAAAAACGTTATGGGGTTCATTTCAAAAAGTGGACCTGCTTCTTTCATATGACAATAAATTGTCAAATGAGAACACAAAATGCAAAATACATTGGGACTGCATTCAGTTAAATACCGACTATAAAGGACGTAAAATAGAAATTCTTCCTAAACATTCAAGATAACCCCCGATAACGGAACAACCCGATTTCAAGTATATTCTACATTTTTAAACATATTTTTCGTATTAATTTTAGCTTATGTTGATAATTTAAGAAAAAACCATCTTTGCAAAAAATGACCACGTTTTGGTATCACCATCATATGATTTAAGGTATTTTCGGGGTCTTGGCAACTTTTTTCATTTTTTTGGCCCTTATTTGACATCTTTGTTTCTAAGGGGGAAGAAAACCTCTTCTTGAGGCTACCTTGGGGTAGAAAACCCACTTTCTCAACCAATGTGTGGTCAGAAAAGAAAATTTGGTATTGTATTGAATTTGTAACCCCCAAGAGAATATTGGTTGGGAACGTAGATTTAGGATGTACGTCTATATGAAATAAACTCCGAATTGTCAATCTGGGACTCATTCAGTCGGAAATTTTGGCAGAATATATATAGAATATACTTGAAATCGGGTTGTTCCGTTATCGGGGGTTATGACCCATATCATGACCTGCCAAAGCGATTAAAAGTATCTTGAATGTTTAGGAAGAATTTCTATTTTACGTCCTTTATAGTCGGTATTTAACTGATTGCAGTCCCAATGTATTTTGCATTTTGTGTTCTCATTTGACAATTTATTGTCATATGAAAAAAGCAGGTCCACTTTTTGAAATGAACCCCATGTGTTCGCATCTTCCAGCTGGAGTAGAAAGCATTTAACATCGTATTGCGCCCTCATTTCATTTTTAATATTATTCATTCAGAATTCAAAACAATAAAAAATGTACATTTCAATATAGAAAAAAGAAAAAGAATCTTCAACTGGTTCGCTGATTTTTTTGCGGCGAATTTTTAAAGTCCTTACGAAGTTTGTCGGTAGAATGTACTATTATTTTGAAATTCGATGTCATTGAAAAATTGTCGATTTTTCCCGATTTTAGTGTTATTTATAGGTTTTATGTATCTATTGGGTAATACGAATAAACACATAATATCTATAAATAACACTTTTATCCGTTGTGGCTTTATACTACCCAAAAAAACCTACACATCATATTAGAATTCCAAAAAAAAAAAAAAAAAAACACTACAAATGTACATTCGAAAATAGTAAATCAAAATGGAAAAAAATATGCAATATAAAACATTACTATTGTACATTTTAAAAGTCAAAATGAAAATGTTCAAATTTCACATTTTTACACGATTTTTTTTGGATTTTATTCTTTTCTGCCAAGAGGCAATTCTGAATTTGTCTAAATCGTTAAAATCAGACCGGCGGTCTTTATGTTATAAGAGTAGTAAATAACACAACTTTCTTTTACATATAGAGAGATAGATTTAAAAGTAGGCGCGTTCCTCAGCCCCTAAATAAGTACTTAGTGTTGGATGGAAAGCCAACAGCATCTCGTGTAATAATTCTGAAACCGATATCTTCACTATTTTGGCAAATATAAAGATTTTAGATAAATCGTAATAGTGGGTGTAAAAGGAGGCGGGGTATGACGAACGTTTATACAAAAAACTAAGCAAATCGGTCCATCCGTTTTCAACTGATTCCGTTACCAACAAAAAACAATTGATTTTTATATATATAGAAGATTCAACTCCAGGGCCTACATCGTGGTTCAGCTGGAAGATGAATATAAGATGAATATTAATACCAATTTATTTAATTAACTTGATTTCTTGAGAACTGAAATTGATCGCGGGTTACATGGAAGTGTAGTACCAAATTAGTAACGGAAAATATGAGTGTTAAAAGACAATTACTTTTTCAAAATCGCTAAAAAATCACGAAAAAGAGATCTCATTGCAAAAACTTTCAAATCGGGAAAAAAATCGAAAAAAAAATTTCAATGGAATCGAATTTTAAAATAATAATACATTCTATTGACAAACTTAGTAAGAACCTTAAAACATTTGCTGTAAAAAATCAGCGAACAAGTTTAAGATTTTTTCAATTTGTTATTCTTTTTTTGTCAATTTTTTTTTTTTCAATTTGTATTATCATATTGAATTCAGTGGAATTTTGGTGAGCAAAATAAAGAATACTTTTTCACTATATACAATTTTTCACCAAAAAAATGAAATAAGTGCGAAATAGGATGTTAACTGACATCTACCTTTCAACTCCAGGGCCTACATCGTGTTTCAGCTGGAAGATGCGAACACATTTAAACAAACAAAAATGACCAATAAAGCCTAATGGGCTCATTTCAAAGCGTGAACCTACTTCTTTCATGTGACAATAATCCGTCCAATGAGAGCTTAAAATGCAAATTTTTTGGGAGTACAATCAGTAAAATACCAAGTTTAGAGGGTGCAAAATAGTAGAGCGAATGGGACTTTTAGTAAGAAAAGGATTTTTATCCTTCCAGAAATTCTTCTCAAACATTAAAGATACCATAAATCGCTTTGGCAGGTCATGATATCGATCATAACCCACGGATAAGGGTACAACCCGATTTCATATTTATATAACCATCGTATGATTTAAGCTATTTGTGTGGTCTTGGCCACGCATAAAATTTGAAGTTTTCAGAGTAGGGCCCATATTGGTCTTGACCACTTTCATCAATTGATTTGGCTAAAATATTGTATTTATGCTACCCTGGGGTAGGGAACCATCATACAGATAATTGCCACATAGGAATTTATTTAAGTAAAGTCCCCACATCGGAGTATCTGCAGAAATGGTTCCGAAAGTAAAGAAGCGACTTGATCGAAACCCGTGTCGCAGTGGCCGATAAAGTGGCTCGTGAGCTGAACATATCGCATTATTCCATTCGGCAAATATTGAAAAATGAGCTCGGGGTAAAGCCATTGAAATTAGAAAAAGTGGAATAAATTACAACGCAGCAGAAAGAAAATAGACTCAAAGGAGCTAAACAGTTGCTTCGCTTGGCTGAAAGTGGGGAACTGCCAAATTTGGTTTTCTTCGATGAGAAAACATTCGTTGTCCAGCAGTTGTAAACAAACAAAATGATCGTGTTTACTTGCCAAAGAGGTCAGTTGGAAATTTGCACATTCGGTTGGCCACCAGAACTCAAGTGCCGGCCATGGTAATAGTGTGGGTCGCCATACCAGCCAATGGCCGCTCTCTGCTCGTATTAATCGACCGTGGCATCAAAATAAATGCCGAATATTATCGCGAAAATATTCTGTAGGTTGTATTAAACCCTTGGGCACGCAGACATTTTGACCGCAGACCTTGGACATTCCAACGGGACTCAGCACGAGCCACCCAAGAATGGATACAAAATGAGGTTCCTCACTAAAGTGTTGATCACCTCAAGCAAGCGCTTCGCCGGGAATGTGCCAAAATACCACAGAGGAATATTCGGGCAGCGTGTGATACATATTTTTTTACAAAATGTTAAATGTGCGTGAGGTACCAGATATAGTGGACCGAAATATTCAATTTTCATATTTCATCTTATATCGATACAAATATTGGTATGGGCAAAATTACAGGAAAATTGAACATTTACATCCCATTTTATACGAAATCATAAATTCCATATTCTACCCAGGTTTCTGGTTGAGAGAAATTTTAGATATAGCTAGTTGTAAACATTTGCTGACTTGTTTCGCAAGTTAAGCAGATAAAATTATTGAAAATTGTGACCCTTTGTGGGTGAGGGGAAGTTGGATGTTTATTTCGCTTTCTTTGAGCTTTTGGTTTTTTAAAATCTTTAACCCTATGTTGGGAAGGTATCAGATCTTGTGTTGATGGAAATATTGAGATGTACCTAGTGTAAATGGAATCGGATGTTAATGTTTGCGTTTTATGAGCTTCATGGATATTCAAAATGTTTACCCTTTGTGAGGGAGTTGCTAGAAGGAGTGAACCCATATATCCCATCTTTACTGCAGATCTTGTGCTTGTATAAGTAATGGGTGCCTGAAATATGAAGAGAACCGTATTCTTATTTCGAATTTTATAATTGTTTTGGGTTATTCAAAACTTAGCCCTTTTTTGTGGGGAGGGGGGGGGGGGGGGAGTGTACCATTAGGAATGGGCCGAGTTCTACTGTCTTTATAACAGATTCTGTGTTGATAGAGATGTTGTGTTGTACCGAATCCGAATGGAATCGACAGTTAATTTCGCGTTTTATGAGCTCTTACATCACATTATATAAGAGTTATAATTATTCAAAATTTTGACCCTTTGTGGAGGGAGGTACAAAGTTGGATCAAAATGGGACTATCCTTTCTCTATCTGTGCAGTAAATAAAATAAGTAAATATTGTTTTCGTTTTTTTTTTTTTTTTTTTTTTTTGAAAATTTTGACCTTTTTTGTTTGAGGTGCCAGAAGGTGTGGATATTGCCCATCTCCAAACTCGGTCTAAGTTTGTCCTGAAACGGATTTGGTCCCATGAGACCTATGATCTAAAACCGTTATTTCGATGAGTCACGTTTTGGTCGTATCAAATGATATGTAGCCATATGACTGAAAGTATAAGCCCATAGAAAATACCTCTCAAATGATACCCCTCATATGGGGGCTATACGAAGGCGTGTTCCTTCATAAGTAATTCTTTGTCCTAGTCTGTAGAACCCATTACGAACTTCAATTACGAAATTTGAAACAATTCTGGTTAATGTTGCCGCTAAAATCATTAATATACCAAATATATAGAGGTATCGTTAAACGGGGCCATACGAAGACGAGGACCTGCGTGTGCTATGTTTTGTTTTTGTGAAACAATTCTGGTTAATACTGCCGCTAAAATCATCAATATACCAAATATAGAGAGGTATCGTAACACAGGGCTATACGAAGACGAGGGCCTGTGTGCGCTATGTTTTGTTACGTGTTGTAGTACCCATTATAAACTTTAAATATTGGGAGGTATCGTTACATGGGGGCTTTAAAAACACGTGGACCTGCTTAGACACTTTTTTGTCATACATAGATTACCCATTATGAACTTCAACTACGAAGTTTGAAACAATTCCGGTTAGTAATGTCGCTAAAATTATCAAAATACCGAATATCGGGAGGTATCGTTACATGGGGGCTATGCAAAGACGTGAACCTGCATACGCATTTTTATTTAAAATGCTTCTGCAATTGAATATACTAAAGACATAGAGGAACTGGCAAAATCGAGTCAGGCTATATCTCGGAAACAAACAATTAACAATTCAAACAATTTATCGGTCAAATATAGTACGTAATATATCAAAGCTATGACGAAAAATTGTGCCACTTACAAAGTAATGGTCATAATGGAAGCCGGAACATTTATTAGTAAATTTGTGAATAGTTGCACCGAAGAAACTGACAGGGGAAAGATCTCAATACAGACGTCAGCGTTAGGACAGCATCGGTCCATTCAATAATGGAGGTGGTAGTCATAATAATAATAATGGACAGTGATAATAACCGAAATGTGCATATGACACATTCGGAAAACAAGCAGACTCTCTTGAGCAACCAAATAAAACTAGTTAAAAAGCAATTAAGATCGGTCGGCCCAAGCTCCTAATCCCCTCCACCATTTGGAAGAAACTATAGAAATTTCAAAAAATTCCGAAAAATACCGCTTAAAAAACCGTTATATGGGGCTATACGAAGCGATAAAGGTATCGCTGCAATAACAGAGGAAAGATTTCAGTACAGAAAAAAGATCTTCTTTCAAAATCGTTGTGCCTGAAAATATTTTTGTACAGTTGATTTTAAAAGAATTTTGGCCTGCTAGGGCATTTATTAAAGAATTTGTGGAAAGATCCGATAATTTAGCTCATTTGCCTCTTAGACCAGATTCGGTGCCAAAAAACTAAATGACTCATTTTCTATTTGCTATCAGAATGTAAGGGGGCTTAATACAAAATTAACCAGTTTATATACTGATAGCATTGGTTTCAATTATATTGTATTGGTTTCCTCCGAATCTTGGTTAAAAACATCTTTATTAAATAGTTAAATTTTATGTTCAAAATATCAAATATTTAGAAAAGATCGTGTTTGTAAAAAATGTGGTGGCTGTAACTTATTGCAGTTGATACCAAATATACCTCTAATTTAATTGATATAGAATTTGTTTGGGCAAATCTAAATTGTTTGTAACTTGCTCTTATATTCCCCCTTCATCTTCACTTGACATTTATAATCAGCATTTATCAGCAATAAATTTAATTACTGAAAAAATGAAAGATTCCGATCGCATTCTGATCCTTGGTGATTTTAATATGCCCTCCATTAGGTGGCTTCCAATGCCAGATTCCGAAGCTTTGATTCCTTTGCCATGCGAAATGAACAGTACCTAGTATACATTTGATGTTATAAAAATTTTGTGTGACCTAAATCTTTATCAAATAAACAGTGTGAAAAATTCCCACGGCAAAATTCTTGATTTGGCGTTTGTAAATATAACACAGCATTTTGATATATTCAGAATTCCTCCAATATGCACTCCTGAAGATATATACCATTCAACTTTACATATATCCATGACTCACAGTTATGTAATTGAAGAAAGTCAGTCCGACTCATTTAAAACTGTCCTTAATTACAAAAAAACTATTTTTCGAAAACTTAATACCCTAATTTCCTCCGTAAATTGGGCTTCTGTGTGTCTGTGTAACAGCCATAAAGATTTAGAATATGTAATTGATAAATTTTATGATATTTTAAATAGATTTAAACTGGAATGTGTTTCAACCACTAGAATTAAAAATTTAAAAAAACCATGGATAACCCCTGAGTTATCAAGTTTAAAAAATTCTAAAAATAAGCATTTTCGTAAATATAAAAAATCAGGCTTAACAATAGACTACACTAATTACTCTGTTGCTAGATCTAAATGTACTTTAGATTCTCGTAGATTGTATAATCTTTACCCAGACAAGATTAAAAATAATTTTAAATCCAATTCTAAATCTTTTTATGATTTTGTTAATCTAAAACGAAAAGTTTCCTCAAAGCCCTCGGTATTGAAATATAACAATAAAGAATTTGTCACAGACACAGATATTGCTGAATGTTTCGCAGATTTTTTTGCCACAACCTATTCCAGTTCATCTTCCCAAATTAAAGATTCGTATCCTTATAAGTTATCACAGACTGATCAGATTTGTATGCCATTTCTACAACGTCAGGATGTGTCCAATAGTCTACGTAGTTTAAAACCAATTAAACGTCCAGGTCCGGATGGCATACCTAATATAATTCTTAAATATTGTTCAGAAACATTAGCGCTTCCGTTAACTATATTGTTTAAATATGGTAGTCTTACTAATGTGTCAAATTATAGAGGAGTTGCAAAATTAAGTGCCATACCAAAATTGTTCGAAAAATTAATTACTGCAGTAATTTCACAGAAAATTCAATCTATATTGAGTCCATATCAGCTTGGTTTTCGTAGTGGTCTTTCAACCTCAAAAAATCTTATACAATTTACGTCAACAGTAATAAAAGGATTTGTTCAGCGTAAACAAACTGATACAATTTATACTGATTTTAGTAAAGCTCGAAATTGTTAATGTACGCAGTTGATGTTAAATTATTCATTCTCATAATTGTGATGAACGAACTAGTTTACTTGAAAACGATTTAGATAGCCTTTTTAAATGGTGCAGGTTAAATTGAATGGAGTTAAATTTAGGCAAATGTAAGCATATCTTCTCCAGATCTTCTTCTCTGATATTACAATATAATATTGACGGTCATTCATTATCAACTGTAGATTCATTTGTCGATCTAGGCCTCTTGATGGATCCAAACTTAAATTTTAATAGCCATGTAATAACAATGGTAAAAAAGCATATGGTGTTTTAGGTTTTTTTTAAACGGTGGGCCAAAGAATTTTCTGATCCATATATAACTCTCTTGTTAGACCTATATTGAAATACGGTTCTGTTGTATGGGATCCTCAATATGCAATATACTCAGATAAAATAGAATCCGTGCAAAAACAATTTCTGCTATATGCCTTACGAGGTTTACATTGGAATTGTGATTTTGTTTTGCCTTCTTATGCTAGCAGGCTAAAATTAATTAGATTGCCTACACTTAAAAGCAGACGTATTATGTTGAAGTCCATGTTTGTACTAAAAATATTAAATGGTAATATACCTTCAGATATCCTAATCTCATCTATTAGAATTAATGTCCCGTTTAGATCTAGTAGATACTACCAATTATTATATGTGTGTTGACTTTAATTCTGTATACTGTAATGTAGATTTTGGTATGAGTTTAGAAGTTACTAAATCTAGAATAATTTTATTTTTAAATAATTAACATACATGTTTTATTATTTGACAAACTAGCTGATGAATTAGATTCTGTAGCTGGTTTTCAATTTCCTACTGAATTCCCATTATGATGCGGATCATGATGTGTACGCAATCCCTCCGTAAAGGGAGGTCGCCCCATCGGTCGGCAGGGGTGGGAATGTGAGGCGTGGGAACGTTCGAAATAAAAAGATTGAATAATGTCGCAAAAAAACATCAAAATGTGGATTACCGGGATATACCTTTATGGGGGCACACATGTTTGCAAAATGTTAGCCTTCTATCTCGATTCGTTCAAAATATAGCGACATTATAACATACAGACGGACAGAAAGACATATACACTGACATCGCTGAATCGACATAGAATTATATTATATACTTTGTAGGGTCTATCATAAGTATTTAGAGGAGTTACAAACGAAATGATATAGTTAATGCACCCTCTGTTGAAAGGTGGAGGGTGGAAAAAATATATAATTTCAACCTTAATCTTGGTTACCAAATTTTTCCACGAATATTACTTATTGATACATTGACAATATAACAATGTGGACGAAAAAGTACAACTAATTTGTTAGGCATCAGAAAAAGAATTATTCAATCGTTGGGAGAACTACACTTAAATCATAAAAGGATCTATTTTATGTTCCCTATTATTTTCACATAGTTCCACAATGTTTTCCCATTCAAAAAAATATAATTTTTTAACGATAGTATACGTGTTCTATTAATTCCACGATTGAGGATAATACTCTTTAGACCGACACGATTAGTAACTAATTAAAATCGGTATTAGTACCAAATAAATAAATTCAAACAAGAATATTAAAAGTACGTGCCATGGTTAAGAGTGGCAGAGCTTTTGTATAAGAATATTTGTACGACAAAAGACAATGCTTCAATAAAGGTTTAAGATATCTGATTTGAAGCTTTAGAAGGTTATGATATAATAGGTCATCGGCTGCGAAATAAGAGACGTATTAGCCTGTTGTATACGTTACGTATTCAGTAACTAATAAACTATTATCGATGTAAACTAAACTACTATCATATTTAATAAACACCATCACTGAGTTGTTATGAGTTACCCGAAGGAAACAGTTGTTTTGCTACCAGACCCTGAGATATAACGAGAGATATATGGCGACCAGTAAATTAAAACCGCGTGGCAATTTTCAAATGGAGCCATTTGATGAAAAGGCTACAACTGGGAACCGTTGGGCGAAAAGATTTGAAACGGCGATGAAGGCCAAATATTTATTACATTTCATGTGTAACGTACCAATCGAGAAGTCAAACTTCTCCTATTCCAAGGTTAAAGTTTTACAAAGAATTCTAGAAGAATAGGACTTTAGGAGCCATTAATAGGGCTAGCAAAACAGTCGAAGGGGGGTTCGTGTCCTTTTCCTCTAAAATCTAAAAAAGGGTAGTACACAATAAAATATTATAGACTCCTAATTTTTTAAACTCTACATTTTAATTAATGGATTAAAAAATCAACAACTGCTCCCTTTACATGAAAAAATGAAAGTATATATCCTTTGAAAACCTGGCCTCTTAAATTGGTCCTCGAGATGTAATGAGGCCCTTGCCTCTCAACACTCCCTACCATTGGTTCTACCGGAAATCAAATTGAAAGAACCCCTAAATCAAAGTTGAAACAAAGAAACTAATTTATCATCTGACCATTACCTTTCACTGAAACACCCATAAATTAATTTACTCGGAAGGCATTTTTTTATAACTTCATATAAATATACATGGGTTTATTAAAAAGAAAATTGTTTTAAGACACAAAAAAATTCACTCAGCGTTCAGAAATCCATAGTACAATTGGTTGTTAAAAACTGGTAACATCACTATTTCCATTTATATTTTCAATTTTAATAAAGCTAAAAGCTCAAAAAAACAAAAAACTTTCAAACACATTTCTTTTTAAAGGCTATCTATTATTAACATTTTTCTCGCACTTTTTACTTCTTTTTTTTCTACTTCAATCTTAGTGTTTATGATATTAAAAATATGTATATAGATTTTGTTTTACTTATAATTTATCAAAAATTTCATAATCTAGCAAAAATCTCAGTTCTAAATCCACTAAATATTTCAATTACTTCAACTCTGGATTGTTACCAGATTATCATTATTTTTGTATAAAAATCACTAAGGCAAAAAAAAAAAAAAAATAATAATAATACCAATCAAACACTCACCAAATTCGGATTTTTCATATCCACTGCTGCTGAAGAGGGCCCTTTTCTGCTGCACGTTAGTGGGTAATAAGATTGTATTTTGCCTTACTGGTGATGTGGCAATGGAGGAATATTATTACTTATAAACTATGCATTAATAGGAAGAGATTATTTAAATTTAAAGAAATTATTAAATTTTAATATTGATGATATGATGTGTTACACGGAATTTTCTGTCCACTCTGTTCGAATGAAATCAACTAATGAGTTGAAGGCAATAAAAATCTTGGACTATTATGTTGAACTGCTGCTGCGCTTTGGTATGCTGGAATATGCACAAGCAGGTGGATGACAATTTTTGCATTGACATTGATGACGTATGCATATGTAAATTGTAAAGCCAGTTTTGGTTGTCGCTATGCGATCGCTTTACTGATTTTGGGAATTCGTAACATACATATGGCTTTTGTTGTTGTCGTCTGCTTCAGTACCCCGAATACAGACTGTCTGGCGTCGGTAGACTTATTACAGTTGTTGTTTTTAATCGATCATTGTTGTTGTCTTTAGGGTACCCAAGAACAATAATTGTAATGATTGACCACTGTGTGTCGTTGTTGCTAAGGGGAATTTAAGTAATTCTTGTGGTAATGTTCAATTCGACATTCTGACACAAAGAGGTATCACTTTGGAACTTAAAGTTCGGAGGACGATGAACTTGTTAGCTTAGAACCAAAATCTTCTTAGATTTAAGAACGCCTTGGTTGGTAGGTTTCCATATGAAGGTGTTGGATTTAGGAATATTTACAGATCCATTCGTTCGATAGATTTAAATTTGGCGAATATTATCGAATCCTGTCATGAGGGGGTAATCGCCTCTGCAGCCTCATGTGTTTCACGAAACAGGATCTATGGTAAGTAATATCCTGTGAAGGATCGGACATTCACTAAGGCATTTTCTCACTTCATAAAAGAAAAAATACTTACTATTTCCCAAAAACATTTTTATGCTCGATTCGACAATGGAAATTTATAATATAGATTCAGAAAGAATTTCTTAAAATATTTAAGTAGTTTTTAAACTAGAAAGATTTTGAGTTGGACTTCTTCTCAGTCGAATTATCTTTGTTTTATTAAACGATGTAACCTCAAGAAAGGCTGAATTAGAAAAGGAAGTTTTGATGATTTTTTCTATGAGCGTAATTTTAAGGTGAAGTTAGTTGTACTAAATCAGCACAATCATATGATTTGGCTTGGTGACCTCACGGTGAACTAGTTACAAGTAAAAGTTGTAGTTGGCAAACCAAAATAAAAATACGTTAAATTTAAATGCACGTTATTTAAGAAAATCTAAGCAGTTAATATGACAAAATATTTTGGAATATTATTTTTATAAGCTGAAGGAAAAAATTGGATTTTGTGCCATTTCTAAAAAAAATAGGGGTGTTCGAAAACGACCATCACACATGGGCACAGAGGCTTAAAATAAGTTATGTGACAAGGCTTTACCAGAGGAATTGCAGTATGATAAAACACTTAACCAAATGAAATATTTTTGAATTTTAAATTTCATTCACGTAGGCAGGAGCCTACGGAATCCACCGCAGATTGTTGTTGATTTGGTGAATACCTGGACAAAGCACATAGAAACCAATTTGTGTACGGCATAAGGAACAGGAAGATTCAAGGCCGGTTATTGAAAAAGGACGAGCTATCGTTGGATGATTCAATAAATTTGGCAATCATGTTTGAACAAGCGGAAAAGTGATTCCAAGAAATGAATAAGCAACAAGAGAGAGGGAGAAAACAGTCATAGAGACAGACCAAAGAGATCGAAACAGAATACAAACTGTGACAGATGTGGCAGCAGTGAACATAATTCAAACGATTGTCGTCACATAAATTCAGTATGCAATTTCTGCAAAAAAAGAGACCACTTGAGGCGTGTGTGCTTTAAAGCAAGATCAACAATGAAAAAAATATCTGACAGCGAAGGCAGTGTCAGAGCAAGAAGTGTGCAAGATGTAAAGTAATGGGCAGAGCTCCAGCATACGTAATAAGATTCTATGTACATTAGAAGTAAATGATCGAAATATCACATTTGAAGTCGACACAAGAGCGCCGGAAAATAAGAATTCATGAACCAGATTTGGAACTTTTTAGTTACTGCAAGACGCCTATAGATTGCGCGGGATACATTTGGGTGAAAGTAAAACAAAAGACATGACAAAGTTCAAAATGTATTTAGTGCGGGCCAATAGGAAACCATTGCTGGGAAGAGAGTGGCTGCGGTTAGTTAAATTGGACAGGCTGAAGATGCTAAAAGGAACGGGTGTCATCAGCGGAGGCAAACAAAATGCAGGAGTCAGCGAATTTGAAAGGTCAGTTAAGGGGTATCTTGGCGAAATATCCAAATTTATTTTCGAAAACAGTTGGATATTTAACCGGTGCTGTTCCGAGATGTATGAAAGCGCGAGGGAGAGCGTTGCAGAGAGTGGAAGAAGAATTAGATGACCAAGTAGAAGCTGGGTTATTGGAAGTGGAGCGAAGCGAGTGGGCTACACCGATCATTGTGGTTAGAAAGAAAGATAACAAGATACGAATGCTGACACTACACCCTACGGGTGTAGGTGCCGTACTAAGTCATGAATTTGGCCTATAAAATTTGCATCGCAAACATTAAATGAAACTCAGAGACTGTATAGTCAAGTTGACAAGGAGGCGCAAGCAGTAATATTCTGGGTAAAGAAGTTTTTTCAATATATATGTGGAAGGGAATTTACTTCAATTACCGACAATAAAGCAATATCACAGACCTGACAAGGGATTGCCTGTTTTGTCTGCAACGCATATGCAACATTACGCAGTATTCCTGGAATCGTTTGATTACAAAAATAGGTTGCGTAAATCTAAGGAGAATGGAAATGCAGATGCACTGTCGATTATTCGAGGAAATGAATGCGGGAAATCTATCAGCGAGATTGATTAGATTGAAATGGAATTATTTGAGAATTTGCCAATTACTGTCAAGGAATTAGGACAAGCCACTAAAAAAGACGCGGAAGTAAGACGCTTAGTAGAAAATATGTCATATGGTCGAAAGTGTGAGCCTGCCGACAGTTTTGGAATCGACCCATCGGAATTTAGCTTTCAAC
Source organism: Musca domestica (assembly GCF_030504385.1). Classification (NCBI taxonomy): domain Eukaryota; kingdom Metazoa; phylum Arthropoda; class Insecta; order Diptera; family Muscidae; genus Musca; species Musca domestica. The sequence continues at coordinate 16,937 of NW_026712268.1, forward strand.
AGAGATGCTTATTGAGGGGCATAAGAGCCAAGACAGCTTAGAGCTAAAATAATACAATAATTACATTCGGGGCATTTTGGTGTATCAAAGATGAAGTCACTGTCCAGAGCGTATTGTTGGTGGCAGAATTTACATAGGGACATTGAAGAAGTTGTTGCAGGATTTTATGAATGCCAAATTGTGCGACCTGATGTAAAGAAGGAACTTGTTCATTGCTGGTTACCGCCGAAGAAAGTTTTCGAAAGGGATCACGCTGGTCCCTTTTTGGGCAAGTATTTTTTGTACTGGAGGACGCTTTCAGTATATGGCCGAAGGTAAAGATAGTTCCAGATATAACCGCGGATACAACAATCGAAGTGTGTAGAAGCATATTTGCTCAATTTGGAACACCATACATTCTAGTCAGCGACCACAAAATTATGTATAAGTTGGGGGCACCGTACCACCCTGCAACGAATGACCAAGCGGAACGTTTTATACAAACCATAAAGACCAAATTGAAGGCAATACATCGAAAGGAAAAGTTACAGAAAAAAAATTGATCAAATGTTGTTGGCATTACGACGCGCAATTCGCCCGCCTACATGTGAATCACCAGCTATGATTATGTTTGGGCGCCAAATTTAAAGTAGATTGGACCTCGTACTGCCATACAATGAAGTCCGAGACCCCGAGAGACAAAGAACTACAAGAGACTTTGCAGTAGGAGACCCTGTAATGGCCCGGAATTATATGGATAAGCTTAAGTGGAAGCCTGGAATAGTAAGAGAGAGAATTGCTCGCATTATAAAGTGAGGCTGGAAGATGGTAGGTATTGGAACTGACACATTGATCAATTGCGAAAGATTGACTGAGTAATGTCAAGTAACGAAGTTGAGAAAACACATGGTGCTTTCTCAACCATCACATTTAACTCTGGAGGGAAGAGAGAACGCTACAAGTACGAGTAATTCTCAACGAAAAGCCACAGAAGAATTGGCGAATTATGACAACCGAGATCAGTCCTTCGCTTAACTTTTTAATTTAATTACTGCACCGTATTCAACGATATCTTCGGTATTCGTAACGCCAATATATGACAAAATTTATAGAATCCCTGAAGCTCTTATAGATAGACAAAGCTCAAAATTAATAACACAAAATGGTAGAGCAATATATTTCTGAATATCACAGTCCACTTCGCTTAATACCTAATAAAATCATTACCAAATTCTTACAAAAAATATGGTGGCAACCAAACAAGAAATTGACCATATTTTCGACCGATCCGTTAAAGCAAAATATTTTGATCTTAAATCTGTATTTAGTATTTTTGATCTAATATATTATCATTTTCAACGAGCAATGGATCATATAAATACTCTAAACTTACATATGGATTAAAAATAGCCACAAATTCCTTTTAACACATGATAACTCTTGCTATTTCAGGATTGAAGCAATATCCAGCATTTTTGCATATGGATGACAATTTACTGATAAAAGCATTAAAAGATACACAATACTAATACCTAAATACATTATAACATTTGAGTATTTGAAAAATGAATTGTACCCATACTTTAACGCAAGAATATAATGGAATACAACTTCTAGGACAATAGCGTAGTAGTGGAAGGACAATAGCGTAGCAGTAGAAGGACAATAGCATAGCAGGGAAAAGACAATAGCGTAGCCAAAGCACTATCTCGTAAAAGCCATGACATATAATATTATGAAGATAATGACAAATCAGGAAAACGCTTGCGCATGTATAAAATAAACAATGAAATTAATGGACAATGTAATGATGAAATGAAACAAGACCAATTAAACCCAATAAAGCCATTAATAATAATGGCTCAGAATACGTGCAGATAAAACTTGATTCCAAGAAATGGTTGCTTAAACATATAAACATCTTATATCTAAATATATAGTGAGTGAGATGTACTCCAATGGAGATCTTAATTTAAGACCATTATCCAAAGGCTTCACTAAATAGCCGGGTTGCAAAACGAATTTCCCTAAAAAAATGTGGATAAACTCATCGAAATAACGAATACCATGAGGAACCGTTACATAATACCAAATATATGTAACTACTGAAACATTGGGGCTATAGCAAAATGTGAAACTTTATAGACAATTATCTTCCACAAGAGATTGCGAACAGTTTGTACCAATTCCGTTGTTTAAAAAGTAAGACGGCATCATTATATAAATGCTATAAGGAAACGTGGAACTGTATAGACAATGTTCAGCCACAGGACACTATGGGTTTTTTTACGTTTATTTTGGCATAAACTCTAATTTCAAAGCTATTGAATTGAAATTTGGTTTGTATGCATTTTTTATGCTTCCAAGATGACCTACCAATTTTCATATGATTTGGGGCATTATTTCATATAGCTGCTATATAGCCGATTTGGCCGATTTGACCCAACTTTTTTGTTTATGAAGCTATTGAAGTGAAATTTGGTTTGTATTCATTTTTTATGCCCCCAAGATGACCTACGAATTTTCATATGATTAGGGGAACTATTTCATATAGCTGCTATATAGCCGATTTAACCCAACTTTTTTGTTTATGAAGCTATTGAAGTGAAATTTGGTTTGTATTCATTTTTTAAGCCCCCCAAGATGACTTACGAATTTTCATATGATTTGGGGCACTATTTCTTATGTAGCTGCTATATAGCCGGTCTGGCCTATTTGACCTAACTTTTTTATTTATGAAGCTGTTGAAGTGAAATTTGTTTGGTATACATTTTTATTCTCCCAAGATGACCTACCAATTTTCATATGATTTGGGACACTATTTCATATAGCTGCTATATAGCCGATCTGGCCGATCGGCTATGATGATTTGGAGAAACATACTGCTCATTCATTACAATAATTATACTTTTGCTAAGCCATTTTGAATGTTTAGTTTTAAATCGCTCTAGTTTACGGATGCACTTTGGCAAATGCTTTTTTATATAATTAACAAAATCTTTCACTTGATTTGATATCAAACGCATTTGGTCTTCATTTAAACTGATATTATTGATATTCTGTAACACATATTTCACAAGTGCATCTTCTGAGCGATTGTTGCTTCTCCAAATTTCAATAAGCGCTGCATGGACAAACACATGTTTATCTGCAAAACACGTGTTGGCACAAAATAGAACAAAAAAGGCTAGTTACTCATTAATTAACACACCTTTGTTAATAACTTGGCATTTATACCTTTTTGCAATGCTTTGCCATTCACAAGTTACACTCCACGGAACACAACTACAATTTATAGATTTTATATAAAGTTATACATAAACGAAACAATTCACAGTATTACAACAACAGACAATTATGACAAAAACGGCACCTCGTCTTAATTTTACATACCTGCACTAACGTTTTCCATAATTACACATTTTATTTATTTTCAATTTTGTCAAATCAGAAGCACTTGAACTTAGCTGATCTTTACCGCCAGTTGTACCAAAACAAAGTGCTTTCAAACAGCTGACTTTAAAAGCTCGCCAGCAAAAAAGGGTTGCCACCCGTATTGATATTAAACATTTTTTTTTCTAATATGGGTATCTACATTTAGGAAATCAGTTAAATTTCAAAATATGAAACCAAAAAAAAAAATGACTTTATGCCAAAAAATCATGCTTTTTACCCATAGTGCAGGAGTTAGAATTAGACAATTCCGTTTGAAAATGTGGCTTTAATTGTGGGGAGGTACAGTCATATGGATGTTATACATGAAAGTGGACCTCTATAAACAATTTTCTGCCACAGGTTATAAAATCTGTGATCCTTTAAAAATGCATTTTAGGAAAACGTGAAGAAATACAGGAGGTAAACACGATAAAAAACTCTAAGTACCAAATTTTAAACAATTCTGTTAAAAATGTGATCTAAATCATCAAAATACAGAATATCGGGAGATACGGTTATATGGGGGCTATGAGGAAACATAGACCAATATAGGCAATATTCTACTACCAAAGGCAGAACTGTTACAAAAGTATGTCAAAAATAAATGAAATCTTGACAAAATATGATGATCAAAACGAATGTGGCCATACATGGATTACGCGTAACCTTATCAAAATAAAATATTTTTATTGGCCCCAAAAGACAAGAGATATAAGAAATTATTCAAAATCATGTGAGAAATGTTAAATATGAAAAACAAGTACTCATGCAAAATCTCCAATGACTATTACTGAGCAGATGAAGGGCCCTTACCAACAACTGAAAATGGTAACGAATATATCATAGACTTCATTTGCGATCTAAGAAAAGCCCTCCTATCAATACCAGATTGATAACACTTTCAAAAACTGAAAACAATAAACTCACGGCCTTATGCTGAGTTGTCAAAGATGCCATATTTTTTCGCCAATTCCTGATATTTAAACTTAATCGAAGCTAATATTATTATTATTATTTGCTCCAAACAAGAACTGTTTGCATAATATTAACAACAGAAATTAGGAAACACGTAAAAATAATCTTAATAAATATTATTTTAGAAATGAAAAGTATTATTACACGTTATAAATATCCTATTGGGTGAATTAGTAGTGTCTAGTTTTTGTTTTCGTCCGTGTGTCCTTCGAGTAGAACTTTAAGTATTCGGATCATTTTGGGAAACAATATTCATGTGGTGAAAAGTAGTAAAGTGTTCTGTCATATTTTAAATAAAGATTTGCACCAGTTAATATTATTTCAAAAAAAAAAAAAGAAAATGTTCAAGCTTAAAAATTTAAATATACACAATTCATATTATTTAACATTAAGCTAAAAATTCAGCGTTAACATACAAATGAAATAAAATAGAACTAATAACATTTATGCACACACAGACCTAAAGTGGCTAAAAACAAAGTATAATAATATAACAAATAAAATAGCAGCTAACTTTTAGTACCCTCCACCATTTTGAAGGAATTTGAAAATTTTCAAAATAAGTAAAAATTATTAGTTGGGTTTGCCGACTCTCAGCCAATGTTCGATTATATAAATATATATTTTACTTATGTTATGATTATTCAAATTGTTAACCCTCTATGGAGCAGGTTCCGAAGGAATGAACCAATATTGACCATTTCGTATCGGGCCTAAACAAATATGATATAAATATTGGGACATGACAGGTTTAGACTATATCGACTACTTCTTTCACTTTATATGAGATATGTGATAATTTTTATAAAATTTTAAATGTGCGTGATGTACTAGATATAGTGAATTATTTAAGTGAATATATTCAATTTTCATATTTCATCTAATACCGATATAAATATTGGTATGGGCAAAATTACAGGAAAATCGATCATTCACATCCAATTTTATACGAAATCATAAATTCCACATTCAACCCAAGTTTCTGGTTGAGAGAAATATTTAGATATAGCTGGTTGTAAAGATTTTGCTGACTTGTTTCCCAAGTTAAGGCAGATAAAAGTATTGAAAATTGTGACTTTTGTGGGTGAGGCACCAGAAGGGATTCGCGGATATTTATCATCTTCACAACAGATCTTATGTTAGTAAAAATGTTTGTAAGTGTGAAATTTGAAGGGAACTGGATGTTTATTTCGCTTTCTTTGAGCGTTTGGTTTTTCAAAATATTTACCCCTATGTGGGGGTGGTACCAGTTTTTGTGTTGATGGAAATATTGAGATGTACCTGAAATCGGATGTTAATTTCACGTTTTATGAACTTCATGGATATTCACAATTTTGACCCTTTGTGGGGGAGGTACCAGAAGGAGTGGATCGAGTTCTACCATCTTTATAACAGATTCTGTGTTGATAGAAATATTGAGGTGTACCAAATCTGAATGGAATCGAATGTTAATTTTGCGTTTTATGAGCTTCATGGATATTCAAAATTTTGACCCTTTGTGGTAAAGGTATCAGAATAAGTGGATTGATAGATTCCATCTTCTTGGGTTAATACAAATATTGTGATGTGTGTAATTTGAAGACAATCGAACTCTTACATCACATTTTATAACAACTATAATTATTCAAAATTTTGACCCATTGTAAGGGAGGTACTTTGTGAAGTGGATCGATATTGTCCATTTTCGCACCTGATCTAGCGCTGATGCAAATATTAGAATTTGCAAAGTTGGATAAAAATCGGATCGGTTTGTCCCATGAGACCTAGGGTCTAAAGCCGTTATTTCGATAGGACACGTTTTAAAACGCAAAATTAACATTCGATTCCATTCAGATTTGGTACACTTCAATATTTCTATCAACACAGAATCTGTTATAAAGATGGTAGAACTCGATCCACTCCTTCTGGTACCTCCCCCACAAAGGGTCAAAATTGTGAATATCCATGGAGCTCATAAAACGTGAAATTAACAGGGGTAAAGATTTTGAAAAACCAAACACTCAAAGAAAGCGAAATAAGCATCCAGCTCCCTTCAAATATCACACTTACAAACATTTTTACTAACACAAGATCTGTTGTGAATATGATAAATATCCGCGAACCACTTCTGGTGCCTCACCCACAAAGGGTCACAATTTTCAATACTTTTATCTGCCTTAACTTGGGAAACATGTCAGCACTTCTTTTAAACTAGCTATATCTAAATATTTCTCTCAACCAGAAACCTGGGTTGAATATGGAATTTATGATTGGATGTGAATGTTCGATTTTCCTGTAATTTTCCCCATACCAATATTTTTATCGGTATTAGATGAAATATGAAAATTGAATATATTCACTTGAATAATTCACTATATCGAGTCAATACCACGGCAGCGGGTTCTACGACACCGGATTGATCCGAAACAACAACACTCCAGTTTCGGCCAGCGGCTGCCAACCCAGTGTATACATGTTCGTGTTTGTTTATTTTTCTGTATTGGGAACAGCACATCCCGGAATGCTTGCTCCGGATTCCTTTGGTCCGTGCTGGGCTTGAGGAAAACCCCGGACCATGGTTCTGTACGGTTCGTGCTGCACCAACGTAGTCCCCAGTGAGTCCACGACCTCGTCGTCAACTTCCGAATCGTCGTCGGAGTATGGAACTCCCCCGCAGTCTTCAGAACAGCAACCTTTACCGCAGCACCTAACGCCACATGTTGCTGTTCTAATTCCGGACAGTGCATCATACTTGCAGTTCAATTGCAACGGACTCCGAGGTAAAATTGATGAGATAGTGGATTTTATGAATCGGAGGAATATTAAGATCGTAGCGGTGCAGGAAACCAAGCTCAATGAAAATTGTAGCTTATAACGTTGCAATGGTTACGACGTATTGAGGAAAGCTCGCACCAGAAGTGGAGGTGGGGGATTAGCGTTCCTGTTACACCATTCTGTTCAATCAGACCTATCTCGCTTGAGCTAGTTTCTAGTGACCCATACATGGAGTGTATGGGGGTAGCAGTCAAGTGTGGAACAGCCGAGGTGAGAGTCGGCAAACCCAACTAATACTTTTACCTTATTTTGAAAATTTTCAAATTCTTTCAAAATGGCGGAGGGTATTAAATTTTATTATATTATATTTTATTTGTTATATTATTATCCGTTTTTTAGCCACTTAAGGTCTGTGTGTGCATAAATGTTATTAGTTCTATTTTATTTCAATTATAGGTTAACGCTGAATTTTTAGCCAAATGTTAAATAATATAAATTGTGTATTTTTGAATTTTTAAGCTTGAACATTTTTTTTTGAAAAGATATTAATTGGTGCAAATCTTTATTTAAAATATGACAGAACACTTTACTACTTTTCACCACATGAATACTGTTTCCCAAATTGATCCGAATGCTGAAAGTTCTACTCGAAGGACACACGGACGAAAACAAAAACTAGACACTACTAATTCACCCAATACACAGAGCCGAAAATACAATGACTTTTTTAACCATGTGCATGGTTAATGTTTTCATGGTAAATGTTTGAGATTACAAACACAAAATAACGATATAAGGTCAAATGTAGATGAAAAATAGTTTAATTAACGTTTTATAAGGTTGTTGTTTTTGAGAGAGACGGAAAAATGTGAGAGATACATAAAAATTTGAAGAGCCTTCGGCTCTGTTGTGGTCAACAATTTTGAACTGCTTTGTGTTTGACGAAGTTCAATATTACAATATACGAAGTTGCAACGAATGTGACTGTCATATTCCCCCTCCTCCTCTTTATCGAATCTCTTTCTGTGGTCTGAATATGTGTAAGAAAGATCAAATAGACAATCACTTCTTTAGTTGGTGTTGAATAGTGCAAGGGAGTAGTGCACGTGCTCGTGGAAATAGTGCTTGGTATAAAGGTAAGTAAAAGCTGGTGAAATTAACAAATATATTTGATTGTAATTTGTATTTGTTTTAATAGAAAACCCTGATACTATTTCAACATAGTAATGTGTTATTGCTATATTCAAATTGTATCAGATTTGTCTATCAAATAAACTATAAATTACAATAAAGAAACAAAAATAACGGTAATACATGAAAAAACAAGCAACAACAACGTATATGCAGCGACAAGCAAAAATGAGGAGAGAGATAATGTGTGAGTGTTTATTCATACATATGTGTTCTTTTTGTCTTTGCTTGTGGCTGCTACGACGTACATTAGCGTATGCATTTGTCACCAAATGTACGTTGTTGTTGTTGTTGTTGTTGAAGCGACAGTGTTGATATTTATGTATATCATTTTTGGTAAGTTGTGACAATACTATTTGCTTTTATTAACTAGTTTCTTCTTCTGTTTTTGCAGTCGGTGTTTGGCATTTTGTAGTTTTTTTTCGCAATGGCTGAGGAATATAATTTAAAATCACTCGGTAAGGCGTTAAAAAATAAAATTTATATTAAACATATATCTTTCTTTACCAGCCCTCCCTTAAATATACATACAATTTGTAATGGAAATACATATTTTAGAAATATGCGGTATTAATAAATAAATAATAAATAAACTTGTAAAAATTACACTTTTCTTGTTTTATTCAAACAAAGGTAAATTTTTTATTAAAAATTATCATATGAACTGCTTAGACCAACTGACTATGAAATGTTATTATTAACAATTCTCATGGTTACAAAAATTTAACAGTGCATTGTTAAAACAACAATTTTTTTTTCAATATCAACAATTTTCATGGTTAAAAAAGTCAATCATGGAATAGCTAAATTAACGATGATTATTTTTAAATACCAGTCAACAAGAAAATGTTTAAATTAACCTTACATAACGTACACTCCAAATCATGTTTATTTATGGTTAAGCTAACCTTGTATAAGGTTAATTTTTTTCTCTGTGTAGGGTATTTATAACGTGTAATAATACTTTTCATTTCTAAAATGATATTTATTAAGATTATTTTTACGTGTTTCCTACTTTCTGTTGTTAATATTATGCAAACAGTTCTTGTTTGGAGCAAATAATAATAATAATAATATTAGCTTTGATTAAGTTTAAATGTCAGGAATTGGCGAAAAAATATGACATCTTTGACAACTCAGCATAAGGCCGTGAGTTTATTGTTTTCAAGTTTTTGAAAGTGTTATCAATCTGGTATTGATAGGAGGGCTTTTCTTAGATCGCAAATGAAGTCTATGATATATTCGTTACCATTTTCAGTTGTTGGTAAGGGACCTTCATCTGCTCAGTATTGATAGGAGGGCTTTTCTTAGATCGCAAATGAAGGCTATGACATATTCGTTACCATTTTCAGTTAAGGGCTAAGGGCCCTTCATCTGCTCAGTAATAGTCATTGGAGAGTACTTGTTTTTCATATTTAACATTTCTCACATGATTTTTAATAATTTCTTTTATCTCTTGTGTTTTGGGGCCAATAAAAATATTTTATTATTTTGATAAAGTTACGCGTAATTCATGTATGGCCACATTCGTTTTGATCATCATATTTTGTCAAGATTTCATTTATTTTTGATGGTACATGTCAAGTATACAATTTTAAAAATGAAGTATAAAGGGAGGTTTTGGCTCGGATTGGATACGAGTTAAATTTGCAGTAAAAAAGCAAACACACAAATTTCATTTTAACAGCCTGTTTTTGTAAAGAAAGTTATTTCAATTCAAAGCTTTCGCATTCAAACTTATTCGTTTTAATTTGGATTTTTATAAAAACGTTGAAAGCTCTCGGCCATTTCATAAAAGCTTTGATATGTCAGTGTGAGTCAGTATCCATTATGTTCTTAATGTGTTATTTAACTTCATTACGAGTTGTGCTGCTGGAAGTAATCCCAATTCAAACTTCATTAAAAAAATTTGTAAAATACAATTGAAAACCAAGAAAACAGTTAAAAAATGTTTTCATGCTAGCAGTGCCATGAAAATGATGATATCTTAAAAAAGTTCATATGTAAATTAAAAATCATAGACATACAATTCTGATTCTGTAACAAACAGCAAATTTCTGTTCAAAATTATAGGTCTCTTCGTATTGTTTTTCTCTGCCATTTTTTTTTCATTTGTTTGTTACAAAAACACAAAAATAGTATGGGAAGTAAAAGCTTTCGTATATATGTGACTAACATAAAAAGCAATTGTTCCAAAAACCCCAAATATTTTTCTTACTCGATAAAATCACAAGAAAATGGGAAAAAGGCTGTTAGTACATATATTTTGTAATTTTCATAAAAATAATTCTACATAGCTCTTTTGGGTATGCTAGAAAAGAAATGGGTCCCTGTCTACAGAAATAAAAATTATATTTGTTGTTGACATATCATAATTGTATTTACTATTTTTATTTCCCTTTTGTTTCCATTTTCAACCGTAACAATATTTATGTTGAAACAATTCTCCTGAACTACAGTAATCACACAAGTAATTGATTTTGACATTTGTGTTCGCTTGCGTTGGAAGGAAAAACAAGTTAAAAAGCAGTAAGTTCGGCCGGGCCGAACTTTAAATACCCTCCACCATTTGAACGGAATTTGGAAAATTTCAAAAAATAAAATCCCTAAACAATTCTGTCCAATTTTTAAAAATACCGAATATAGCCGTTATATTGGGGTCTATACGACGTGAACCTACAAAGGCATTGTTTGTCATAAGTCATTACCATATTAAACGGTGAATAATGTAGCAAAAATCATCAAAATATCGTATATAGGTAGGTACCGTTATTTCGGAGCTGTGTGAAGACCTGGACATGCATAGACAAAATTCTGTCACAGGCTGTAGCATCCAATTAGAACTTCAAATACGACATCCCAAACAATTTCGGTGGGTATTGTACCTAAACTGTGGGTATTGTCACAGACTGTAGTTCCCATCACGAACTTCAAATACGTAATTTGAAACCATTTCGGTGAATAATGACGCTAAGATCATCAAAATACCGAATATTGGGAGGAACCGTTATGCGGGGGCTATACGAAGACGTGGACCTGCAGAGACAATTTTCTGTCACAGGCTGTAGTATCCACTACTAACTTCAAATACCAAACTTTAAACTATTCCGGTTAATAATGTCGCTAAAATCATCAAAATACCTAATATAGGGAGGTACCGTTATATGGGGGCTATACGAATACGTGGACCTGCACAGACAATTTTCTGTCTTAGGAGGTAGTATCCATTTTGAACTTCAAAAACCAAATTTGAAACAATACCGGTGAATAATGTCGCTGAAATCATCAAAATACCGAATATTTTGAGGTACCGTTGTATGGGGCTATACGAAGACGTGGACCTGCACAGACAATTTTCTGTCATAGGCTGTAGTATCCCCTACAAACTTCAAATACCAAACTTGAAACAATTCCGGTAAATAATGTCGCTAACATCATCAAAATACCTAATATAGGGAAGTACCGTTATATGACGGCTATATGAAAACGTGGACCTACATGGCCCATTTACGAGCTTAACCTGCCTACTGGAAAAATAAACATATATGCAAACTTTTAGTCTTCTATCTCAATTCGTTCGAAAGATAGTGTGATTACAACAGACAGACAGAGGGACAGTCAGACAGACGGACGTTGCTAAGTCAACTTAGAATTTTACGCAGATCAAGAATCGGGAAGTTGCAAACGGAATGACAAATTTAATATATGGTGGAGGGTATAAGAATATAGTGTCACTAAAAATTACACTGAAATGCTTACGTTTTTATTCGGTACTTCCCGATATTCGGTATTTTGATGATTTTAGCGACATTGTTCACCGGAATTGTTTCAAATTTGGTATTTGAAGTTCGAAATGGATACTACCGCCTAAGACAGAAAATTGTCTGTGCAGGTCCACGTCTTCGTATAGCCCCCACATAACGGTTCCTCCCAATATTCGGTATTTTGATGATCTTAGCGTCATTACTCACCGGAATTGTTTCAAATTAAGTATTTGGAGTTCGTGATGGGAACTACAGTCTGTGACAATACCCACAGTTTAGATACAATACCCACCGAAATTGTTTGGGATGTCGTATTTGAAGTTCGAATTGGATGCTACAGCCTGTGACAGAATATTGTCTATGCAAGTCCAGGTCTTCGCACAGCTCCGAAATAACGGTACCTCCCTATACACGTGGGGGGGGGCTTCGTATAGCCCCCACATAACGGTTCCTCCCAATATTTGGTATTTTGATGATCTTAGCGTCATTAGTCACCGGAATTGTTTTAAATTACGTATTTGGAGTTCGTGATAGGAACTACAGTCTGTGACAATACCCACAGTTTAGGTACAATACCCACCGAAATTGTTTGGGATGTCATATTTGAAGTTCGAATTGGATGCTACAGCCTGTGACAGAATATTGTCTATGCAGGTCCAGGTCTTCGCATAGCTCCGAAATAACGGTACCTCCCTATATACGATATTTTGATGATTTTAGCTACATTATTCACCGTTATGACAAACAATGCCTTTGTATATTCGATAGAAGGCTAGATAGAAGGCTAAAATTTTGCATATATGTTTATTTTTTCAGTAGGCAGGTTAAGTTCGTAAATGGGCCGTGTAGGTCCACGTTTTCATATAGCCCTCATATAACGGTACCTCCCTATGTTAAGTATTTTGATGATTTTAGCGACATTATTAACCGGAATAGTTTCAAGTTTGGTATTTGAAGTTCGTAGTGGATATTACGGCCTATGACAGAAAATTGTCTGTGCAGGTCCACGTCTTCGCCCCCATATAACGGTACCTCAAAATATTCGGTGTTTTGATGATCTTAGCGTCATTATTCATCGGAATTGTTTCAAATTACGTGATGGGAACTACAGTCTGTGACAGAAAATTGTCTATGCAGGTCCAGGTCTTCGTATGGACACCATATATCAGTACCTCCCTATATTCGGTTTGTTGATATATATATATATATATATATATATATATATATATATATATATATATATATATATATATATATATATATATATCATAGATGCCCAGTAGTGGCTGATTTCAGCAATTTCAACTCACACGTATTCTTACGCTCTTTTGTTTGATCGCCAATCAACCAATAGGAAAGCAGAAATATGAGTGGGAGAGACAAGCTACACAGGCAGAAGTTCTGTGTAATATTAACATTTAATCGCAATCGAGACTGCTGTTAGTGAACACATAAACTGAAAATTATTGCGATATGTCAATGATGTCATTTGAAAAGTATTTTATGATACAAAATGCTTTTGATGATATGCAATGTTTTATATGTTATAAGACATTAAAAAAAATAAGAAATATAATTTAAAAAAACATTTTGAAACTACTTAAATAAATGCATTGATCAAGAGTATTACTAAAACATGTATATTCATTAATTTTACATTTCATAGAAAAAAAAAAAAAAATGACGACACCCGCCACACATATGCTTTCGTCGCTATCCCGTTGACGACTAAATAAAATGAATAGAAAAATCTTTTCTTCCAGTGTTATTTTGTCGCTCTCGCCAACACTACTACATTGGGCATCTATGATATATATATATATATATATATATATATATATATATATAGATCTTGTATTAGCAAAATTGGTTGTTTGTGTGAAATTTGAGGAGAGTTTGATGCCTATACCTATATCTTTATAACAGTGTTGTGTGGAACATTCAAATGTACCGAGTCTAAATGGAATGGGATGTTAATTTCGTGTTTTATGAGTTTAATGGATCATCGAAATCTCGACCTTTGGTGGGGGAGGTACCAGAAGGATTGGACTTATATATTTCTCCTTAACACTAGGTATGTAGTTTATAAAATATTGGGATGTAAAAGTTGAAGGCAATCGGGTTTTACATCACATTTTATAAGAATTGTAATTATTCAAATTTTTGACCTTTTGTGTGGGAAGCACTGGAGTGGACCGATATTATCCATTTTTGCAACTGACCGAGAACTAAGGTAAATATTGCAAGATCGGAGCAAAATCGGGTTATTGCTTCACTTTCTGTGCAGAAAATATTTAATTTTTTAAAATTTCGACTTTTTGTGGGGTAGGTACCAGAAGGAGTGGACCGGTATTGTCCATCTCCGAACTCGACCTAAGTTTGACAAATATATTACCAAGTACCGAGTTTGGACGAAATCGGATACTCCCTGCAAGAGTTATGGTGCGCACCAGCCCGCCAGCCACACATGTGGACGGACATCTCTAAATCGACTCCAAATGTCCTGAAACGGATTTCTTTCAAAGAGACCTAGCGTCTAAACCCGTTATTTCTACTAGGCACGTTTTGACCGTATCACATGATATATACCCTCTCTAGCCATATGATAGAATAATTAGACAATGCTGAATAATTACATGAATTATGAATATGACTGACATACCTTTTTGCCTGAAAATATTAGATTGTTGCAGATTTTGCTCAAAAAAAAAAAAAAAAAAAAATGAGCATGCTATTTGTATGGGTTCGATGCACTTTTTGCCCCTTTCTCAGCATTCCAACTACCCTCGTTAATTGGCCGCTCTCTCGAGCTCAGTGGGGAAAATCTTCTCGAAATTCTTCATCATTATAAAAAAGGTACGTAATTCAGTTTTCTTTATGTTGAGCATTATGCGGGAGTTGTTCTTCATTTTCAGTTTTGAACAATATTAATTTTGTTGTTAATTTGCTCGCTACTTCGCGAATTGGTCGCCTTGCAAGTACCTTAACACGTGTGTGTTTCAATTAAGTTGTCCATACAGTCCACTTATCAACACAAATTTTTAAATAAACGCTTTAAAATAATAAATAATATTAAACTTGTGCATATTTTGTGATATATTTGCTTATTTATTAACATATAAAACGCAATAGGTTGCGTCTGTCGACATTTATTATTTCGCTTTTTCTCATGCCGGTGCTTCACTTTATTTTCCGCTTTCCTAATTTGTAGTGTTTTTTGTTTCTCACTATTAGCTGGTATATTCTCCACTCATCCTCACCTTTTTCTTTTCTCATCTGCCATTAAAAACAAAAAAGGAAAAAAAGAACAACAACACTGCTGCCTTCCAACCGGCTGTTTACGCTTCGTTCTAAACATACCACTACTAATATAACTTGTTTAGTACCGTAGTTGACACCTTTCGGGGTTCCGTTGTTTTATTTTTTTTTTGTATTATACAAAAATATAAAAAAATAATATTTTATTTGCATAGTGAAGTGCCCTTCTTTGGTTATCGAATTCACCCTACAATCGGTTATTGTTTATTAGTTATTCATACAAAAATTTAAAGATTTGTAATTTTTGCCAATTATTTATATATTTATTTATTAATAAACCCATTTGTACATTGTTGAATTTTTATTGGGTTGCAGCGTTTTACCACATAAAGATTTTTTCCATATTTTGAAAAATTTTCAATAATATTTTTATTGAGATATTAAATAAAGTGTCATACTTTTTCGTGGATAGCAGCAATTTGCACATATAGTGGTTGGTAATTTTTGCGAGTTTAATAGTGTACTCACTACATCTATCGTACTCACTACATCTATCGTCTATTCTATTCTTGCATCCACTCCCAATGTTCTACCAACATAGGTTTCTCCGACACTTATTGAAAATATTTCCATAACCCATTCACCGGTCGTTTCGGTTGCTTCTTCTTCTCGTAATGTTAATGTTGCATCAGATCACCACGAATACAATCTTGTTTTGCCACCGTGCAATATTGACATTTTTCGAGGAGATTTTATTTCTTGGAATACCTTCCATGATTTGTTTACCACAATTTTCATTAATAATTCCCGTCTTAGTGACATAGAGCGGAGAGCATAGAGAGTCATCTTGTAAAAAAAACCAGCGGCGAAGCTAGTGAAATAGTTTCTAAATTTCCATTAACGAATCAAAGTTTCCCATTGGCTCGGAGTTCGTTAATGGATACGTACGATAACAAGCGCATCCTAGTAAATATTCATCTAAAACTTTTATTTAAACACCCGGTGTTAGACGCAGAGACGAGTATGTCGGCTATGTCGGTACATGATGTAGTTACGGATCATTGGGATCCTATACTAGTATACATTTGCATCCAGCGATTGCCTAAATTGACAGTGACTTTGTGGGAGCAGAGTATCAAGAATAAATCCTCGCTGTCTTCTTGGGATGATTTGAACGCCTTCCTCACCGAACGGAATCAAACGTTAGCTTGCCTACGAGATATTCAGGGTTCCGCTTCTTGTTCCATTCAAAAAACCAAGCTTAAGACAAACGTCGCTACATCATCCATCCAAGAAAAATCTAAATCGGTCTGTATTCTCTAAGAAATTGCTCACAAATTAAAACACTTTCCTTTGAGAAGAGATCCGAAGTTGTTAAAAAACAGTATTGTTGTATAAATTGTCTTTTCCGGGACACTCTGTCAGGAATTGTTCTAGTAGTCACAATTGCACTATTTACAAGAGTCGCCACCATACTCTATTGCATAGGCCTAATTCCCCAGCATCATCTAGGTCATCGAATTCCACTGCGCCCACAAATTCAAATATTGAACCAATAGTACCTTCAACCTCAACTGGCGCTAATCTACGAATTATAAATAGTAAAGTTTTCCATACAGCCCAAAATCGGAACGTTTTATTAGGTACGGTCATGGTTAATGTTGTACACCATGGGCTTTCATATCCAGTTCGTGCCCTTATCCATCCCGTGTCAGAAGCTTCCTTCATCACTGAAAATTTGCTTAAGTTACCCACCCATTCAATATCTGCAACCGAATCCGGTATTCATGACTCCACATATGCGTCACCAAAGGAACTTTGTTCTTTTTGTATTGGTTCATTGCTAGATTCCTCTGTTGTAGTGCTGACCTCTGCATTTGTCCTTTTTAAGATATCCGGAAAGAAATCTGGGAACTTGAAGAAGTGCCCAAACTAAAGCATACTTCACCGTCGGACATGTTTCGTGAGAGGAATTATAGTGCAACGACCGTACGAAATTCGGAGTGCCGTTACGTTGTAACCCTTAACTTTAAATATGATTCATGTTTGTCACTGTCAAAGGTTCAATCGTGGCATGATCGACTCGACCATTTGCATGATGTTCTCAAAAAAGCAGTGTGTTGACGATGACAGTGAACCATAATTGTGTGTCGTTTGTGTACGTGTGCTTTAATTGAGTGTGTGTGTGTTACTCCGACGGTAGAGTAGAGTTTGTGTGTGCGCTGTTATTTTGAAGGAATAAACACATTTAGAAATGTATGAAGTACAAATTCATACATTTCTTGTTAACATGTAGTTTTGGACAGAGATCTGGCACTGGAAAAGGGTTTTAATTCTTTATTAAGATAATATGCTGAAAAATTTTATTTTGTTGGAATCTTCATAAAATTTCGATCATAAAATTGTAAATTTATTTTATTGATATTTTATTTAACTGAATTAACCTGCAAGAATCTACCAGTTTTGCAATTTTGTCGGTAACATCTTGTACATTCTTGCAGTTCTGGAACAGAGCAAACATGAATAATATTCCTCAGTAATAAAAAAAAAATGGTTTTTTTATTAAGGAAATGAGTCAGAACTTTAACATGACGAGCGTTTTCTCTTAATGGCATAAATAGAAAAATATGTCGCATTTGCAGCCCTTTAGTGCGCATAGTGAGCAAAAAAAAAAAAAAAACAAGTAAAAAAACATTAAGTTCGGCCAGGCCGAAAATGTGACAAAAATCATCAAAATACCGAATATCGGAAGGTACCGCTATATAGGGCTACACAAAAACGAGGACGTATACATACAATGTTTCGCCAAAGGAGCTAGAACTCATTATGATCAAAAAATATCAATTTTTAGACAAATCCATGAAAAAATGTGGCAAAAATCATCAAAATACCGAATCTCGTGAGACACCGTTATATAGGAGAAATACCAAAGCGTGGACCTATACATGCAATGTTTCGCCACCGGAGCTAGAACCCACTTTGATCAGACAAATCCGTGATAAAATGTGGCAAAAATCATCAAAATACTGAATCTCGGGAGGTACTGGTATATGGGGATTATACCAAAACGTGGACCGATATATCTCATTTTCAATACCAACCATCCTAGACACAATAAAGTACGTATTACAACATACTCCAGCATCGTCGTTTTGTCGTTCCTTCTTGTCGGTCAGTTCGTTGATTGCATGCAAATAAACATACAAACACATCAAGACATTATTGTTTTATTGCACCGTCTCCTGCCGCTATATTATTACACAGTGTCTGGTGCGTAAATTAGTACTGAAGCCTGTAATTATATATTTTATTGTAAATACATATAATTGAAGAAGGAAAGTATTTAAAGAATACTTTTGTATATTTTGAATTGTTGTGCATACTTAAACCGGTTTTTATTGTTGACTTCTGTATTATTTATTACTACTTTTTTTGCGTGTTAATGTAAAAGCTTCTCTACATTTCGTTGCATATTGTTAATTTTAAAAATTTCTAATTTTTCTATTGTGACCTCTTTATTCTAATACTGTTGAATTGGTAGCTATTTTCGTTGATTTTTGCAATTTGTTCCATACAATCGTAACTTTTCATTGAAGTTTGGATTTATATATCATATATTTTCAATACTGTTTGTGTTTATGTGATTTTTTCAACTTTAGAAGTTGTTTAGATTGAGTTTAGTAAACTAAGTCCATATTTGATATAAAACACTTGCTTTTGATCAACTACTAATTTTTTTGGTTAAATTGTAAGACTAATTGTGTTAAGTCTCGATGTTTTCACTTCAATTATCTTTTGTTTTCGTTTTGGTATTCCATTTTGTCTGCAATTTGCTTGCCAAATTTGTCGTAGTGCACAAATAATTTCTTACTTTTTTTAAATGGCCTTCACTCGTATGGAAAAGTTTCTTAGAGCTTCCAATACTATGGTGAAGTTCACTAAACATTTCGTTGCAATGAAGGGAGAAGAGCTTGATATTTATGATCTTGAGGTCAGTAGTGAAGAAGTTGGAAATTAGTTGAGGAAACTTTCAATAACGGCTTTTAACATGTAGAAAGTCCAGAAGATCTTAACACACTTTATAGCAAGTATGAGGTTTCTTCCAAAGATTATTTGATTTGTGCATCAGCGATTAAACGATTGTTATCTAAGTTTCAGAGTGAATCAAATATGTCCCTGAACTCATCCCATAGCAGTTCAGTAGAGTCCTTAACAGAACATCTATATAATATTCTTGTAGAAAACCTATATTTTGATGCAATAGTTAAAAACATGGGTTCGTCCTTCGACTACTCTTGGGAGTGGGAGCACAGGGATTTAGTTCCACATTTTTAAATATTAGGAAGTCTAGAATACGTACAAGCTTTATTGTTGATCCTCTAAATGCAGATAACTTTCATAATTTGGGGATACCTCCTTGTATTATTGAGGTCTTCGATTGTAGTACATTGACTTGGACTACTTTCAGGTAATTGTTTAGTGCAGTTTTTGTTAATAACTCCTAGTTGACAGATATTGAACGTCTATGTTACGTCTATGTAATTTTCAATTACATTCGATCCTTTCAATTTTTTGATCATTTTGCAGGATTATAAATCTGGAATATGATCGCACTTTTTGATCATAAAAGAATCATTTGTCGGTAGAAAACGTGACCTCCCTCGACTCTTCTAAATAAATCACATATGAGTCTTCGTCTAGATTATTTAAAAGAGTTTTAGGAGCATTTTCTAATCGTTCTACCAGTATTTTTCGAACCTTAATTTTTAAATCTTTCTAGTCTTTTTTAAGCAATTTTCTAACCATTTATGAGTCTTTAGTAAGTAATATGTAAATTCAATTAGAGTCGTTCTTAAGTCACCTTTGTCTTAAATTCGAGTCATTTATAAGTCATATATGAAAGTTCGTAGTCGTTGTGATAGATCGTCTATTTTGGAAACATCGACGTTGGTTGTAGATTCCATGTCGAGAAATCTCCCAACAATTTCGGTCGCTTCGGACCTGAGATCATGTTTGTCCAATATAGTTTTGGCTCATTTCGGATAGATTATTACGGGTCCTATCACATAAATGTTTATCGTGGTATATCGTACGGATTGTTCGTTTGCGAAACTCATTTGACTCACTTCGCGGGGTCCCGAAAGGCCCGGAGCTCCAAATGTTTCAAGACCCAATATTCCAAATGTTCCAAGGCCCTCAACGATCTCGAATGTGGTAAAGGTCCATGATGGCCTGGGGCTCTAGTTACCCCCAATGTTGAAAAGGTCCCTAATGTCCCCGAATATATAATTGGTCCCTAATGGACTTAGATCATTAATTACTCCGAGTGCGTAGATTGTATGCTCGACGATGTGAAATATTAATTAAAAAAGGATTTGATTTGTATTCTGCGTTTCATTATGTAATTGTATATTATTAAGAATATTCGTTGATACATATAGTTGGCGGGAGGCGGCAAATGTTTAAGTTCGAATTTGTGTTTAAAAGTTGAAAGGACATAGCCTTTGAAATCTATCTGCTTCAATTACTACATCCTTGTTGTAGTCGAACAGACATACTTCAACGAACATATGATTTCTTTGACATGCCGCCAACTTTTAGGCATCAAAATGTCAACACAGGAGCAACCAAAATACAATTGAGGTGAGTTAAATCAACGCTTGAATCGCAACCAGCTCTTTATTGTAAACATTCGTACATTTTGTTGTACGAAGATAAAGGTAATATCGTTTAGCACAATAAATACAACACAATTGGGCAAACCTTTAATATTAAAACTATCGTGTTTTCCTTAATTTCTTTTTTTACACCCCCTTCTTATTTGGATGCATCAGACGTACTGCTTCTATTGAGAGAGCTTCGCTGAGACTTGTTCCTCTGAGTCTCTACAGTGCGGACTTAACAGCAATGCTTTTCTACAATTGATTGTAGTCACAGTGCCATTTAGCTTATAGCGAGCTCATCTTTAATTTGTATACGCCACACAAAGAAAATATTTCCATCTAAATTTCTAAATATGACTGCAAAGAGCTAGATATTTTATCAATTTTTTTACTGATTGTATGAGTTGAACATTAGCGCGACATGTTCTTAAAAAATGAAGATCGACTTGATCCATTACGCGACACCGTAATGCGAGTTTAATAGTGTACTCACTACATCTATCGTACTCACTACATCTATCGTCTATTCTATTCTTGCATCCACTCCCAATGTTCTACCAACATAGGTTTCTCCGACACTTATTGAAAATATTTCCATAACCCATTCACCGGTCGTTTCGGTTGCTTCTTCTTCTCGTAATGTTAATGTTGCATCAGATCACCACGAATACAATCTTGTTTTGCCACCGTGCAATATTGACATTTTTCGAGGAGATTTTATTTCTTGGAATACCTTCCATGATTTGTTTACCACAATTTTCATTAATAATTCCCGTCTTAGTGACATAGAGCGGAGAGCATAGAGAGTCATCTTGTAAAAAAAAACCAGCGGCGAAGCTAGTGAAATAGTTTCTAAATTTCCATTAACGAATCAAAGTTTCCCATTGGCTCGGAGTTCGTTAATGGATACGTACGATAACAAGCGCATCCTAGTAAATATTCATCTAAAACTTTTATTTAAACACCCGGTTACGGATCATTGGGATCCTATACTAGTATACATTTGCATCCAGCGATTGCCTAAATTGACAGTGACTTTGTGGGAGCAGAGTATCAAGAATAAATCCTCGCTGTCTTCTTGGGATGATTTGAACGCCTTCCTCACCGAACGGAATCAAACGTTAGCTTGCCTACGAGATATTCAGGGTTCCGCTTCTTGTTCCATTCAAAAAACCAAGCTTAAGACAAACGTCGCTACATCATCCATCCAAGAAAAATCTAAATCGGTCTGTATTCTCTGTATTCTCTAAGAAATTGCTCACAAATTAAAACACTTTCCTTTGAGAAGAGATCCGAAGTTGTTAAAAAACAGTATTGTTGTATAAATTGTCTTTTCCGGGACACTCTGTCAGGAATTGTTCTAGTAGTCACAATTGCACTATTTACAAGAGTCGCCACCATACTCTATTGCATAGGCCTAATTCCCCAGCATCATCTAGGTCATCGAATTCCACTGCGCCCACAAATTCAAATATTGAACCAATAGTACCTTCAACCTCAACTGGCGCTAATCTACGAATTATAAATAGTAAAGTTTTCCATACAGCCCAAAATCGGAACGTTTTATTAGGTACGGCCATGGTTAATGTTGTACACCATGGGCTTTTATATCCAGTTCGTGCCCTTATCCATCCCGTGTCAGAGGCTTCCTTCATCACTGAAAATTTGCTTAAGTTACCCACCCATTCAATATCTGCAACCGAATCCGGTATTAATGACTCCACATATGCGTCACCAAAGGAACTTTGTTCTTTTTGTATTGGTTCATTGCTAGATTCCTCTGTTGTAGTGCTGACCTCCGCATTTGTCCTTTTTAAGATATCCGGAAAGAAATCTGGGAACTTGAAGAAGTGCCCAAACTAAAGCATACCTCACCGTCGGACATGTTTTGTGAGAGGAATTATAGTGCAACGACCGTACGAAATTCGGAGTGCCGTTACGTTGTAACCCTTAACTTTAAATATGATTCATGTTTGTCACTGTCAAAGGTTCAATCGTGGCATGATCGACTCGACCATTTGCATGATGTTCTCAAAAAAGCAGTGTGTTGACTATGACAGTGAACCATAATTGTGTGTCGTTTGTGTACGTGTGCTTTAATTGAGTGTGTGTGTGTTACTCCGACGGTAGAGTAGAGTTTGTGTGTGCGCTGTTATTTTGAAGGAATAAACACATTTAGAAATGTATGAAGTACAAATTCATACATTTCTTGTTAACATGTAGTTTTGGACAGAGATCTGGCACTGGAAAAGGGTTTCAATTCTTTATTAAGATAATATGCTGAAAAATTTTATTTTGTTGGAATCTTCATAAAATTTCGATCATAAAATTGTAAATTTATTTTATTGATATTTTATTTAACTGAATTAACCTGCAAGAATCTACCAGTTTTGCAATTTTGTCGGTAACATCTTGTACATTCTTGCAGTTCTGGAACAGAGCAAACATGAATAGTATTCCTCAGTAATAAAAAAAAATGTTTTTTTTATTAAGGAAATGAGTCAGAACTTTAACATGACGAGCGTTTTCTCTTAATGGCATAAATAGAAAAATATGTCGCATTTGCAGCCCTTTAGTGCGCATAGTGAGCAAAAAAAAAAAAAAACAAGTAAAAAAACATTAACATTAAAATCATCAAAATACCGAATATCGGAAGGTACCGCTATATAGGGCTACACAAAAACGAGGACGTATACATACAATGTTTCGCCAAAGGAGCTAGAACTCATTATGATCAACAAATATCAATTTTTAGACAAATCCATAAAAAATGTGGCAAAAATCATCAAAATACCGAATCTCGTGAGACACCGTTATATAGGAGAAATACCAAAGCGTGGACCTATACATGCAATGTTTCGCCACCGGAGCTAGAACCCACTTTGATCAGACAAATCCGTGATAAAATGTGGCAAAAATCATCAAAATACTGAATCTCGGGAGGTACCGGTATATGGGGATTATACCAAAACGTGGACCGATATATCTCATTTTCAATACCAACCATCCTAGACACAATAAAGTACGTATTACAACATACTCCAGCATCGTCGTTTTGTCGTTCCTTCTTGTCGGTCAGTTCGTTGATTGCATGCAAATAAACATACAAACACATCAAGACATTATTGTTTTATTGCACCGTCTCCTGCCGCTATATTATTACACAGTGTCTGGTGCGTAAATTAGTACTGAAGCCTGTAATTATATATTTTATTGTAAATACATATAATTGAAGAAGGAAAGTATTTAAAGAATACTTTTGTATATTTTGAATTGTTGTGCATACTTAAACCGGTTTTTATTGTTGACTTCTGTATTATTTATTACTACTTTTTTTGCGTGTTAAAGTAAAAGCTTCTCTACATTTCGTTGCATATTGTTAATTTTAAAAATTTCTAATTTTTCTATTGTGACCTCTTTATTCTAATACTGTTGAATTGGTAGCTATTTTCGTTGATTTTTGCAATTTGTTCCATACAATCGTAACTTTTCATTGAAGTTTGGATTTATATATCATATATTTTCAATACTGTTTGTGTTTATGTGATTTTTTCAACTTTAGAAGTTGTTTAGATTGAGTTTAGTAAACTAAGTCCATATTTGATTTAAAACACTTGCTTTTGATCATCTACTAATTTTTTTGGTTAAATTGTAAGACTAATTGTGTTAAGTCTCGATGTTTTCACTTCAATTATCTTTTGTTTTCGTTTTGGTATTCCATTTTGTCTGCAATTTGCTTGCCAAATTTGTCGTAGTGCACAAATAATTTCTTACTTTTTTTTAAATGGCCTTCACTCGTATGGAAAAGTTTCTTAGAGCTTCCAATACTATGGTGAAGTTCACTAAACATTTCGTTGCAATGAAGGGAGAAGAGCTTGATATTTATGATCTTGAGGTCAGGAGTGAAGAAGTTGGAAATTAGTTGAGGAAACTTTCAATAACGGCTTTTAACATGTAGAAAGTCCAGAAGATCTTAACACACTTTATAGCAAGTATGAGGTTTCTTCCAAAGATTATTTGATTTGTGCATCAGCGATTAAACGATTGTTATCTAAGTTTCAGAGTGAATCAAATATGTCCCTGAACTCATCCCATAGCAGTTCAGTAGAGTCCTTAACAGAACATCTATATAATATTCTTGTAGAAAACCTATATTTTGATGCAATAGTTAAAAACATGGGTTCGTCCTTCGACCACTCTTGGGAAGTGGGAGCACAGGGATTTAGTTCCACATTTTTAAATATTAGGAAGTCTAGAATACGTACAAGCTTTATTGTTGATCCTCTAAATGCAGATAACTTTCATAATTTGGGGATACCTCCTTGTATTATTGAGGTCTTCGATTGTAGTACATTGACTTGGACTACTTTCAGGTAATTGTTTAGTGCAGTTTTTGTTAATAACTCCTAGTTGACAGATATTGAACGTCTATGTTACGTCTATGTAATTTTCAATTACATTCGATCCTTTCGATTTTTTGATCATTTTGCGGGATTATAAATCTGGAATATGATCGCACTTTTTGATCATAAAAGAATCATTTGTCGGTAGAAAACGTGACCTCCCTCGACTATTCTAAATAAATCACATATGAGTCTTCGTCTAGATTATTTAAAAGAGTTTTAGGAGCATTTTCTAATCGTTCTACCAGTATTTTTCGAACCTTAATTTTTAAATCTTTCTAGTCTTTTTTAAGCAATTTTCTAACCATTTATGAGTCTTTAGTAAGTAATTTATTAGTCTTTTAAGTGTCATATATTGACCATATGTAAATTCAATTAGAGTCGTTCTTAAGTCACCTTTGTCTTAAATTCGAGTCATTTATAAGTCATATATGAAAGTTCGTAGTCGTTGTGATAGATCGTCTATTTTGGAAACATCGACGTTGGTTGTAGATTCCATGTCGAGAAATCTCCCAACAATTTCGGTCGCTTCGGACCTGAGATCATGTTTGTCCAATATAGTTTTGGCTCATTTCGGGTAGATTATTACGGGTCCTATCACGTAAATGTTTATCGTGGTATATCGTACGGATTGTTCGTTTGCGAAACTCATTTGACTCACTTCGCGGAGTCCCGAAAGGCCCGGAGCTCCAAATGTTTCAAGACCCAATGTTCCAAATGTTTCAAGGCCCTCAACGATCTCGAATGTGGTAAAGGTCCATGATGGCCTGGGGCTCTAGTTACCCCCAATGTTGAAAAGGTCCCTAATGTCCCCGAATATATAATTGGTCCCTAATGGACTTAGATCATTAATTACTCCGAGTGCGTAAATTGTAAGCTCGACGATGTGAAATATTAATTAAAAAAGGATTTGATTTGTATTCTGCGTTTCATTATGTAATTGTATATTATTAAGAATATTCGTTGATACATATAGTTGGCGGGAGGCGGCAAATGTTTAAGTTCGAATTTGTGTTTAAAAGTTGAAAGGACATAGCCTTTGAAATCTATCTGCTTCAATTACTACATCCTTGTTGTAGTCGAACAGACATACTTCAACGAACATATGATTTCTTTGACATGCCGCCAACTTTTAGGCATCAAAATGTCAACACAGGAGCAACCAAAATACAATTGAGGTGAGTTAAATCAACGCTTGAATCGCAACCAGCTCTTTATTGTAAACATTCGTACATTTTGTTGTACGAAGATAAAGGTAATATCGTTTAGCACAATAAATACAACACAATTGGGCAAACCTTTAATATTAAAACTATCGTGTTTTCCTTAATTTCTTTTTTTACACCCCCTTCATATTTGGTTGCATCAGACGTACTGCTTCTATTGAGAGAGCTTCGCTGAGACTTGTTCCTCTGAGTCTCTACAGTGCGGACTTAACAGCAATGCTTTTCTACAATTGATTGTAGTCACAGTGCCATTTAGCTTATAGCGAGCTCATCTATAATTTGTATACGCCACACAAAGAAAATATTTCCATCTAAATTTCTAAATATGACTGCAAAGAGCTATTTTTTTAGAGCAATTTTTTTACTGATTGTATGAGTTGAACATTAGCGCGACATGTTCTTAAAAAATGAAGATCGACTTGATCCATTACGCGACACCTTATCATAAAAGAAACGCGGACCCCTTTCTACCTTGTAAGTTATAATTGTCAAAGTTGAACTTACTTTTGTGAAACTTGTTAAAAGTTTTATAATTTCATTAAATTTAGTAGTAAATTTTTATAATTTCATTAAATTTAGTACTAATGATTCTATTAGTTCTTTTTACAGGACTGATTAAAAAAATTAAGGAAGTTTTTTTTGCAAGTTAGAGGGATTACAATAATATACAAAAGTTTTTTTTCTGATTGTACAATACTCTAATTTTTGCAAATTCTAGGGCTCCTATTGATGTTTTTTTTTTTAATTTTTTCATTATTTAACAAAAATGAAATTACAATATTTTGCTTTGCCCATTGTATTTCGCTTTTTTTATTCTTCTTTTGTGAATCTGAATTTTACCTGCATGCTGAGTGCAGCTTTGTTTACATAATTACTATCTTTTGCTGTTTGATTTGTAGTTTGAGTAATAATTTCGTGATCTGGAAATCCTGCGATATATATCCAGGCTATCATATTAATAACTCTTTTTTGCCTATATATTTCTACTGGTTTTATTTTTTCGAGGATTCCGTGTATCTGTGATATTTCGTGCATTAGGAGTGGAAAAAAAGGATCGGATTTTCGTATGGTTTGTTTATTTTCCTCTGTATATCATTAACGAGGTTCCTGTATCTGTCTATGTCTATGGTGTAAATAATGATAAATAGTTCATCCTGAACTTTTGTGAGTCTATTGTGAATTGGTACAAGGTATGATTGTGTGAAGTTAAAAGTATGAAAAAAATACAAAGATAAAGAAAGTATCAGTTTTTAATGTTTCTTTTATGGACTACTTTTCCTGACTCCGTAATAATTGTTAAATTTTTTTCTTAAATTTTGAGACAATTTGGTTTTTGATTTTTACACAAATTTCATCACCTGGGTGATATTGTTTGATTGGTTTTAAAATCAGTTATCTATTTGTGTCCTAATCCTTGGATATTATCTTGTCTTGCTTTATAGTATATTTCGGGGTCTATCTAATATGTAATCTAATATCTCGATTGGTCTTTGTTCCGTTGTGCTATATATTGTATAATTGTATTCATAAATTTCTCCGCTTAGTAGTTCTATAAAATATGAGTATATTCGTTCAATTCGAAGACAATTCGACTTCGAATTCGACATTTGTGTATGGTGGAGCTTTGTAGATTTCTATATTCAATTGGTCTTGTAACATAACAATTTTTGAAGACAAATTGAAGGATTTCTCATTATCAAAATCTATAATTTTCGAAACACCGAATAAAAATATTAATTCTCGTAAAGGCTCTTTAATATTTGCAATAGTTCTTGACCTAATAATCCTGCCCTGCGCTTATTTTGAAAATGTATACAATGCTGTGAGGATAAGTTTATTTCCCGTTTTAAAAATATCAATATGGAGGATTTCTCTAGGATATGAGGGTATTGGTGTTTCCCTTAGTTCAGGTTTCGGTGGATGCCTGTCGTATTTGTTCTCTTTGCAAACAATACATTGCTTGACGATCCTATTAAATTTATTGTTCATGCAGGGAAAATAATCTTTTTCGAAATCTGTATTTTATTTTGTTAAACGTTTTGTCTTCAACAGAATTTTAAAAATTTCAAAATTTAAACTTCTTTCTCATTTTTGTTTTTTTTTAGTATTTTAGGTTTTCAAATATTACCTTTTCATTTAAAATTTTTCGTTTTTGATAAAATCTTTACTTTATAGCAGTTATTTGTTTTAGTTAAAATATTCACTTTTTAGTTGTTATTCGTTTTGGTTAATATGTTCACTTTATCATAAAAGAAACGCGGACCACTTTCTACCTTGTAAATTCCAATTGTCAAAATTGAACTTACTTTTGTGAAACTTGTCAAAAGTTTCACTGCTATCTTTTTCACCGAAATAAAATACGATTATTTAATTCAAACTGACTTTATTGTTTGGCTGCTGATAAAGGAGTAAATGTTAAAACTATTTTACAATGTTTAAGTAAGAATACAATTCTTAAATTTATTTGCTTACTTAACCTATTGATCTTGCCACTCTGTTGTTAAAAAATTAGTTTTTGCTACCAAAAAGAAATTCTAGAAGGGTTGACGAAGTCAGCTACCGGAAATGTATTTTTATACCCTCCACCTTGGAAAGGAGGGTATATAAACTTTGTCATTCCGTTTGTCCTTAAATATTCGTCTTAGACCCCATAAAGCATATATGTATATTCATAATCAGTATAAAATTCTAAGTCGATTTAACGATGTCCGTCTGTCTGTCCGTCTGTCTGTCTGTCTTTCTGTCTGTCCGTCTGTCTGTCTGTTGAAATCACGATACAGCCCACATTATTTGACGTAGAGGGCCAAAATTTAGCAGAGCTATTTGCATTGTGTCTAGGATGGTTGGTATTGAAAATGAGATATATCGGTCCACGTTCTGGTATAGTCCCCATATAACGGTACCTTCCGATATTCGGTATTTTGATGATTTATGCCACATTTTTTCACGGATTTGTCTGAAAATTGGTATTTGTAGGTCATAACGGGTCCCTGAGCGTGTGGCGAAACATTGCATGTATAGG
Organism: Musca domestica; assembly: GCF_030504385.1. Taxonomy (NCBI): domain Eukaryota; kingdom Metazoa; phylum Arthropoda; class Insecta; order Diptera; family Muscidae; genus Musca; species Musca domestica. The sequence goes on from NW_026712268.1 coordinate 46,607, forward strand.
TCCACGTTGTGGTATAGCCCCCATATAAAGGTACCTCCCGATATTCGGTATTTTATTTTATTTTGCCACATTTTTTCACGGATTTTTCTAAAAATTGGTATATGTGGGTCATAATGGTTTCCAGCTCCGGTGGCGAAACATTGCATGTATGGGCCCATGATTTGGTATAGCCCCCATATAACGGTACCTCCCGATATTCGGTATTTTGATGGTTTTTGCCACATTTGTTCACTGATTTGTCTAAAAATTGGTATTTGTGGGTCATAATGGGTGCCTGAGCGTGTGGCAAAACATTGCATGTGTAGGTCCACGTTTTGGTAAAGCCCCCTTATAACGGTACCTCCCGATATTCGGTAATTGGATGATTTTTGCCACATTTTTTCACGGATTTGTCTGAAAATTGGTATTTGTTGGTCTTAATGGGTTCCAGCTTCGGTGGCGAAACATTGCATGCATGGGTCCATGATTTGATATAGCCCCCATATAACGGTACCTCCCGATATTCGGTGTTTTGATGGTTTTTGTCACATTTTTTCACTGATTTGTCTAAAAATTGGTGTTTGTGGGTCATAATGGGTTCTAGTTCGTGTGGCAAAACATTGTAATTATAGGTTCACCTTTTGGTGTAGCCCCCATATAACGGTACCTCCCGATATTCGGAATTATGGTTTTTGCCAAATTTCTTCTAATGTTTCTTTTACCCTAAGGTGGAGGGTATTAAAAGTTTGGCCCGGCCGAACTTAATGTTTTTTACTTGTTTGGGTTTATTACAATAATTAATCGGAAATGTAAGATGTTGGAAATATTTGGGAGAGACGAATGCAGTTTCATCGGAATTGAGTTAGCAGCTTTTGCAAGTTATTGTTGCTGGGCAGAGAATTATTCTTTTGAATTATTTTTTAGGAAAATTTTTTATATTGGGTCAAAAATTTATTATGTGTTAAATTATATAATGATAAAGCTATGAAAACTGTATTAATATTATTCTCATCTAAGCAAGGGCGTTCATTTATATTGAACACTTCTACATTTGTCCTGATTATAAATTTACTTAGATGTTAATGGTTAAAAAAGTAGTTGATGAATGATTTTAGGGGTTAGCCATATTTAGTTTTTTATAGATAAACATGATTGCCTCCCCGAAAATTAATTAAATGACCTTTTTGATCTAGTAGGAATATTTGTATAGTACATTATTAGTATCTTCCCAAGAATTATGTTAATTTAAGAAACCCAAATCTTAAAAAAAATGTTGTTATCTTTAGATTTTATTATTTTGTCTAATAAATATATAATATAGTCAAGTATTTTCTTTCCTTGATAATAAAGTATTCCTATTTACTTGTGTCTTAGAAAACATTTCTGAATTTGTTATAGGTTTTGTCAAATTTCATTAAATATTGTTGCATTTTAATTAAAATATCGTTTTCCGAGGTCTTCAATTCCGAAGAATAGCGTTCTTCTCAAGCCTTGATTGATTTATGGGACTAACATTTCAATTTTTATATTCTTTCTTGCACTGGATATGCAGATTGTGGTCAAAACGACCAAAATTGTAAACATATTCTACAATCACCTCCATCAATTGTCTCTCTAATTATGGCAGATAAGTCTACTAAAAGTAAAGCCTTAATCCATTTTGATATTTATTTTAATGATAATTTGATATTAAAGATTGAATCTACAGCCTTTTGAGATGTTCTGCAACTTTAGAAAACACTGGTAGTATACGAATAGATCTTAAATTTTCAATGTTGTTTATTCTTTTAGTTTTAGAAATGGGGAAAACCTCAGAAATCTTCCAATCATGCGGAAAGGTCGAGGTTGCAAAGAAAGTATTAAAAATAAATGTAAAATTTTATATTTTATACACTCCACCAAGATATGAAGGGTATATTATTTTTTTCATTACGATTGTAACTCCTCGAAATACACATGTCAGACCTAACAATGTATATATATTCTTGCTCAGAGTAAAATTCTAGGTTGAGTTAGCGATGTCCGTCTGTCTGTTTTTATCATCCTATCTTTCGAACGAATTGAGATTAAAGGCTAACATTTCCACACATGTGTATTTTGCCAGGAGCCCGGTTAAGGTCGTAAATGGACCATGTCGGTCCACATTTTCGTATAGCCCCCATATGACGGTACATCACTTTATGCGGTATTTTGAAGATTGTAACGACATTTTTCACCGGATTTGTTTCAAATTTCGTAGTTGAAGTTCTACCCTGCAGCCTACGACAATAATTGTTATAAAGGCTTAAGTTTTCGTATAGCCCCTATATAACGGTACCTTCCAATATTCGGTACTTTTATAATTTTGATCTTAATGGGTACTACATAATAATTAGGATCTTAATGGGTACTACAGCCTATTGCGCATGCAGGTTCGCGCCTTCGCATAGCCCCCATATAACGATACCTCCGATATTCTGTATTTTGACATTATTCGCCGGAATTTCGTATTTGAAGTTCGGAGTCGGTACTAAAACACTACTAATGCAGGACCTCGTCTAGCCCCCATATAACGGTCTTCCTACAAAGAGCATTTTTCAACGATTTTGTTTTTAATTTTTTAAAGTTCCTCCTAAATGACCGGGCCGAAATTAGGTGCGTTTTTTATTGTATGTCACACGTACAGGTCCACTGCTAACATCCTTTATTTATGATACCACATTCGAAATGGCTTTGTAGTACATTTATGAGGCATATAACACTTCTAAAGTAAGGAAGTTAGTTTGTTTTTTTCCGCGGAACGTCTTTTGTATATCTTTTCTGGTTATTTTTATGGCTTCATCAATATCAGTTGGTTTTTTGCTTTAAAGGGAATTCTAAGCTTTTTTAAACTATTTTTAACAATTAGTTGGCCTAACAATTGTTTGGGATTTTTATTACCCATCCCATTCGTAGCTCTGTCTTCTCCTTCATTATATTAGTTGCAAGATATGCGCTTATTTTTCTCCAACGTTAGTATGTTTGCTCAGCTAGTTCAATATCTTTATTTTGTGAATAGGCAATGTCATGTGATCTACACGCAGCATCCAATGGATTAATACCTCAATCTCCTCTTTGTATACGTTTTCCTATTTTTGTTCTAAGTTCACAAAATTGATATCCTGGTAGATGAAGTTCAACGGGTAAAGAGTTAATCAACTTATTTACAAGTCCTTCTCCTTGAGCGGATTTCTTTCTAATAAATCACTTCGTGTTGTAAACAATCATACTATACTTTGTTATCGGGCTGCTAAATATGATGATTATATTATAAATGCGAATGTGTGCCTCAAACTACTCCTTAGTATAAAATATGAGATTACTTAAACAACAAGCTATGTGGATTTTACTCAAAGAAATACTCTCCGAAATAGTACTTTGCTACCTGATTCTATACGTGCTTTTATAGTGGACCACCAAAATGCGCAAAAACTAATGTGATGCTTAGTTTGATAGAAAGCTCTAATGGATTCAAAATTCGAAAATGTTTACATTTATTCTAAATCTCTGTATCAGACCCATTATGAATCCCAAAGAAAATTTATTTCCACCATAAAGTAAACTGGAAGTGTGAATAATTTCACTCTGGAAAGATATAGAAAAGGCTATAAACATATTCAACCTTAATATTATTTAACATAATTTCATATGTTATTTTATATTAGTACATCTATAAACATGGAAGAGAAAAATTTTGAAACGGCTTGAAATACTCAAAAGGCAAATTTCAAAGCATAGAAAAGGGTGAAGAAGCTTAAACTACAGAATTGAAAATTACTTTACATTACAAACATACCCATTAAGAAATACAAACCAGAAGTTTAGATAGATTCCTATATACTGGATGCGTTAAAGGGTGAAGTATATTACACACAAAATTTCAATTCCTTTAATACATCATAAGACAACATCTAATTTTCCAATAATAAAGAACCTATGAATCTACCAATTGAGAAGAAAAATAAAACAATTTAAAAAACAGTAAGTTCGACTGGACCGAACTTTGAATACCCTCCACAATTTGGAACGAATTTGGAAATTTTCAAAAAATAAAATCTTTAAAAAATTCTGTTAATTTTTTTAAAATACCGAATATAGCTGTTATATTGGGGTCTATACGACATGGACCTACATAGACATTGTTTGTCATAAGTCATTACCATATTAAACGGTGAATAATGTAGCTAAAATCATCAAAATGTCGTATTTAGGGAGGTACCGTTATATCGGAGCTGTGCGAAGACCTGGACCTGCATAGACAATTATCTGTCACTGGCTATAGCATCCAATTCGAACTTCAAATACGACATCCCAAACAATTTCGGTGGGTATTGTACCTAAACTCGTCAACATACCGAATATAGGGAGGTACTGATATATGGGGCCTATACGAAGATAATTTTCTGTCACAGACTGTAAGTACGTAATTTGAAACAATTCCGATGTATAATGACGCTAGGATCATCATACTATAAATAAAGTTATGTGAGAAACTATTGGCACTATGCGTCATAGAATTAACTTGCGATACTTCAGATACTCTGGAAAGGGCAACTGCTCCTACGTTACTTATTCCTGGTTTATAAAAAAGCTTGTAGTCGTATTCTTCCAATATGGCTATACATCTCTTCATTTTACTATTATTGTTTTTATTACTAAGAGTGTAGGTGGCTGATGGTCTGTGAATATTTTCACATTTGCCACTTAAGTTTTTTATCCACTATTCATACAGGTGAATTGTACGGGGATCTTGATGGTTGTATGATTCCATCGCTTAAAAGTTTTCCCATCCCGTCTTCACGTTTTAATGAAACCGATTAAGGGTAAAATTTAAAATATACTGGAGAATTATTTGATGTACGGATCTCTCCAACTACTTAAATTGAGTAAGTTAATTTCTCGTCTGGCTCTGCAAAGAGCTTAGAGGATTTATCTATTAACAAATTCATGGCTTCTATTTGCCTGGGGTTCATATGGTCGTCTCGTAATTTTATGGTATTCACACTTTGACTGGTTTGAATCGAACCTTAGTAAGCTGACGAACGATCATGTAATCCTTATTTGTGTAAATGACTGCGTCTAATATTTGAAACTAGGCATTAAATAGAACTTAATTTGCTCGGCTTTTTTAAAAAGGTTAATGTACGTGTGTGATGTAATTTTTACATCACCTGACACGGATTTTGCAAAGAATGGAATTTTGTTTGGAATTTTATCTAAGAATTTATGTTGATGTTATTTATTATAATTCAAGTTTGTTTTTTTAATCGACCTTTTCCAATGTAATTTCAATAAATAGATATTTCTTTGAGCTTTAGGTCTGGGTTTTTTCCTTTATTAAAATCCGATATTTCGCAATGGGTTACATTGCATCTTCAGGGAGATCTACAAAAATACATTTTGATTTTTATATTTCATGTTATCACAGCATTAAATTATTTAACAAAACGATAAAAGACAAACAGAAAAATACACAGAAAATAAATATATTGCTTACATGTAAAACATCTATAAAAGTGTCAAGTTTTACTTAAACCTACGATAGAATTTCACTATCATCGTCTGTGGTAAATATTGCACTGAGTTGTTTTACATATTGCACGATCTATTTTTCTGTGTGAGATGGCGGTAGCAATAAGCTGCGTTGTCGGTGTCGCGCTTATAGTTTATTCTCTTTGTTGTTGGTAGGTTATTAATATGTAACATTTCTAAAGTCAATCTCCTGTTGTAGTTACTCTCCGTTTGTAGTATTTTAATATTCTCAAAGTTTGTAGGAACAATGAGAAAATAGAATTTGATTGGTACCAAAAACCGACAGCTTCGGGCAGAATCATTAATTTCTTTTCAAAGCATCCGAAACAAATAATAATTAACACTGCTAAAAATTTTGTACACAGAGTATTGAATATAAGTGACGAAAAATTCCACAGCCGAAGCAAAAACAAAATCAGAGAAATATTGACAATGAATAATTTTCCAATGAACATGATCAACAACTTTATTGAATATAGACCCACAAGACCAAAGCAGGAAAAAGAGGAAAAAACATACAAGTCGATGATTTACATACCACACATGTCAGAAAGGTTCTTAAAATCTAACATATACGACAAGAATACATTTGCAATAGCGCAAAAAACGAACAACACTCTAAAAAAGTTTTTCAGCGACACTAAAAGCAAAATAAACACCGAAGACAAACACAACGTAATTTACCAAATTGAATGCGAGGGAAACAACAACGAAAAATGTGGGAAACTGTACGTTGGGACAACAAAAAACAGACTTAAAACGAGAATGTCTGCACACAAATCAAACATCAAATGCAGAAACGAAAATGAGACACAAAAGACAGCTCTTGCTGAGCATTGCAGGAGAAATAACCACACACCAAACTTTGAGAATATTAAAATACTACAAACGGAGAGTAACTACAACAGGAGATTGACTTTAGAAATGTTACATATTAATAACCTACCAACAACAAAGAGAATAAACTATAAGAGCGACACCGACAACGCAGCTTATTGCTACCGCCATCTCACACAGAAAAATAGATCGTGCAATATGTAAAACAACTCAGTGCAATATTTACCACAGAAATTCTATCGTAGGTTTAAGTAAAACTTGACACTTTTATAGATGTTTTACATGTAAGCAATATATTTATTTTCTGTGTATTTTTCTGTTTGTCTTTTATCGTTTTGTTAAATAATTTAATGCTGTGATAACATGAAATATAAAAATCAAAATGTATTTTTGTAAATCTCCCTGAAGATGCAATGTAACCCATTGCGAAATATCGGATTTTAATAAAGGAAAAAAAAACCCAGACCTAAAGCCCAAAGAAATATCTATTTATTGAGATGTTATTTATTTGCATAATTGATTTGTTGTGATTGGATACTGCGATCGACTTTGATCCCGTTGGGCGTGGTGGAGGCGGTTTCGGGTGGCCGAAATTTGTTATGTCGATATTATAATTAGTGTTCATTCTAGGAAGATGCTCTGGGTTTGGTATGTAGGCTATTCTTGTGTTTAACTGTTTGTTATTCTTTTGAAAAGTATATTTCTGGGTCGGAGATGTTTGATAATATATCTTTTATTTGGCTGAATATTCTGATTTTGGGCGTGATTAGTGCGAAATCGCATTCCTAGCCATTTTGGTAGATCAGATTCAATCCTCTATTAACGTATCGTGGGCTTTACTTCGTAAGTTTGTGTTAGCAGACTTAGAGTTTCGTTTCCAGCCTCTAAGCCTCCTAGTTCGTTCAGTATGAAGGAAAGATGGAATAAACTGCCTGATAAAACTCTTAAACTGTTAAGTTTCCTCGAACAAAACCTGTCATTTGATATTCTAATGTTAATACGTTATGTAGCAGCGAGTTTCATTTTAATAAATTTTGCGAGTTTTTTGTATGGTGGTTTTCCAATACGATAATAATTTTTTGTAAATTCCAAAATTAACACTTTTTTAAAGTGTTTTGTGTTCTTAATTAATTTTTGTGAAAATGTTAGTTTTTTCGTTTATTGGTTTAATTTTGAGAATTTTTTAATATTTTTTGTTAAACGTTTTGTCTTCAACAGAATTTTAAAAATTTCAATCTGTTTTTTCACCTTTTTGTATATATCTCCCTTTAAACTTCTTTCTCATTTTTGTTTTTTTTTTAGTATTTTAGGTTTTCAAATATTACCTTTTCATTTAAAATTTTTCGTTTTTGATAAAATCTTTACTTTATAGCAGTTATTTGTTTTAGTTAAAATATTCACTTTTTAGTTGTTATTCGTTTTGGCTAATATGTTCACTTTATCATAAAAGAAACGCGGACCACTTTCTACCTTGTAAATTCCAATTGTCAAAATTGAACTTACTTTTGTGAAACTTGTCAAAAGTTTCACTGCTATTTTTTTCACCGAAATAAAATACGATTATTTAATTCAAACTGACTTTATTGTTTGGCTGCTGATAAAGGAGTAAATGTTAAAACTATTTTACAATGTTTAAGTAAGAATACAATTCTTAAATTTATTTGCTTACTTAACCTATTGATCTTGCCACTCTGTTGTTAAAAAATTAGTTTTTGCTACCAAAAAGAAATTCTAGAAGGGTTGACGAAGTCAGCTACCGGAAATGTATTTTTATACCCTCCACCTTGGAAAGGAGGGTATATAAACTTTGTCATTCCGTTTGTCCTTAAATATTCGTCTTAGACCCCATAAAGCATATATGTATATTCATAATCAGTATAAAATTCTAAGTCGATTTAACGATGTCCGTCTGTCTGTCTGTCTTTCTGTCTGTCCGTCTGTCTGTCTGTTGAAATCACGATACAGCCCACATTATTTGACGTAGAGGGCCAAAATTTAGCAGAGCTATTTGCATTGTGTCTAGGATGGTTGGTATTGAAAATGAGATATATCGGTCCACGTTCTGGTATAGTCCCCATATAACGGTACCTTCCGATATTCGGTATTTTGATGATTTATGCCACATTTTTTCACGGATTTGTCTGAAAATTGGTATTTGTAGGTCATAACGGGTCCCTGAGCGTGTGGCGAAACATTGCATGTATAGGTCCACGTTGTGGTATAGCCCCCATATAAAGGTACCTCCCGATATTCGGTATTTTATTTTATTTTGCCACATTTTTTCACGGATTTGTCTAAAAATTGGTATATGTGGGTCATAATGGTTTCCAGCTCCGGTGGCGAAACATTGCATGTATGGGCCCATGATTTGGTATAGCCCCCATATAACGGTACCTCCCGATATTCGGTATTTTGATGGTTTTTGCCACATTTGTTCACTGATTTGTCTAAAAATTGGTATTTGTGGGTCATAATGGGTGCCTGAGCGTGTGGCAAAACATTGCATGTGTAGGTCCACGTTTTGGTAAAGCCCCCTTATAACGGTACCTCCCGATATTCGGTAATTGGATGATTTTTGCCACATTTTTTCACGGATTTGTCTGAAAATTGGTATTTGTTGGTCTTAATGGGTTCCAGCTTCGGTGGCGAAACATTGCATGCATGGGTCCATGATTTGATATAGCCCCCATATAACGGTACCTCCCGATATTCGGTATTTTGATGGTTTTTGTCACATTTTTTCACTGATTTGTCTAAAAATTGGTATTTGTGGGTCATAATGGGTTCTAGTTCGTGTGGCAAAACATTGTAATTATAGGTTCACCTTTTGGTGTAGCCCCCATATAACGGTACCTCCCGATATTCGGAATTATGGTTTTTGCCACATTTCTTCTAATGTTTCTTTTACCCTAAGGTGGAGGGTATTAAAAGTTTGGCCCGGCCGAACTTAATGTTTTTTACTTGTTTGGGTTTATTACAATAATTAATCGGAAATGTAAGATGTTGGAAATATTTGGGAGAGACGAATGCAGTTTCATCGGAATTGAGTTAGCAGCTTTTGCAAGTTATTGTTGCTGGGCAGAGAATTATTCTTTTGAATTATTTTTTAGGAAAATTTTTTATATTGGGTCAAAAATTTATTATGTGTTAAATTATATAATGATAAAACTATGAAAACTGTATTAATATTATTCTCATCTAAGCAAGGGCGTTCATTTATATTGAACACTTCTACATTTGTCCTGATTATAAATTTACTTAGATGTTAATGGTTAAAAAAGTAGTTGATGAATGATTTTAGGGGTTAGCCATATTTAGTTTTTTATAGATAAACATGATTGCCTCCCCGAAAATTAATTAAATGACCTTTTTGATCTAGTAGGAATATTTGTATAGTACATTATTAGTATCTTCCCAAGAATTATGTTAATTTAAGAAACCCAAATCTTAAAAAAAATGTTGTTATCTTTAGATTTTATTATTTTGTCTAATAAATATACAATATAGTCAAGTATTTTCTTTCCTTGATAATAAAGTATTCCTATTTACTTGTGTCTTAGAAAACATTTCTGAATTTGTTATAGGTTTTGTCAAATTTCATTAAATATTGTTGCATTTTAATTAAAATATCGTTTTCCGAGGTCTTCAATTCCGAAGAATAGCGTTCTTCTCAAGCCTTGATTGATTTATGGGACTAACATTTCAATTTTTATATTCTTTCTTGCACTGGATATGCAGATTGTGGTCAAAACGACCAAAATTGTAAACATATTCTACAATCACCTCCATCAATTGTCTCTCTAATTATGGCAGATAAGTCTACTAAAAGTAAAGCCTTAATCCATTTTGATATTTATTTTAATGATAATTTGATATTAAAGATTGAATCTACAGCCTTTTGAGATGTTCTGCAACTTTAGAAAACACTGGTAGTATACGAATAGATCTTAAATTTTCAATGTTGTTTATTCTTTTAGTTTTAGAAATGGGGAAAACCTCAGAAATCTTCCAATCATGCGGAAAGGTCGAGGTTGCAAAGAAAGTATTAAAAATAAATGTAAAATTTTATATTTTATACACTCCACCAAGATATGAAGGGTATATTATTTTTTTCATTACGATTGTAACTCCTCGAAATACACATGTCAGACCTAACAATGTATATATATTCTTGCTCAGAGTAAAATTCTAGGTTGAGTTAGCGATGTCCGTCTGTCTGTTTTTATCATCCTATCTTTCGAACGAATTGAGATTAAAGGCTAACATTTCCACACATGTGTATTTTGCCAGGAGCCCGGTTAAGGTCGTAAATGGACCATGTCGGTCCACATTTTCGTATAGCCCCCATATGACGGTACATCACTTTATGCGGTATTTTGAAGATTGTAACGACATTTTTCACCGGATTTGTTTCAAATTTCGTAGTTGAAGTTCTACCCTGCAGCCTACGACAATAATTGTTATAAAGGCTTAAGTTTTCGTATAGCCCCTATATAACGGTACCTTCCAATATTCGGTACTTTTATAATTTTGATCTTAATGGGTACTACATAATAATTAGGATCTTAATGGGTACTACAGCCTATTGCGCATGCAGGTTCGCGCCTTCGCATAGCCCCCATATAACGATACCTCCGATATTCTGTATTTTGACATTATTCGCCGGAATTTCGTATTTGAAGTTCGGAGTCGGTACTAAAACACTACTAATGCAGGACCTCGTCTAGCCCCCATATAACGGTCTTCCTACAAAGAGCATTTTTCAACGATTTTGTTTTTAATTTTTTAAAGTTCCTCCTAAATGACCGGGCCGAAATTAGGTGCGTTTTTTATTGTATGTCACACGTACAGGTCCACTGCTAACATCCTTTATTTATGATACCACATTCGAAATGGCTTTGTAGTACATTTATGAGGCATATAACACTTCTAAAGTAAGGAAGTTAGTTTGTTTTTTTCCGCGGAACGTCTTTTGTATATCTTTTCTGGTTATTTTTATGGCTTCATCAATATCAGTTGGTTTTTTGCTTTAAAGGGAATTCTTAGCTTTTTTAAACTATTTTTAACAATTAGTTGGCCTAACAATTGTTTGGGATTTTTATTACCCATCCCATTCGTAGCTCTGTCTTCTCCTTCATTATATTTGTTGCAAGATATGCGCTTATTTTTCTCCAACGTTAGTATGTTTGCTCAGCTAGTTCAATATTTTTATTTTGTGAATAGGCAATGTCATGTGATCTACACGCAGCATCCAATGGATTAATACCTCAATCTCCTCTTTGTATACGTTTTCCTATTTTTGTTCTAAGTTCACAAAATTGATATCCTGGTAGATGAAGTTCAACGGGTAAAGAGTTAATCAACTTATTTACAAGTCCTTCTCCTTGAGCGGATTTCTTTCTAATAAATCACTTCGTGTTGTAAACAATCATACTATACTTTGTTATCGGGCTGCTAAATATGATGATTATATTATAAATGCGAATGTGTGCCTCAAACTACTCCTTAGTATAAAATATGAGATTACTTAAACAACAAGCTATGTGGATTTTACTCAAAGAAATACTCTCCGAAATAGTACTTTGCTACCTGATTCTATACGTGCTTTTATAGTGGACCACCAAAATGCGCAAAAACTAATGTGATGCTTAGTTTGATAGAAAGCTCTAATGGATTCAAAATTCGTATGTGAATAATTTCACTCTGGAAATATATAGAAAAGGCTATAAACATATTCAACCTTAATATATATATATATATATATATATATATATATATATATATATATACATAATTTCATATGTTATTTTATATTAGTACATCTATAAACATGGAAGAGAAAAATTTTGAAACGGCTTGAAATACTCAAAAGGCAAATTTCAAAGCATAAAAATGGGTGAAGAAGCTTAAAATACAGAATTGAAAATTACTTTACATTACAAACATACCCATTAAGAAATACAAACCAGAAGTTTAGATAGATTCCTATATACTGGATGCGTTAAAGGGTGAAGTATATTACACACAAAATTTCAATTCCTTTAATACATCATAAGACAACATCTAATTTTCCAATAATAAAGAACCTATGAATCTACAATTTGTAAAGAAAAATAAAACAATTTAAAACACAGTAAGTTCGACCGGACCTAACTTTGAATACCCTCCACCATTTGGAACGAATTTGGAAATTTTCAAAAAATAAAATCTTTAAAAAATTCTGTTAATTTTTCTAAAATACCGAATATAGCTGTTATATTGGGGTCTATACGACATGGACCTACATAGGCATTGTTTGTCATAAGTCATTACCATGTTTAACGGTGAATAATGTAGCTAAAATCATCAAAAAGTCGTATAAAGGGAGGTACCGTTATATCGGAGCTGTGCGAAGACCTGGAACTGCATAGACAATTATCTGTCACAGGCTGTAAAAATCCAATTCGAACTTCAAATACGACATCCCAAACAATTTCGGTGGGTATTGTACCTAAACTCGTCAACATACCGAATATAGGGAGGTACTGATATATGGGGCCCAAAATACCTAATATAGGGAGGTACCGTTATAGGGGGCTATACGAAGACGTGAACCTGCATAGACAATTTTCTGTCTTAGACGGTAGTATTCATTTCGAACTTCAAGTGCCAAATTTGAAACAATTCCAGTGAATAATGTCGCTAAAATCATCAAAATACCAAATATCGGGAGGTACCGTCATATGGGCGCTATATGAAAACGTGGACCTACATGGCCCATTTACGAACTTAACCTGCCTACTGGAATGATAAACATATGTTCCAAATTTTAGCCTTCTATCTCAATTCGTTCGAAAGATAGCGTGATTACAACAGTCAGACGGACAGACCGATATGGCTAAATCGAGTAAGAATTTTACGCTGATTAAGAATATACATACTTTGTTGGGTCTGACATGAGTATTTCCAGGAGTTACAAACGGAATGACAAACTTAATATACCCTCCATAGTATGGTGGAGGGTATAAAAACTGGACTGGGACGATCCCAACGAATTGATATAATGATTAAAGTTGTTGTAGGCATCTCAACCAGCCGGAAATAAAAATTGGATTTCTCTAAGCGAATCCGAAAGTAAGATTATGAGCAATGCTAGATGGAAAACTAATAGTGATTTATCAGTAGCCTGTTGATTTAATTTTTGTAAGCCCTTGAACCGTCTACTGAGGTTCGAAGAGGAAAAAGTACTTTGCAACAGCAAACATTATTTGATTGTTTTGCGTACTGTGTGTTATTCAACTATGGATAAGGAGAAAATTAAACTCATAATTGCAAATGTTGTGTCAAGTATCATAATTATCATCAGTTATCAGACTATAGAAAAATCAGCTTCCTGAAAACTATCAAGGATGGAAAACATTGTAGTTAGCATTCTTCGGCTGGGACTGCTACTTTAATACATTTTTTTCTGGCGAAAGACAAACAGGAGTGTTAAATTGTCTATCAACAATGAAAGACCTCAATATTTTGGTTTGATATTTGAAAAAGCAACAAGCTGCAACATTGTTTACTTCAAAAAATCAAAGTTCACTTGACCCAAAAGCTATCCTTACGATGATTTCAATCTAAAGATGGAAGAAAATCGCTATGAAGTAATATTTGACAATTCCTCAAAACACTTTTGCTTACTGTTTACTTATCTGTGATCGTCTGCTCGAGTTCGTCCCACTAACAGCAATTGTATGAAAAGACTATTTTATACTCACTTTTGCCAATGTAGACCCAAAAACATTTCAATAGAGCACTGTTGACTTAACCATCACGTACAAAAATATATTGTTTTATGAGTTGTGGATAAATATTAATATGATGCCATTTGTAGTGAGTAAACAATTGTTAAAATTATTATTATTATTATTATTATTATTATTATTATTATTATTATTATTATTATTATTGTTATTATTATTACTATTATTATTATTAGTATCCAGAGATTATCTCTACACATAAACTTAAACTTAATCCATTATTATTATTATTATTATTATTATTATTATTATTATTATTATTATTATTATTATAATTATTATTATTATTATTATTATTATTATTATTATTATTATTATTATTATTATTATTATTATTATTATTATTATTATTATTATTACCATTATTATTATTATTATTTTATTATAATTATTATTATTATTATTATCATTATTATTATAATTATTATTATTATTATCATTATTATCATTATTATTATTATTATTATTATTATTATTATTATTATTATTAGTATACAAAGATTATCTCTACACATAAACTTAAACTTATTCCATATCCATTGACAAAGATTCATTTCAACTATTTATGTTTGATTCGTGAAGACTATTTAATCTATAGTGGCCCAAGCATAAGTATGAATACCATCCTCTTGAATAAATCTGTTATTATCTTGATGGTTTTAGTGATATTTTTGAAATTTTGTCTGTATATATTGTATGTTGCATTGACCTAAACGTAAAAATGACTATAGTGATGGTCTTTATTACAAAAAGGTTTTTATCTATAGTACACTTTTTTAAGACCGTCTTTTAAACACTCTAACAAATCTAGCCAATATTTCGTTCAAAGTTAATTCGGTGTTGGGTTGATGTTGTTTGAAGTTATGTGGTGGTAAAACTAGACAGTATATGGCTACTCCAATTCCAACACAAAGAGCTAGATAGCTCATAGTATGATAGTTTCCGATTTCAATGGTTTTAGATTTAAGGTATTAAGCTCAGCAGCATGTGTTTCACATTATTGTTTAATGTTTTGTTGAGCAGGACGAGGTTACTGGATGACATTATGGAATCCAGTGGTTTAAGTCTCAGATATGATGTGTGCATTTGCAATTGGCCCAATCTTTTCAGTTCCAGCCCCCCTTGGTGTGTCAGTTTTATACCACAAAGCACAACTCTGTTAAGTTGGCTAGAGTAAACATCCAATGATTCTTTTGTGTGATTAGTAATGTATGATTGATTACAAGTCACAAGCTTCTGAAAATTCATTCAATAAGAAGTTCACTTCCCTATATGAACCCACCCCGGTGGACGTTGGCTGCTAATATAGTTGATTCCAATGATATGGAAATAAGTCGACCGGATCGCAGTATAGGTACGGGGACAATTTTGTATAATTCATACCACTGGAAGGCGAATCGCGGATTCTAAACTGGCTTTCATGATCCTTCAGTTAGGTTAGGTTAAACGACGAGCGGTTGTCTTTTGGTAACTGCTCAACTCGGGTACTTGCTGGTCCATTGTGTTCATACTAAAATGAAGGGAGTAAACAGAAAGATGGTGGGAAAAAGTGTGAATATGTTAGATACTTTATCCTGAAACTTCAGCTTAATCAACTACCGAAGCTGATTGACATCCCTGACATCTCCTCTACAAACTCTCTCCGCGGAGGTTGTAGTAATGTGAATTGTCTAAGATAAGTTGTTGTTTTTGTTGCTCACCTCGATACACTCAAAGAGTTGTAAATGTACTAAAAATGAGACAAGGGATCCTCAGCAGTCACTTAGAACCTCTGCGTTTACTTGTCTGTATTAGCATATATATGAAAAACAGACAAGAGATCCTCTGCGATCCTCTACTTAGAACCTCTGCGTTCACTCGTATTTGAGTATGGAAAGCTCAACCATCAAGGCCTCTGTCGCCACTTCACATACCAAGAGGTAATTATTTGTTGAAAATAAATAAATCTGAATTCAATAAACCTGCAAACTTATTTGGATTGAAAACTAATAACTTGTGTTTATGTTTTTTTTGCCTTTCATATTAACATTTGGTAGCATCGGGCCGGATTTTTGGAAAAGCGAAAAGTTTGCCTGGATATTAATTGACGTTTTTTTCTTCTCTTTGCCGAAGCACTTCCCCCTAACATTTTGCATTAACCATCTTTCATCAATCTCATCGAAATATCATAAAACATGTACGTAAGTACAGTGTATTTTATTACTGTGAGCATTAAAAAAAGAAAAAAAATGAAAAGATTGTTTGTATAAGTTCGATACGGTCCACCACAACTTCCCTCGCTCGATCAATCAAATTCAGATTACTATTTGAAGCGGTTTCTTAGTGAATATTTAATTTGTTTCGGTTTGGTCGAATCTTAACTGCTCTACGCGCGTTTTACATATGAAATACAGTCCACTCTCGTCTTTGCATAAAAATATTACTTGTATTGATCATCCAACATCGCGGTGATCATACTTTTGCTTTTCGTTTAAGAAGAAGTTAGTTGGTCGACTCGTATTAACACTTCTTGTGTTAATCAAGTTCATTTCCCTACACCAACGAGATCTATTGATGTGAAAATACTAGTAATTTATCTCTTCGTTATGGAAAGAGTTTTCTCAACAACTCCCTTCCATCGTGTTGTTGATGTTCCTTTATCCCCCTCGTTCTTTCTCTATCCCCTCAATTTAGTTGGAGAAGAATGTAGCATCAACACTTTGCTCATACTCTATTTGGTCGCTGTTGTTATCGCCATTCAGTTTTCAAAGGTTGAGCCCTTTAACAAGCAATACTATTTTACAAAAACAACATACTTATAATAACCGTCCATACCTCTTTCGGTTGGTCATTCTGTCGTCCTAGTCAAACAAACAAACTTGCTTTGTTGCAATTCACCTTCGTTTTTCTAACGTCGATCAATCAGTTGAGAATTTACATTGCCAAAAATTGCATCAAAAATACCCCATCATTCCACGCCTCCTTTTAAAGTGTCGGTTTGATATTCAGTAAAAATTGTTTTGATCTTTAACTCTCACTGTTGGATCGTTTGTAGCGTCGGTTCTTGTGTGGTTGCGTAGATGCTAACGCACAATCGTTTCTCTGCCGACGTCGCTTGTGTTTTATTTATCTTTGTGCAATATCCGTTGCTGGTTCGGCACAGTGGGGTAAACCAGCATAATATATGAATCTTTGTAATTTATTTTAGAAATTATTTTTCAATAATTTTCTGAAATATTTGTGACTAGTAGCAGGGTTTTTGAACAGATTCACCCAACATTCGGCATTCTTTGCAGTCATATTTAGCAACATATATTGGTGAAAATTAATCGCTTTTTTTGCTAGATTTGCAAAATGTGTAAATAATTTTTAACATTTGGCTGAACAATTGCAACCTAGTAGGATCTTTAGAACTTTTGGACAAATTCACAAATTAGGTATTCTTTATAGATATTTTCAGAACAACATTTGTTAAAGATATTCGTTTGTTGCTATTTTCTTCAATTCTTTGGGCTATTTGTTGGTACTTTATGTGATTCTCTGTAGAGTTTTGGTTTTTTTTTTCAAGAATACACCCTACTTTGCCATAATCTTGGCAAAATTGCCAAATTTTGCATAAAATATTCTGTAGAGCTACTCAATTTGTAGCAAATTTCGACTATCTCCGTATAAATATCGTACCGGTGGTAAATTTTTCGAAATTTGTTATACATTTGGATAAAACACCCTGCCATTGGCATAACCAAAGCTTTATTTTTCTTAATTTGTTGATATTGGAGAAATTTTCGTAAATCATTCAGACTTATTATTTAGTTAGATTTTAGATTTTGCCACATAGGAAAATTTTTTCTTAAATATTCTCATATTTAAATCTGCTATAACTTCAACATATATAATTTCCTGAAGTATTTGGAGGTTTATATTTGTAGAAATTTCTTATTTCCTTTGGACCATAGCAACATTTGTTCGAATTTATTTTCTTCTGTTTTTTGTTATAAATCTATTAATAAAATGTACATAAACACACATAAACTTAATCCATGTCCATTATTATTATTATTATTATTATTATTATTATTATTATTATTATTATTATTATTATTATTATTATTATTATTATATTATTATTATTATTATTATTATTATTATTATTATTATTATTATTATTATTATTATTATTATTATTATTATTATTATTATTATTATTATTATTATATTATTATTATATTATTATTATTATTATTATTATTATTATTATTATTATTATTATTATTATTATTATTATTATTATTATTATTATTATTATTATATTATTATTATTATTATTATTATTATTATTATTATTATTATTATTATATTATTATTATTATATTATTATTATTATTATTATTATTATTATTATTATTATTATATTATTATTATATTATTATTATTATTATTATTATTATTATTGTTGTTGTTGTTATTATTATTACTATTATTATTATTATTATTAGTATACAAAGATTATCTCTACACATAAACTTAAACTTATTCCATATCCATTGACAAAGATTCATTTCAACTATTTATGTTTGATTCGTGAAGACTATTTAATCTATAGTGGCCCAAGCATAAGTATGAATACCATCCTCTAGAATAAATCTGTTATTATCTTGATGGTTTTAGTGATATTTTTGAAATTTTGTCTGTATATATTGTATGTTGCATTGACCTAAACGTAAAAATGACTATAGTGATGGTCTTTATTACAAAAAGGTTTTTATCTATAGTACACTTTTTTAAGACCGACTTTTAAACACTCTAACAAATCTAGCCAATATTTCGTTCAAAGTTAATTCGGTGTTGGGTTGATGTTGTTTGAAGTTATGTGGTGGTAAAACTAGACAGTATATGGCTACTCCAATTCCAACACAAAGAGCTAGATAGCTCATAGAATGATGGTGAGTGGCTGCCGATTTCATTAGTTATTGATAGTTTCCGATTTCAATGGTTTTAGATTTAAGGTATTAAGCTCAGCAGCATGTGTTTCACATTATTGTTTAATGTTTTGTTGAGCAGGACGAGGTTACTGGATGACATTATGGAATCCAGTGGTTTAAGTCTCAGATATGATGTGTGCATTTGCAATTGGCCCAATCTTTTCAGTTCCAGCCCCCCTTGGTGTGTCAGTTTTATACCACAAAGCACAACTCTGTTAAGTTGGCTAGAGTAAACATCCAATGATTCTTTTGTGTGATTAGTAATGTATGAAGTTCACTTCCCTATATGAACCCACCCCGGTGGACGTTGGCTGCTAATATAGTTGATTCCAATGATATGGAAATAAGTCGACCGGATCGCAGTATAGGTACGGGGATAATTTTGTATAATTCATACCGCTGGAAGGCGAATCGCGGATTCTAAACTGGCTTTCATGATCCTTCAGTTAGGTTAGGTTAAACGACGAGCGGTTGTCTTTTGGTAACTGCTCAACTCGGGTACTTGCTGGTCCATTGTGTTCATACTAAAATGAAGGGAGTAAACAGAAAGATGGTGGGAAAAAGTGTGTATATGTTAGATACTTTATCCTGAAACTTCAGCTTAATCAACTACCGAAGCTGATTGACATCCCTGACATCTCCTCTACAAACTCTCTCCGCGGAGGTTGTAGTAATGTGAATTGTCTAAGATAAGTTGTTGTTTTTGTTGCTCACCTCGATACACTCAAAGAGTTGTAAATGTACCAAAAATGAGACAAGGGATCCTCAGCAGTCACTTAGAACCTCTGCGTTTACTTGTCTGTATTAGCATATATATGAAAAACAGACAAGAGATCCTCTGCGATCCTCTACTTAGAACCTCTGCGTTCACTCGTATTTGAGTATGGAAAGCTCAACCATCAAGGCCTCTGTCGCCACTTCACATACCAAGAGGTAATTATTTGTTGAAAATAAATAAATCTGAATTCAATAAACCTGCAAACTTATTTGGATTGAAAACTAATAACTTGTGTTTATGTTTTTTTGCCTTTCATATTAACATTTGGTAGCATCGGGCCGGATTTTTGGAAAAGCGAAAAGTTTGCCTGTATATTAATTGACGTTTTTTTCTTCTCTTTGCCGAAGCACTTCCCCCTAACATTTTGCATTAACCATCTTTCATCAATCTCATCGAAATATCATAAAACATGTACGTAAGTACAGTGTATTTTATTACTGTGAGCATTAAAAAAATAAAAAAAGTGAAAAGATTGTTTGTATAAGTTCGATACGTTCCACCACAACTTCCCTCGCTCGATCAATCAAATTCAGATTACTATTTGAAGCGGTTTCTTAGTGAATATTTAAATTGTTTCGGTTTGGTCGAATCTTAACTGCTCTACGCGCGTTTTACATATGAAATACAGTCCACTCTCGTCTTTGCATAAAAATATTACTTGTTGTATTGATCATCCAACATCGCGGTGATCATACTTTTGCTTTTCGTTTAAGAACAAGTTAGTTGGTCGACTCGTATTAACACTTCTTGTGTTAATCAAGTTAATTTCCCTACACCAACTAGATCTATTGATGTGTAAATACTAGTAATTTATCTCTTTGTTATGGAAAGAGTTTTCTCAACAACTCCCTTCCATCGTGTTGTTGATGTTCCTTTATCCCCCTCGTTCTTTCTCTATCCCCTCAATTTAGTTGGCGAAGAATGTAGCATAATCACTTTGCTCATACTCTATTTGGTCGCTGTTGTTATCGCCATTCAGTTTTCAAAGGTTGAGCCCTTTAACAAGCAATACTATTTTACAAAAACAACATACTTATAATAACCGTCCATACCTCTTTCGGTTGGTCATTCTGTCGTCCTAGTCAAACAAACAAGCTTGCTTTGTTGCAATTCACCTTCGTTTTTCTAACGTCGATCAATCAGTTGAGAATTTACATTGCCAAAAATTGCATCAAAAATGCCCCATCATTCCACGCCTCCTTTTAAAGTGTCGGTTTGATATTCAGTAAAAATAACAACAAATTGTTTTGATCTTTACTCTCACTGTTGGATTGTTTGTAGCGTCGGTTCTTGTGTGGTTGCGTAGATGCTAACGCACAATCGTTTCTCTGCTGACGTCGCTTGTGTTTTATTTATCTTTGTGCAATATCCGTTGCTGGTTCGGCACAGTGGGGTAAACCAGCATAATATATGAATCTTTGTAATTTATTTTAGAAATTATTTTTCAATAATTTTCTGAAATATTTGTGACTAGTAGCAGGGTTTTTGAACAGATTCACCCAACATTCGGCATTCTTTGCAGTCATATTTAGCAACATATATTGGTGAAAATTAATCGCTTTTTTTGCTAGATTTGCAAAATGTGTAAATAATTTTTAACATTTGGCTGAACAATTGCAACCTAGTAGGATCTTTAGAACTTTTGGACAAATTCACAAATTAGGTATTCTTTATAGATATTTTCAGAACAACATTTGTTAAAGATATTCGTTTGTTGCTATTTTCTTCAATTCTTTGGGCTATTTGTTGGTACCTTATGTGATTCTCTGTAGAGTTTTGGTTTTTTTTTTTCAGAATACACCCTACTTTGCCATAATCTTGGCAAAATTGCCAAATTTTGCATAAAATATTCTGTAGAGCTACTCAATTTGTAGCAAATTTCGACTATCTTCGTATAAATATCGTACCGGTGGTAAATTTTTCGAAATTTGTCATACATTTGGATAAAACACCCTGCCATTGGCATAACCAAAGCTTTATTTTTCTTAATTTGTTGATATTGGAGAAATTTTCGTAAAATCATTCAGACTTATTATTTAGTTAGATTTTAGATTTTGCCACATAGGAAAATTTTTTCTTAAATATTCTCATATTTAAATCTGCTATAACTTCAACATATATAATTTCCTGAAGTATTTGGAGGTTTATATTTGTAGAAATTTCTTATTTCCTTTGGACCATAGCTACATTTGTTCGAATTTTATTTCTTCTGCATACAGTTTGCATTGTTTTTTGCTATAAATCTATTAATAAAATGTCGATCACTCCGTTCACACATTTTTTCTAGAGCTGACATTGTTTTGCGCAGAGTAGAATTTTTCAAACATATTAATTCCACGAAGTTCGAGAATTCGAGAATTGTGGAAAAAGATTCTGAGTGTAAGTGGCATTGGGGACTGCACAGGCTGACCATTTTGATGTCGTTGAGGATAAATACGATAATGCATTTATTGCATACCATTGGTGTTTGACCACCATAAAAAGCACCTTGACCGCCTAAAATTTCCAATCTGTGATAATTGTTCCCCTGCTGCGGCTCATCAGTCCTTACCTCTTGAAAATAGCACTATTTCACTTAATAATGATAATGTGACACCACCTTCAGGTTTGCTTTCGAGCGTATCTCTCTTATCGGTTCATGTGCAGTTTGCTTCTGCTTGTTGCAGAGTCATGTTCAAAATCATTTCTGGTATCTACCAATATTAAAACTCGCGAATCTTCAATGTTTTCACAAAAAGTAGTTTTGAAATCTAAGAATTCACCTTTGGTCTTTAGCAAAGTCAAAAGTCGAGGCTCAAACTCCCCTCCGGCCTTTAGCAAAGTCAAAAGTCGAGGTTCAAAGTCCCCTCCGGCTTCTACGAAGTTTAAAAGTCCAGGTCCAAAACCCTCTAAAACGCACCCACTCTCTGCAAAAATAATTCGAATGACCAGTCTCCCAACACCGTTCAAGAAAATGTGCTCTTGGGAACTGCACTAGTAAACATTTTTCATAATTGTAAATCGTACACTACTCGTGGAATTGTAGACCCTTCTTCTAAAGCATCAAATGTTAAAAATAAACTTGGTATTTGAACTCTAAAGCTGTTGCACCAAGAGAAATCGGTGCCCGGACATAGCCCCCAGAGACATAACCCCCATTTTTTGGGGGGCTTAAGTCCGTTTCATAGCGCGGACATAACCCCCAATTTGACTGGGGAATATGTCCGACGTATGGGACGGACTTAATCCCCAAAAAATATACGGACATAATTTTGGGGGTTAAGTCCGCGCTGAAAAACGGACATAACCCCCAAAATTTGTTTTTTCAATATTTCACGAAATATTAGTTTATTCATAATTTAACAATTTACCGTTATAATTCTGCATGAAAGAATTAGATTTCGAGTATTATTTACGTTTTTTTATCACAATTATTTAGTCGTTGACGAGATAACATGAATACAGAAATGGACTTTGAATACCTTACGGGTGCGCGTAAAGGTAGCGTTTTAGTGTATTTAAAAAACGAAAAGCAGATTTTTGCGTTCAAATCTAAGTATTTTAATAAAAAGACAAGTGAAAATATTAAAAGATGTGAATGCTATCAAAGTAAGTGTAAAGCTTCAATCCTAATCTTTGAGGTAAATGGAAAATGCACTGTGCGAACTATCAAAGAAGTTCATCTGGAACACGGAGATCAATTAAAATCAAAACTGAAGTTGCTCAACCATCTTTGCAAGCTAACAGAGTTAGAGAGGTATTCAATAGTGCATGCCAGAACAACGATACTGCAAAATCGCTGGTTTTTAGTAAAATGCAGCGCCACTTACGTAGGATTGAGTGTGAAAAAATGCCAAGGGTACCTCAAAGTCCACAAGACTTCATAAAATTATTTAAAAATCCTACCATATTTAATGAATTCGGAATGTGTGCGAGTAATAATAAAGAAAAACTTTATCAAACAACTGTGACAGAAGACGATTTTTCATACACGCTCTTTTTGTCAATTCCTATGCCGAAATTGATAAATGATAATATTAACTGCGATGATCGACATTACTTAATGGATGCAACATTTGCGTTAGTTCCAGGATGCGGATACAAACAGCTACTAATAATACATATTGCCCAGGATAGACACGTAAGTAAAGTGTATAAACAAAAGCTAAGTGAATAATTTTTACAATTTAGAAATGCAGATATGTTATGAAAAATTCTCATAACAATAATTTTAACAGTTTTCCTATGAAAAATTTTTCATATAAAATCGCGCGATTGTAAAAATGAAAAATTTTTCATAAAAAATCGCGGGATTTTTTTTTTTTTTTTCGCCTACGGCGCTTCTTTTACAATTTTGAAATGCAGATATGTTAAGAAAAAATTTTCATAACAATAATTTTAACAGTTTTCCTATAAAAAATTATTAATAAAAAATCGCGCGATTTGCAGATATGTTATGAAAAAATTTTCATAACAATAATTTTAACAGTTTTCCTATGAAAAATTTTCGATGCGGCGTCGTCGTTTTGTTTACTTATAGGAACAATTATAAATTTGAAATTAGAACGTATAAATATATTGCATTATTATTTAAATATTTACAGACTTTTCATTTTGCTTTTGTTCTTATGTCAAATAAGAAACAAAAAGCATATGAACACGTGCTGCAATACATTGATTCAAATATTTTCAAATTTGATGCCATCCTTTCTGTTTTTCCACATACAAAAATTAAGGGCTGTTGGTTTCATTTTTGTCAAGCTGTAAGAAGAAAGGCTTCTAAAATAAAACAACTCTCAAGATTTATGCAAACATCAACAGAGGCAAAGCGAATTTTTCAAAAAATTCTTGTTTTGCCACTTCTGAAAGATGTTATAATTGAAGAAGCCTTTAATATTTGTAAAATGGAAGCATATGCTAACCCCTTGTTTGCTACAGCAAATGAAAATGTATTTGAACCTCTTTTTAAATATTTTGAGGTACAGTGGTTAAAAAAGGTATATTAAAAAATAAATAAAATAATTCCATAAACATTAATATACAACATTTTATTTTGATAGGAAACTCCCAAAAATATGTCCCTTTACAAGGAACATATTAGAACGACAAGTGCATTAGAAGGGTATAATAGCTACTTATCGACGCGATTTCCAACACATGGAAACTTCTTGGAGTTTTTCAAAGTTTTGAAACATGATGAGAGTCGACAGTTTAATGAATTATCGCAAACCCTGGATGGATTTTATGAAATTTTTGAAAGGCCAAAAAAGAGGAATAGGGACCGACATGATTTAATAAATGAATTAGTTTCGAAGTATGATTTGGGCGAAATTACTCTTAAATTTTTTTTTATAAAGTATGACAAATAAAAGCAACAACATAATGCGTGATAACGAAAATATTTCCATTAACTTGGACTCGGAAGCATCAGAATCCGAAGAAGAGGACGAAAAAATTGCAGATGGACTTTTGTGTGAAGTTTGCTTTACAAATAAAAAGAACATAATTCTTAAACCATGCAAACATGGAAAAATTTGTCGGGCATGTTTTGATGAAATTAATAAAACAGTGTTTGGCTTGCTTGTTTGGGATACCATAGTATTTTGTTGTTGCAAAAATCGTCAGGCAAAATCCCATTATTGTTGTTTTTATAAAAACAACGTTTGTTTATTAGTGGAGAACGATGGTAATGTTTACCAGGGGGTAAGGCAGGGAATACCTAGGTTTCGGAAAGAGCCACCAATCCTCATCAGTTCCCTTGTTTCTTGTCTGGGATATTCTCCCCAGAAGTTATTTAAAAAATAACTTCTATGACAAAAAACATTTTTTTACCCAAGTGACGAGATCGTAAGCTCAATAGAAGAGGAACAAAAGAATTACATAAAACTAAAATTCTTTTGGAAAATCTTCTAAATCTTACAACCGCACTTATAAACATTTACATCTTTCTCCACTTGTTATGTTTTCGTTCAACCTGAACGAAGTAACATAACCATGTAAGTTTGTTTTGTCTGTTACAACAAAAACCCCTTCGTCGACCGTGCCTGTGTCTATTAATAGAACAGTGTTTGGCTTGCTTGTTTGGGATACCATAGTATTTTGTTGTTGCAAAAATCGCCAGGCAAAATCCCATTATTGTTGTTTTTATAAAAACAACGTTTGTTTATTAGTGGAGAACGATGGTAATGTTTACCAGGGGGTAAGGCAGGGAATACCTAGGTTTCGGAAAGAGCCACCAATCCTCATCAGTTCCCTTGTTTCTTGTCTGGGATATTCTCCCCAGAAGTTATTTAAAAAATAACTTCTATGACAAAAAACATTTTTTTTTTACCCAAGTGACGAGATCGTAAGCTCAATAGAAGAGGAACAAAAGAATTACATAAAACTAAAATTCTTTTGGAAAATCTTCTAAATCTTACAACCGCACTTATAAACATTTACATCTTTCTCCACTTGTTATGTTTTCGTTCAACCTGAACGAAGTAACATAACCATGTAAGTTTGTTTTGTCTGTTACAACAAAAACCCCTTCGTCGACCGTGCCTGTGTCTATTAATAGAACAGTGTTTGGCTTGCTTGTTTGGGATACCATAGTATTTTGTTGTTGCAAAAATCGTCAGGCAAACTTACATGGTTATGTTACTTCGTTCAGGTTGAACGAAAACATAACAAGTGGAGAAAGATGTAAATGTTTATAAGTGCGGTTGTAAGATTTAGAAGATTTTCCAAAAGAATTTTAGTTTTATGTAATTCTTTTGTTCCTCTTCTATTGAGCTTACGATCTCGTCACTTGGGTAAAAAAATGTTTTTTGTCATAGAAGTTATTTTTTAAATAACTTCTGGGGAGAATATCCCAGACAAGAAACAAGGGAACTGATGAGGATTGGTGGCTCTTTCCGAAACCTAGGTATTCCCTGCCTTACCCCCTGGTAAACATTACCATCGTTCTCCACTAATAAACAAACGTTGTTTTTATAAAAACAACAATAATGGGATTTTGCCTGACGATTTTTGCAACAACAAAATACTATGGTATCCCAAACAAGCAAGCCAAACACTGTTCTATTAATAGACACAGGCACGGTCGACGAAGGGGTTTTTGTTGTAACAGACAAAACAAACTTACATGGTTATGTTACTTCGTTCAGGTTGAACGAAAACATAACAAGTGGAGAAAGATGTAAATGTTTATAAGTGCGGTTGTAAGATTTAGAAGATTTTCCAAAAGAATTTTAGTTTTATGTAATTCTTTTGTTCCTCTTCTATTGAGCTTACGATCTCGTCACTTGGGTAAAAAAATGTTTTTTGTCATAGAAGTTATTTTTTAAATAACTTCTGGGGAGAATATCCCAGACAAGAAACAAGGGAACTGATGAGGATTGGTGGCTCTTTCCGAAACCTAGGTATTCCCTGCCTTACCCCCTGGTAAACATTACCATCGTTCTCCACTAATAAACAAACGTTGTTTTTATAAAAACAACAATAATGGGATTTTGCCTGACGATTTTTGCAACAACGAAATTAATAAAAGAAATCTTAATAACGACACACTCACATTATGTCCATTTTGTAAACAAGTAGTTGGTCATGTGGAAGAGTTCTATATTTAACATAATTATATATAAATTTATTATCTAATGAAATCTAGTTTTTTTTACATTAAAATATTCATTTTTTGTTGAAAAATAATAAAATTATTTACATTATCTTACCTTTCTATAACGTTTAATGCTAAAAATAAAATCGGTCATAACCCCCATTGGGGATTATGTCCGCCAACTACGTCGGACATAGCCCCCAGTCAAATTGGGGGTTATGTCCGCGGTATGGGACGGACTTAAGCCCCAAAAAAATGGGGGTTATGTCTCTGGGGGTTATGTCACGGCACCGAGAAATCTGTTCTCTAAAGTTATCTTCCCCTAAAAATTCATTTAGAATTGTCAAAACTAAAGCGTTAGTCTTACCTAAAATCAAGGAGAAGTTGTTCTCGTCACCATCTTTTTGTAATTAAAAGACTTAGCCGATTCTTTCGATTACAGCCCTATGGACTTGGTACTTGCGCTAACCTATATCCTAAGATACTCGAGCTAATACTTCCCAAATGGTTTTGGATTGGTTGTTGGACCAAAAATTTTTTTCGAGTTATCCTCACCGGTTCTGTACCTCCCTCGAATGTTACATAATTTAGCACACAGTATTGATCGACCAATCAAGAAAACCATTGTATCTTTAAAACCCATTTTTTTTTTTTTTTTTTGAAATAGTCACTTGCGCTAAACACGGAAAGAGAAATCTGAATTTACGTTCTTTCCTAACTTTATATTATCTGCTAGATTCGTAGTTCTAACAAGGGTCCGGAATATACAAGTTCGATACGTTCCACCATAACTTCCCTTGCTCGATCAATCACGGATTGGCGCACTGGCATCTCCTCTACAACTTCCTTGGCGGAGACCGTAGCAGATGGCAGCTGGGCAGTTGTTGTTGTCGGTTTGCTCTCATTGGAAGTAGTTGTAGTTGTAACTGTAGACAGACAGGAGACCCTTAGCGGTAACTCAGAACCATTGCGATCACTTGTCTTGTAGAAACGAAAGCAGACGGCCTCTGTCGCCATCCTAATAACTAAAGGTAATTTTTTAGTTGTGTTTTATTTTCTTTTGTGTGGCATTCGTAATTCACCACTGCACAGTGGGAACGTATATAAAAATTGTGAATTTCAAAAAAAAATTCTTAAATAATATTTTTTTTTTCAAAAAATTATTGCTCAAATTGAGTTTAGAATATTAGAGAAAAAAAAAATACCCTACTTTTGGCCGCTAAGCAGCACATTTAAATTAGTAATTTGTTTTACTATAAACAATTTGTCACTACAATTTATTAATTTTCGGGAAAAATGATAATATTATATAGTGGCGATTGTGACTCCTCGAAATACTCATGCCTATGACAGGAAATTGTCTGTGCAGGTCCAAGTATTCGTATACACCCCATATAACGGTACCTCCCAATATTCGGTATTTTGACGATTTTTGCGTCATTATTCACCGGAGTGGTTTCTAATTACATATTTAGAGTTCGTAATGTGAACTGCAGTCTGTGACAGAAAATTGTCTATGCAAATCCAGGTCTTCGTATAGGCCCCATATATCAGTTCCAATACTGGCAATATGTCGAGTCATAGTTTAAATTTGTCTTCTTTGTCTAACTCTGGTCACCAAGATATTCAGAACCCTATTGATATATCGATTTCTAATTGGAGTTTGCCGTTTCCAATATAATGAACAGTCTCAATCTACCTCCGTGTGATGTCGATATTCATCTTTCGGGACCTTTTTTCGCAATGTATATCAATAATTCTCGGTTAAGCGATATTGAGAGGTTATTACACTTAGTACAAAAAAAGAAAGGCGAAGCTAATCTTAATTACCACCAACGCAAAAAAGTCTATCTCTGGCTTGGAAATCGCTTCAAGATACGTACGACAACAAAAGAGCTCTTGTAAATAGCCATTTGAAACCTTTTTGAACTTCAATCTCTATCAAGTGAAACGAGTTATGGGTTGAAAACTTTACAAATGGGAATAAATGGCTATTTGTCTGCTATGTCAGTTTATGACATTGTTTCGGATCATTGGGATCCCATTCTTGTTTTTATTTGTCTGCCAAACCTTACCGTGACACTCTGAGAACAGAGCCTCAAAAATAAGTCGTCCTTATCGTTATGGTCCGAGCTCGATTCTTTCCTAACAGAGAGAATTCAAACGCTGGCCTGTTTGCGTGATATGCGAGGTATAGGGGATTCTAGGCCAACTTCAGCAATGTTAAGACCCACTTGGCGAAAACTTCGACTGATACCATAAAACCATATCCTAAACAACGCTGTGTATGCTGCCCCAATGAAAATCATGCTCCTTACTCTCGTCCTCGTTTCGAAACACTGTCCTTCGATCAGAAACTAGTCATTGTAAAAGAGAACAATTTGTGTTTTAACTATTTATCTAGAGGTCATTCGTCAAATAGGTGTCCTAGTACATTTAAATGTAATATATGCCGTGCAAGGCATCATACCCTGTTAAATAAGCCAACTAGAACAGCGTTCACAAGTAGTAGCGTTTCCAACACAACTCCTTCGGCTTCCAGTACTCAATTGAGTTCAAAACTAGATAACGTTTCGTCTACGTCCTCCGTTGCAATCCCTACAACAGTCAATCATCAAGTTTTCCATACTTCACACAGTGCCAAAGTTCTTCTAGGTATTGCTAAAGTAAATCTTCTTCACGAGGGTACATCTTATCCTGTGCGAGCCCTTATTGACCCTGCAGCAGAGCTATTTTTAACAACTGAGCACCTCCAAAACAGAATCAAATTGTCTTGTCGCTCACCCTTGCTAACATTTCTGGGGTAAATGGTTCTACTTCAGTCACCTCTAAGAAAAATTTTCTTATTTGTGTTACTTCCCGATTTTACTCCTCAATCTTGTTGAATACTGAAGATTTTGTTCTCCCTAATATATCTGGTAATCTTCCCTCCTTTTCGGTAGATCCTTCTTGCTCACGAGCATTGCCTAACCTTCGCCTAGCAGATCCACATATATTTGATTGTCGTCCAGTGGATTTGTTGTTGGGTGCGGACTTATATCCACAAATTTTGTTGTCTGGGGTACAACAAAACATCTTCGGCTCATTACTGGCGTAAGATACTGTCTTCAGATGGATCCTTTAGGGTCAACTTCCCTGCTCACCTTTGCAGGTCTTTACAACTACCTTGAGTGTTAGTGAGGAAGACAGTCTCAACAAAACTCTTTTGCAGTTTTGGGAACTTGAGGAGGTTACTAAAAGCAAAATTCTTTCGCCATCGGACAAGATCTGCGAGGAGAACTATCGGTTCACCACCTTGAGGAACTCGGAAGGTTGTTATATTGTCACCCTTCATTTTCGTGCCGAATTTCTTCAGTCATTGCAACTTGGTGGTTCCCGTCAGAATGTCTTAAAACAGCTTGTTCGAAATTAAAAGTCACTACTATGCAAACCTTTCTTTAAGGAAATGTATGACGCAGTAGTACGCGAATATCTTGATTTATGTCACATGCGACTTGTTTCCCCCTCACAAGCGCCAAATGTTTGTTATTTACCCCACCACCTAGTAGTTAATATAGAAAAACGAACTTCTAAATTACGAGTAGTATTTAATGCGTAAATAAAACATCTACAGGCGTAAGTCTAAACGATATTTTGCATGTTGGACCAACTCTCCAAGCAGACTTAGTTCCCTTAGTTCTACGATGGCGCCTATTTTGATCTGTGTTTAATTGTGACATCTAGTGAAAAGTCTATTCTTCCTTGTTTACCCCATAGTCATTTAGTTGACGCACAAGTAATATCCTTTGTAGAAGCAGGTAGCTCTAAACCATTGGGCATAAGGTGGAATGCCAGTTTAGATTCTTTCTATTTTTTGAGTGAATCTAATTCCTATTAAATCTGACTATTCCAAGTGGGAAGTTCTTTCACATATAACAAAATTGGACAGATTCAACTATTGTGTTAGCGTGGTTGCGTAAAACCCCCACTTCATGGACTACATTTGTGGCAAATAGAGTTTGTCGAATTCAATAATATGTAGGAAGTGCCTATTGGTTAGGTCTGGGGATAATCCGGTTGATTTGGGATGTCGTGGTATTTCCCCTTTAGAGCTTGCTAATTCCTCCCTTTGGTGAAAGGGTCCTAGTTGGTAGATTTTATATAATTCTGCTTGGAATATTTCGGACCCTGATCACATTGAAGCAGACCTTGAAGCTCGTAGCGTCGAAACTCATTTTTCATTCTTCTCGAGTCATGAGGATCTCCTCGAACTCTTTTCATCTCGTTATAGGGCGTTGCGAGTATTATCGTATGTCGTCAGATTTTATCATAGAACTCACCCAAAACGGCGTGGCCAATTTGTAATTGAATCTGCTGAAATTTGTAGAGTGAAAACTCGTTTAGTTATATTAGCGCAAAAAATTCACTTTGCCAATGAGTACAAATGCTCCTGGAAAAGCGATCCTTGCCCTCTAATAGTCTTTTCTATCTTTAAACCCTGTTTTAGACGAATTAGGTGTTATGCGATTGCATGGACGTTTAGTAAAGTCTGCTATTTTGTCCTACGCAGAAATATATCCAATTGTTTTCGTTTTATACGCCACTTTATTGATTTCACTCACACCAAATCAGCCCATGGAGGAAACCAACTTATGCTATTGGATACCTCGGGTAAAAATTCTAATTCGAACTGCGATCAGTCGTTGTAAGGTTTGTCGGGCAGGTCCTCCACTCATGGCTGCACTTCCACCGGAAACAACTTCAGTTAATCGACCTTTCACTACCACTGGTGTGGACTTGCGGGTCCGTTTGATATTAAGTCCTCTTCTGGCCGTGCTTGCCGTATTTCCAAAGGGCACGTTTGCGTCTTTGTTTGTTTTGCAACCAAAGCAGTCCATTTAGAAGCAGCGTCTGATTTATCAACTGCCACTTTTCTGGCTATATTTCAACGATTTCTGATAACGGAATCAATTTGTTGAGACTTCGTGTGAAATTGAAAATAACTTTAGAATCTTAATTCGTGAATGTCGTAATACAGTTTGTTCAGCTTAAGGTTATCAGGAACTTACTTGGCAGTTCATACCTGCTGGGGCTCCCACATGGTTGGTCTTTGGGTAGCGGCTGTCAAAAGTTTTAAAGTGCATTTTGATGGTTTCGCAAGAGCTCTGTTCTTCGAAGAGTTTTTTGCATAAGGTGAAAAGAAGAATACTTATTATACCCTCAAAGAAGAGTTGAGATCGGTGATTTAGTTGTAATTCGACATGAAAAATTGCCACCCACTTCCTGAAAACTAGGTCGTGTTGTTGGTATTCATCCCGGTGATGACGGTCGTGTTCGTGTAGTGCATGTACGAACGGACCAGGGTATTGCCAAGCGACAATTCGTTAAGTTGGTCGTCTTACCACACTAAGCATCCCAAATTAACTATCATCCTTGTGTGTTATCGTGTTTATTTGTAATAGTTAGGGCATCGCAGGAACTTTTTCCAGAAGTTGTCTTGTCTGACTATGATGATGCAATGATGTCCGACCGCGAGGTAGAAGCGGAATTGAGGGCAACCAGTCAAAATAGTTCTGTGCCAGATAGTGATCCTGTGGTGAAACTTGTTCCAACCACCTCCGCTGTTGACATTCGTGCGTCCATTACTGAACCCCTCCAAACAGTGGCTACAGCAGTCCTGTGTCGGCTGTGAACCCAACCTCACTCGCTTCAGAAATGTTCGGTATTCCGAAGGATGGCGTTAGCAAAATGTATTCGGACTGTAACATAACACCGTTGCTGCTATAACAGTCTACGACCGGAATGTATCAAAATTCTGCCCAAATACTTAAATGTTGTAGAAAAAAGCACCACCTACTCTTGCATAAAGTTCCGCGTACGAAGAACTTAGTCACGGCACAATGCACCAACAAATCCATTGTTCCGCGAGGTACATTTCCAGTACCACCAAGCCACGTTTTACCCACATTGACGTTACCGATAGGTCGCATTAAAACCTCTGTTCCCCACTGTTATTGTTTGTCTCTGTTTGCCATAGTCAACCGTTGCTGTACGGGTGTTATTAGATCCGTGTTGTACCGTAAGTCAAGTCTGTGTGTCACTTGTTATTGATCTTCGTTGGCCTACCACGACAGTTAATCATATGACTTACGCGGATTTTATGATTATGTCACGTTTCGCAGAGATAATTCGTAACCGCTAGCGTCGCAAACATAACACGTAGCGTAACACCTTCCTTTTCGGCTCCTCCTAACATACGCGAGGTCTCGAACGCGCTGGCCCAATCACTATTGTACTAGGGCCAGAAATTTATTATAAAATCGTAGCACCTCGCGTTATTTCCAACCCAGGGTTTCCTACAGCCATATATACTAAATTTGGATGGATAATATCGGATCATGTGCCATTATCAGTATAGCTTTGTTTAAACTGGCATTTTTGAAAAACCAAGAATGATTAAAATATGAATTATATCTTAATAAAATGCTCAAAATGAACTGGACTTACGTCAAACGTGTTTATATGAATGTATTTATTTAAATGTATATATAGTTGTGTACTATCTCTACGCATATGTTGTTGATTCATATGGATGTATGAACTGTCTAATATAAGTTGTTGTTTTTGTTGTTCATCTCGATACACTCAAATAGTTGTAAATGTACTAAAAATGAGACAAGGGATCCTCACCGATCACTTAGAACCTCTGCGTTGTCTGTATTTGCATATGTATTATAAATAGACAAGGGATCCTCTGCGATCACTTAGAACCTCTGCGTTCACATGTCTTTTAGTATGGAAAGCTTAACCATCAAGGCCTCTGTCGCCATTTCCCATACCAAGAGGTAATTATTTGTTGAAAATAAATAAATCTGAATTGAATAAACCAGCAAATTTATTTGGATTGAAAACTAACCCTTTTTTTTAATTTTTTGTCCCTTTTATTAGAAATTATTAGTAGGAATTAGAATTGTAAGGGTAATCCACGGCTAGAAATGTTGCCGTGTCGTCTTTAGCCACTTAAATCTTCTGGCTAATTGAAGAATTATTGTTGGGTCCGTTCTAGAGAATGAAGAAATATCGTGTGACAGTTGTTCGTCCACTAAGCTGTGTTTCACTTTAATACATGCTGGTGGCAGAGAAAATTTTCGATCGTCTCAATTCCTCTTCTTGACAGATTCTGCAGTAACCAATACCATTGCTGTCCCATTTCGAAGTCATTGCCCTCACATTGCAGTTACCTGTAATAATGCCCACTACAAGTTTTAAATCAGGTTTCGACAAGGACATTAGCGATTTTGTTCTCTTGTCAGAGAGTATGGGCCAGATTCTCTTGGTTGGATATTACGTCCCCTTTCATCTACACATTTTTGTTGAATTCTCCCAGAGTAGTGCCTATGAACTACCGTGAAGAAGTGGCACAGGAGTGGTTTATCCAATGATAGGTGATTCGGAACTCAGCCTAGCCAATTAGTCTGGAATATTATGTAAACAGGAACCCATCACAGCTTAATGGACAACCCAGTGCTTTTCAAAGATCTTCTGTATTCCAAAACAGCCATAGACTTAATAGTAAAAGTGTATAAAGTTTTCAGTGCCGCTGGGTTATCGACGTATATAGTCATCGAACCGTTCTTCGTTATTCCTCGTGACCAATAAGTCTATGGCTTTTTTGACCGCAAAGATTTCCGCTTGGAACACGCTACATTCGTTTCTGAACTTGTAGGATTCACGTCACAGTAGACTCCAGCACTCGTTCCGCATTCCATCTTTGAAACAGCTATAAATAGCTATGCGGAAAGGTGG
Organism: Musca domestica; assembly: GCF_030504385.1. NCBI lineage: Eukaryota > Metazoa > Arthropoda > Insecta > Diptera > Muscidae > Musca > Musca domestica. The sequence goes on from NW_026712268.1 coordinate 81,863, forward strand.
GTTGCTATTGGTCAGGTGTTCTTGTCGGGAATGTGGATTTGAGGTGGGTCAAACTCAACCGTGTTTATATGAATTCTCTTGGGTTGCCTTCCCCTCCCACATTCCTTACACGACCTAAAACCGCAGAATGTCCAAAGGATTGACTGCGCCATTGATTTAGTTCTCTGAGTCGAAGAGCCTGTCCGTTTATGCGTATGCTTTGTGGGCTTAAGCACAATGGGGTGTCTAGTACAGCCAGGTACAGGTGTGCTATTGAAGGCACCTGTTATTAGTAAGGATGCAGATCTTTGAATTTTGTCAATGCAGCGGAAATAAGATGACTTATTCAAGGAGTGCCACCAGACTAGAGCTCCAATGAGATAGGGCAGGGCGAACAATTGACGCATACACCCATTTAATTAAGTGTGGTTTGTGGCCCCAACTTTTAACTATAGAGTTCTTACAAGAATAGAGTGCAATTAAGCATCTCCTTGCACGTCCCTCAGAGTTACTCTTCCAATTTAGTTAGCGGTCGAGGATGGTGCCGAGGTACCTGGCTTTAGAGGAGAGGTTAAGTCAAGTGTTACATTGTTGATGGCTCCCTCAATATCGAGAAATGCTGCCAAAGTGAACAATGAGTCATTCATGTTTTTCTCAATGTATCCGAAGATGACGTACTACACTGTTTTAACGGATTTACTTTTCATATAGGCCTGTTGAGCAGTGCTGATGGCAGTCGGGGTAGTAAAGATCTGATTTATATGTCGATCAACCAGTATTCAATAAAAACGATGAGAGACTAATTGGTCTGTAGTCCTTAGTGAGCGAATGACATGGTTTCCCTGTTTTTGCGATGTTAGTATCGGTGACTTCCCTCCGCAGTACCAGGATGTGGGAAAGGCACAGACTAGCTTTGAAAACTTTGAAAACTGTAACATGGCGGGAATGATGGTATTCTGGTCCGGGTGCTTTAAGATCGAACGTGTCGATCGCGCACCTAATTTTGGAGATGCTTGCAATTCTGTCAATCAAACCGCTTTATACTTCCTATGGATTTCGGATGCTTCGAAAGAGCTTTACGGAATATGGCAGTGTCATTGACGCCTTCTATTAACTCAGTGATGCATGTACGCCTGACCTGCTTGATTTCACTGTTGTACTTGTTGAAGAATGCTTTATAGGCATCCCATTCTGTACATTGTTTGGTCTTGTTGGCACTATTGTATGAACGCCTACTATCCCTCTTTAAATTGGCATTTCTTGCCTGGACGAGTAAGCGGACAGATTTTTCATAGCACTCAAGCAAGGTGCTCGTTATCGCATTTACGGAATTTTCTATATCAAGGGTTGAGGTTAGGACTAAATTATCGGGCCGCTCATACGGCAGGTAGAGAGATATGAAGATGAGGACCATAAACTAAAATTACTAAGGAGGACTAATTTTAAACTCTTTTTAGCAGCAATGGACGTCCTTACCTAATCACCATTGGTGGCTACATAAGAGTCGTACTGCCCACTCCCTAGCCGGTCACCTTATTGTTGTATATATGGTTTCGGAAACAGCGCTATGTTGACTTCAGCTTCCGAGAGGAATAGATGGAGGTCAGTAACAGTAGATTTTTTAATGATCAGGCACCCCCTCATTTTTTAGGGTCCCCTTCTCCCACAAAGACCATTTTCCTCAGACGATCTTAGATTAGTAGCCATCAACTCTCTCTGATTTTACCTTCCAGTTCAGCCTTGTCGATGATGAGGTAGATGGTCTGGGAATGCTTCATCTGCTGACTCTTCCCTTTCTCTTCATTAATTTGAAGAAATCCGTCACGTTATTTCTATGAATGGGTAAAGATGCCAAAATGAGAGTTTTGATGTTTCGAAGCTCGTTCAGCAATCTTTGTGGGGTTAGTAGCATTAGACTTATACGATCATGATGAGCATCCGTTAAAATATCGATGATGTTATCCTCTAAATATTTCAACCTTGATGAAAGTAGCATGAGCTGCGATGTGAGGAGTATAATTAATTTAATTTTCCTTTTTCTTCACTTTATTTCATTAATTTCTACTTGCATGTTGGCGAAGGTTCTTTGACTCATATCTTCATTCTTTCTGATTATGTTGATTGTTGCATCAATAATAGACGAAAGTATAACCCAACTTTTATTGCCAACAGCACAACTCCTGAAAGGTTCCTATCCCGGTAGAAAAATCTATAATAAATTTCTTTTAAACTCGTGTTTGTTGAACGACTGACACGAACATAGAGGTAGGAATAATAAAGCCACAAGCTGTATCGATATTACCTTACTGCTTTTTACACGGGCTAAAGTTTTTCAAAAGACCTTATGTTCTCCACATGATATGGAATTGTTTGAAATTCGGGTTGTATTTTTTTCGAAGTCTAAATACTCCTTCCTGTAGTAATGTATTAAGCTGTTACTGCGTCTAAGTTGTCATTGCTAAACTGTCAGACCGCACATGCAATCGTCAACGAAATAATTCTTTCGAAGTACCAGCACCCTCAACCATTTTTTTGTTTGTTTGCTTCTGCTAGCCTTTTCAGACATCTTGTAGCAAGATATGGGGTGCATGTCGTACCAGATGTTAACTTATACAACGTGTAATGACATTTACGATCCCTTTTGCCGACTATCACTCATCTATACATCTTCTCAATGTGAGTTGTGAAGATAAATCTCGGTAGTATGAACCGCAACAACTTTCCAAACAGATGTTCTTGAACCATCGGACCTGAATGCAAAATATCATTGAGTGACCACCCGGTGACCAAGATGCTGATTTTTGGGCGTAGGACACAATGATGTGGAATGTAGTAAAGGTTAATACGCACCGCTCTTAATTGTATTTTTGTCATGTGTTCCAGATCCTTAAATACCTTCATAAATTTAGCATACTGCTTGGGAAAGCTTGCTTTCTTAGATAAGCGACGTTCCAACGCAAAGAATCTGGAGGCTGTAATATTTAAGGAATCAGATATCTACTCAGTACCATCTGAAAACGGTAATCGCACCTCAAACGGCCATTCTCATTGATTGTTGTATTTTGGTTGAAGTGATTTGCATACTGTCCTTCAGCTATTGTCAACTTCTAATCACCAGAACTTTTTTACTAAGCCTTCCATAGTTTCTGATTCTCCCCGAATTCTTTCACTAGCAATCCACCCTAGCTTCGAGCTCTTCAATATAGGAAGCTCCTTGGACATTCGAATTTCTTGTGATAGAATCAGATTGAAGTAGATCACTGCTCCAAGTAGTACGACAATCCTGGTTGCTTAACAAAATTGGGGATCTGCTTGTTTTCTTGAATTGGCCATAATGTAATGTCGTTGTCAGCGCTTGGTTAGGGTGGCACTATATTTAGTAACACAAAATCTTCTAGGCGTATTCTAAATTTGCTAGTAAGTGACTGAATTTCCACGTTGACACTGTCCTTCGATACAGAAGGATGCTTGAATGAGTTCGATACCCAACCTCTGCACAAGTCGTTCTGACAACAAATTAATCTGTGAGCCGGAATCCCGAATCGCTTAAAACTCATATCTTCTTTCATTTTTGGCCTTGATAGTAACCCGTGCAGTTGCAAGGACTACGTATATTCGCCGATGCCACTGCTGTCGGTTTCTGATCTGACACGACTGCTGAATGGTTGTCTGCTTGTAGCCTTGTGGGAAAAATGAAAAAGTTTTTTGTGCTTTTATTGACACTTCCAGCACGTCCCATCTGTACACATTTTTACCTGATGATAATCCTTAAAGAAATTCAAACATATCTTCTTTCTAGAAACCTATTTCTGTTCTTCGGGTGCTGTCATTGCCAAGAATTGCTTGCAGTGCAATGGGGGGTGATCACCGTTGCACATTTGCCATCTACGGTTTGTTATGGAAGCAACCGTCGCTACTGATTTACTTTTCTGAATCTCCTTATGAGCTTATCGGCTATCCCAGATACGTTGGCCTTGATATACCATGATGATAATTTTCTTAAAATTGTCAGCAAACGTTTGCCACTTCAAAAAAACCCCATTGAATTGAGGGATTGTTATTTTTCGCAGAATAACTTTAGTTGCCAAGTTCCCGCTCGATTTTCGCTGGGATGATGTAAGATCGACCTTTGTTAACGTTGATATTTTTCTTTGAATTTTAACGTCTCTTCCTTTAAAATAATATGTGCTATTGCATTGTTCCCCCCCAACGTTGGGTCATCAATATTCTCGAACATATTGAAGTGGATGTCTTCCACTTGTGAGCTCACGTAAACCCATTGGATTACCTATATATCCCTTCCACTGTTTCTGAGGAATTTGTTCATCGTTTTTTTTTTTTTTTTTTTTGATATGTGCCTCGATGTTGTAGATTGTAGCTCTATATTCTTTTCCAAGAGTGCTTCCATCTTCTTTAACTTTTTGCTGTGGAACACTACCGTTCTTCTATCCAATGGAGCCTTTTTCACAGTAGCAATCGCCTTCCTCAAACTCGGCAATTGCTGCTTGTTGTTGCTCTATTATTGTAGGTAGCAATATATTGAATATGTGTTACGCTGGTAACCTTCCTCACAAATTTGATCTTTGTCAAGTTCAAGTCGTGGTCACACAGAATTATTTATTAATGTAAAAGAAAATAGATGTACACAACACTCGAATTGTGTATTCTATATTGGCTTACAAGTTCTCGCAGTCTATCAAGAATATTTATTTTTTCATGCTATTTATACATTTGAGTGTCATTTGAGTTGGCATTTAACGTAAAATAAGCAATAAATTACTTCAGTCAATAACCAAACCAATAGAAGCGTTTCTTTATTTTGGTTTATTAGCCTGCTTGAAAATCATTTAGGCCGGTTATTTATTAAAAAGTAAAAATATTTATGAACAAAAAATCATGTTCTTTTGAACACAAGAGTTCAAGTGCTTCATCATCAGGAAAAGGAGATTTGATAACAACAAAAGAATATCGAGATATATTCCTTGCTAATTTATTAAAACTAGAGAACATAAATCTAAAACTATCTAAGAAACGAAGCTCTAATCTTTTTTATACACTTCTTGCTGCAATTCTTCAGAATTTTCATTACTTGAATCTTCCTCTTCACCTACAACAATCATAAAAAAACAATTGTCGGTTGTATCGTTATCCATATTAAAAAAAATCAAATATTGTAATTTACTTATCTTTGTCTTTAGGGCTGACTCTTATTTCACCACCAAATTCAACTAATTCTTTAAAGATGTGGCGAAGAGAAGTTGTGACAAATATCGGAATAAATTTAAGCCGCTCCACGATATTGTCCCGGTAAGTGACAATGACCTTTAACCCTATCAGTACCTAAAAAATCGCTACATATCCATTATAAAAGCTGTTTTTTCGGATGTTAAAGTATTTATAGGTTGCATCTTGGTGTGGTAAATACCCATTGTTGTCATCTTCTGGTACGTCTTCATGTATGCCCTCATAGTCAGCATTAATAACAAAAGCACTTTTTTCTTTTACTTTGAACTGTCAACTAGATTATCTTCATTATTTGCCAACAAAGCTACTGCTTAAATTTGTATTTAGAACAAAAACTATTATATTTTATTTTATTTTTTATTTCTTACTTCATTTTATTTATTGGAGCCCAAATTCGGTGCATTTACATTTTGGTCCAGTCGAACCGTACGCGAGCCTTGGTAAATATTCTCATTCGTTTTCGTTCCCTTTATATTTTCGCTGCATAATCAACAACGACACAACCATCATCTATAAAAAATAAAAAAACATCAGGTTTTATTCGTGAGATCTCATTTCAAAAAAAAAAAAAAAAAAAAAAACAAGTTCACGTTTGGCCTTAAATCCGTTTTTATATTTGAAAGGCATCATAAAAGCCAATGGAAGATTGGTACAATTTACTGACATAACATACAGTGAACGTCATATGGAGCAATTTTTAGTTGTTGGTGGACTTTGTTCATAAACTCACTTTGCATGGCGGAAATCAGTTGATGACTCGAATAATAAGGTCCGAATTCTGGATGAAAGTCGCTGGTCAAGAAAACTCTTCGTCGCTGTAAAATATGTATTTTACATAAATAAAGTAAAAGGCAGTCAGTTCGGCCTGGCCGTAGCATCCAATTCGAATTTCAAATACGACATCCCAAACAATTTCGGTGGGTACTGTACCTAAACTCGTCAACATACCGAATAAAGGGAGGTACTGATATATGGTGCCTATACAAAGACTTGGACCTGCGTAGACAATTTTCTGTCACAGACTGTAGTTCCCATCACGTACTCCAAATAAGTAATTTGAAACAAATCTGGTGATTAATGACGCTAAGATTGTCAAAATTTCGAATATAGGGAGGTACTGATATATGGGGCCTATACAAATTCCGTGAGTAATGTCGCTAAAATCATTAAAATACCTAGTATAGGAAGGTACCGTTATATGGGGGCTATAAGAATACGTGAATTTGCACAGACAATTTTCTGTCTTAGGCTGTAGTATCCACTACGAACTTCAAATACCAAACTTGAAACAATTCCGGCCAATAATGTCGCTAAAATCATAAAAATACCTAATATCGGGAGGTACCGATGTAGGGGGCTATACGAAGACGTGGACTTGCATAGACAATTTTCTGTCCTACATAGCCCATTTACGAACTTAAATTGCCTACTGGAAAAATAAACATATGTGCAAAATTTTAGCTTTCTATCTTATTTCCTTTGAAAGATAGCGTGATTACAACAGAAAGACGGACATGGCTAAATCGACTAAGAATTTTACGCTGATTAAAAATATATATACTTTGTTGGGTCTGACATGAGTATTTCCAGGAGTTACAAATGGAATGATAAACTTATTATACCCTCCATAGTATGGTGGAGGGTATAAAAACATTAAGTTTCGGCTGGTCCGAATTCGAGCGTGTTTCACTTTAAACTTCATATACCAGTAAGACCGTTTGGCTAATGCAGTTTAACTTATAAAGAAAAAAACATGAGGAGGGTCAGGGCGTTATATTGGACCATACCAAAACGGGAACCTCTATAGATAATTTTATACTTCTAGCATTGTCATCTATCAAATCTTCCAAAATACCAAATTTGAAACAATTATGTGGGTAAATGTGACTAGGATTATCAATACACCGAATGTCGGTGGGTACAGCTATATGTGAGATATAGGAAAATGTCGAACTAAATATTCAATGTTTTGCCACCGGGCTATAACCCATTATGAACTACAAACACAAATTTTTAGAAAAAATCCGTGGAAAAATGTAGCAAAAATCTTCAAAATACCGAATATCAAGAAGTACCGTTATATGGAGACTGTACCAAAACGTTGGCCGATATATCTCATTTTCAATACCAACCATCCTGGACACAATACAAATTTTTCTGCTAAATTTTGGAGCTCAACGTCAAATAATGTGGGCTCAATCGTGATTTCAACAGAAAGACAGTCGGACATCGTGAAATTGAATTTGAATTTTATGCTGATTATGAATATATATACTTTATAAGGTCTACGACGAATATTTAGGGATGTTATAAAGGGAATGACAAAGTTAGTATATCCTTTCCAAGGTGGACGGTATAATTAATAATAATAAACAAATAACAGGTAAAAAAGCAGATAAAATGTAAATGAAAACTGTTATATGGAGACTATACGAAGACGTGGACCTGTTTACGGAATTTTTTGTCATAGGCTTTAGACCTATTACGAACTGCAAATAGCAAATTTAAAACAATTCCGTTGAATAATGTCGCTAAAATCATGAAAATACCGAATATCGGGATGTACCGTTATATAGGGGTTATACGAAGACGTGGACCGGCATAAATTTCTTTCCATAGTTTGTAGTACCCGTTAGGATCTTAACATGTGAAATTTCAAACGATTTCGGTGAAAAATGTAGCTGAAACCATCAAAGAACCGAATATCGGGAACTACCTTTATATGGGGGCTATACGAAGACGTGGAACCTGAACCAACTCCGGTTAATAATGTCGCTAGAATCATCAAAATACCGAATATCGGGATGTAGAGTTATATGGGGGCTATACGAAGACGTGGAACCTACATGACCCATTTACGAACTTAACCTGCCTACGGACAGACAGACAGACAGGCAGAAAGACGGATATCTCTAAATCGACTTAGAATGTTACGCTGATCAAGAATATAAATACACTTTGTTGGTTCTGACACGAGTATTTCGAGGAGTTAGAAACGGAATTACAAAGTTAATATACTATCCATAGTATGGAGGTGGAGGGTATAAAAATACCGAATATAGCCGTTATATTGGGGTCTATACAACGTGAACCTACAATTTTCTGTAATAGGCTGTAGTATTCACTACGAACTTCAAATACCGAATACCAATCAAAATACCGAATATCGGGAGGTAGCGTTATATGGGGGCTATACGAAGACGTGGATCTGCATATACAATTTTCCGTCTTAGGCGGTAGTGCCCATTTCGAACTTCAAATACCAAATTTGAAACAATTCCAGTAAATAATGTCGCTAAAATCATCAAAATACCGAATATCGGGGGGTACCGTTATATGGGGGCTATATGAAAACGTGGACCTACATGGCCCATTTACGGACTTAACCTGCCTACTGGAAAAATAAGCATATGTGCAATATTTTAGCCTTCTATCTCATTTCGTTCGAAAGATAGCGTGATTACAACAGACAGACAAACAGACAGACAGACATACCTAAATCGACTTAGAATTTTACGCTGATCAAGAATATATATACTTTGTTGGGTATTTCGAGGAGTTACAAACGGAAACTTAACCTATATTGGACCCTCCTTTCCAAGGTGGAGGATATAATAAGAAAGTTGCTTTACATCGCACTGCGTACTCCTTTTCTCGTCACTTCATTTTTTTCGGTTCAAAGTAATTATTATTGACTAGCTAAGATAAATATTTATTAGAAGCGAGTTAAAAATACAGTAAGTTCGGCCGGGCCGAACTTTGAATACCCTCCACCAGTTGGAAAAAATTTAGACATTTTCAAAATATGAAATCCGTTAAAAAAATACAGAATACAGCCGTTATATTAGGGTCTATACGACGTGGACCTACATAGGCTTTGTTTGTCATAAGCATTACCATATTCAAATTAGAAACTTGAAATAAACGGTGAATAATGTAGCTAAAATCATCAAAATACCTGGACCTGCATAGACAATTTTCTGTCACAGGCTGTAGGATCCTATTCGAACTTTAAATACGAGATCCCAAACTATTTCGGTGGGTATTGTACCTAAACTCGTCAACATACCGAATATAGGGAGGTACTGATATGGGGCCTATACGAAGACCTGGACCTGCATAGAAAATTTTCTGTCACAGACTGTTGTTCCCATCACGAACTCTAAATACGTGATTTGAGACAATTCCGGTGAATAATGACGCTAAGATCATCAACCAACTTATAGTTAGTTCATGAAGGTGTTATTCTACAACTAACTACACATTGGTTAAAATGTCATCTGTAGATCAACCAGTTGTGGCCACTTAAATGCATACAGATGAAAAAACTGCAACCAACTTCAGACTGCTGTCATTTCAGAGCCACTTGTCCGAAAGCTGTTAAAATTATCCTACTGACAGCTCATTATATTGTTTACAAGCGTACAAAAGCATTTTGGTGAGAATTTTTTCAGAAAAAAAAAGTTATTTGTGATTTTGTGATGGCTGGAAAACCACAAGTGATTATCGTTACAGCAATTCAGCATTTAAATGTGAATAAATCTTTTGTGTCTCGTGCCATCGCTCGTTACCGTGATACTGGTTGCGTAGCCTGACGTCAAGTAAGTGGACGGAAGAAATTCCAAAAGTACAAGAACTTACGCCGCAACAGAAAGAAAATAGACCTAAAACATAATAACAATCGTAGCCAAATTTGCCATATTTTTCACAATATTACACCTTCATATTTAATATTTTTGAAATATTATTACTTATATTCAGAATTTTTGAATTATTTCGTGATTTTGAAATTTGTATACATTTTTTTGGCGTTTTTAGGGGAAAATAGCTTCTTTCCAGATCTTCGTATAGCCCTCATACAACGGTACCTCCCGATATTCGGTATTTTGATGATTTTAGCGATATTATTCGCCGGAATTGTTTCAAATTTGGTATTTGAAGTTCGAAATGGATACTACCGCCTAAGACAGAAAATTGTCTGTAAAGGTCCACGTATTCGTGTAGCCCCCATATAACGATACCTCCCTATATTAGGTATTTTGATGATCTTAGCGTCATTATTCACCGGAATTGTTTCAAATTACAGTCTTTGACAGAAAATTGTCTATGCAGGTCCAGGTCTTCGTATAGGCCCCATATAACAGTACCTCCCTATATTCGGTATGTTGACGAGTTTAGGAACAATGCCCACCGAAATTGTTTGGGATTTCGCATTTGAAGTTCAAATAGAATGCCACAGCCTGTGACAGAAAATTGTCTATGAAGGTCCAGGTCTTCGCACCTATATACGATATTTTGATGATTTTAGCTACAGTATTCACCGTTTAATATGCTAATGACTTATGACAAACAATGCCTATCTAGTTCCACGTCGTATAGACCCCAATATAACGTCTATATATTTGGAATTTTTAAAAATTTAACAGAAATTTTCAGGGCTTTTATTTTTTGAAAATTTCCAAATTCGTTCCAAATGATGGAGGGTATTCAAAGTTCGCCCGGCCGAACTTACTACTTTTTAACTTTTTGATCTTAATTTTTTTACAAAGGCTCACTAAAATTATAAAAACTTTATGGGCATAGAAAGCTTTTTGTCGAAACGAATTTAGAACGAATTCATGTACCTACATCATATTTGAGGAAATTATCAGGACGAAAATTCTAATGTGGAAAACTCTCATAATCACATGGCTAGTATTAATTATTTTCGTTGTCCTCATCTTCGGCAAAATAACTGTTGTTTCCTGTGTCTCTAAAATGTCTCGCCTGGGTTTTCTATAGTGAAACATCGTAAGTTATGTGTAAATTGTTTGCGTAAGAGATATGTCAAGGGCAAAAAATTGTATTAGTCAGCATCGGTGTTTGAAATGTAAGCGAATTCATCACACCTTGTTACATCGGAGTGACTCTTCCCCAAGTCTAGTTTCGTCGGTTAGCCAGAATCCGACGAATCCAAAATATCGGAATCATCTTTTCTGATTTACGATTTTCAAAAGAAGTTCACATTTCTGGCATGTCCAACTGATGCCATTATTTCTGTGTGACGTATATTTCCCAAAAAAAAATCCCTCGTTAACTGTTACCTCAGATTTAAGAGTTCAAATGCCAAATATTCCCCTAGCAGATCCTAAATTATTCGACGATTCCATCGTCGGAAATTCGCATAATTGCCACTACGGTTGACGTAGCGGAAACTTATACAAAACGTTTGTTGCGCTTTTGGGAACTTTGAGAGATTTATAAACGGAGAATGATGACTACAACATATCTTACCAGTGAGGAAAATTATGTCAGGTGCACGCGATAGGACTCGGATGGTAGATATGTGGTGACACTACCTTAGCGACCTGAGCTCAATAAAAAAATTTGGGCGAATCTCTCCCGAACGTCCTAAGACAATTTATTCGTAATGAATAGGGTGAATGCGCCTAAGTTCGGCATGTCCCAGTAGTCGGCAGTTTTGAAATTTAAGCTTAAATAACTGAGAATAGAATTGACCAAATAATGAAATAATTGCACAAAAACGTCAACAGTGTTCTCTGCTCTCTTCCTGTAAAAAAACAATGAGCTCCGATCATTTATTACGAGAGAATAATGGTTTTCGTCAGTGAGTGTCTTCCAACGTGTGGGATAGTGCTTGTTTGTAAAGAAAACAAGTAAAAAAGCTGTAAGTTCGGCCGGGCCGAACTTTTAATACCCTCCACCATTTGGTACAAATTTGGCAATTTCCACAAAATAAAACCCGTTAAAAATTCTGTTAAAATCTTAAAAATACCGAATGCTTATACGACGACGTGGGCCTGCATAGGCAACTTTTGTCATAAATTATTACAATATTTAAATGCGAAACTTGAAGAAAAATCTGTTTATAATGTAGCTAAAATCAAAATACCGAATATGGGGGATACCGTTATATGGGGGCTATACGAAGACGTGGACCTGCACAGACAATTTTCTGGCATGGGCTGAAGTATCCATTACGAACTTCACATACGAAATTTGAAACAATCCCTGTAAATAACGTCGCTAAAATCATTAAAATACCGAATATCGGGGGGTATATGGGGGCTATATGAAGACGTGGACCTACATGGCTCATTTTTTGATTTAGGATGTAGTATCCATTACGAACTTCAAATACCAAATTTGAAACGATTCCGGTAAACAATGTCGCTAAAATCATCGAAAAACCGAATATCGGGGGGTACCGTTATATGGGGGCTACAGGAAGACGTGGACCTACACAGATAATTTTCTGTGTTAGGCTGTAGCATCCATTACAAACTTCAAATGCCAAATTTGAAATAATTCCGGTGAATAATGTCGCTAAAATCATCAAAATACCGAATATCGGGAGGTACCGTTATATGGGGGCTATATGATTACTTGGACCTACATGGCCCATTTACGAACTTAACCTGCCTACTGGTAAAAAATACATGTGTGCAAAATTTTAGCCTTCTATCTCAATTTGTTCGAAAGATAGCGTGATTACAACAGACAGACAGACAGACAGACAGACGGACAGACAGACAGACAGACACACAGACAGACAGACGGACATGGTTAAATCGTCTTAGAATTTTACGCTGATCAAGAATATATATACTTTGTTGGGTCTGACATGAATATTTCGAGGAGTTACAAACGGAATGACAAAATTAATATACCCTCCATAGTATGGTGGAGGGTATAAAAATAGGTGGCGTCAACTTAATAATCGATTTAAGTAAATTAAATTTAATACTTTTTGGATCAGAAATATTATATAATAGTAAATAACAGTCAGAAGATCATTTTATAACTTAAAAACATACAAATCAATATTTTTCTGTTATATTATTTAATGCCGACATTAGGAACAGAAAAAAAGATATTTTCCAATAGTCGGCAGGGGGTGCCGATTACTAGAAATATATCATTTTTGACCAATTTCACCAAAACTTGAGAAAAGTATAAAAAAATTATCCAAAAACTACTCTAATAAAAAAATAGTTTTGAGTCGGCAGTTGCTTTTATTTGTGCTTTTTGACCAACTTTTCTAAATTAAGTAAGTTTTTTTCAAATCAGCTATAGTTTTAAAAAGCGGTGGCATTTTTGAAAAAATGTTGGCTATCTAAAGGAAGAAAATCAATTCACAAATTCCAAATGTGAGAAAGGTCCTTTTTTTCTTTTTTTTATTTAAACTCATTTTTATTTTAATTGAAAATCCATACGTTACTAAAGGTAACCATACTATTCTTGATTTTCTACCTATATTTGGTTTAGAATATTAATTAAATAAAATACTTTTTAAAAACGAAATTAATTGAAAATTTTGGATTAAACTGTGAATTAGTAATATAGCATTGTTTTATACTATTTGAAATAAAAAACATGCAAAATAATATTTTTTTAATGAAATACCATACACCGCCTACTGGCAAATAGACATGTCGAGCATTGGAAAATGGTAAAAACTACTATTTTAGTAAAATTTCAAATTTTGCCAATTTAATAAAAACAAATTTAATTTTTGTTTATTAGTTCAAAAACTAAACAAAATTTGGAATCTGAACAAATGTATTTTTCTGTAATTGAAAGATTTCGCTCAGAATGTTGAAAGATTGAAAATCCTTAAAGTGCCGACTACTGGTACACTTACCCTAGTCGTTATCTTAAAAAACATCATCCATAGTTTGTATCAGCCGTTTGGATCTTCTAAAATGAAATTTGAAACGATTTCGGTGAAAATTGTTGCTTAAATCATCAAACAACCGAATATCGGGAGCTATCGTTATATGGGGGCTATACGAAGACGTGGACCTGCATACAAATTTGTTTGTCATGTTATTGTCATATTCACTATATATTCGGTTATTTGCCTAAAATATTTATGTACACACAGTCATGTTCTATTGAACACAAGAGTTCAAATGCTTCACCATCAGAAAAATGAGATTTGATAGCAAAAAAAGAATATCGATATATATTCCTTGCTAATTTATTAAAACTAGAGAACATAAATCTAAAACCATCTAAGAAACGAAGTTCTAATCAATTCTATTTCTTCTTTTTTACCCTCTTCTTGCTGCGATTCTTCAGAATTTTCATTACTTGAATCTTTCTCTTCTCCTACAACAGTCATGCTGTTTAAAAAAACAAACGTCGGTTGACTCGTTTTCCATATTAAAAAAATCAGATATTGTAATTTACTTATCTTTGCCTTTAGGGCTGACTCTTATTTAACCACCAAATTCAACTAATTCTTTAATATCGGAGTAAATTTAAGCCGATGGTATTGCACATTGAAATGGTTATTTACCGCTCCTCGATATTGTCCCGGTAAGTGACAATGACCTTTAACCCTATCAGTGCCTAAAAAATCGCTACATATCCATTATAAAAGCTGTTTTTTCGGACGTTGAAGTATTTATAGGTTTCATCTTGGTGTGGTAAATACCAATTGTTCTCATCTTCTGGTACGCCTTCATGTATGCTCTCATAGTCAGCATTAATAACAAAATCACTTTTTCCTTTTTCTTTGAACTGTCAACTAGATCATCTTCATTAGTTGCCAACAAAGTTACTGCTTTAATTTGAATTTAGAACTAAAACTATTGTGCGTTTTTATTTCTTACTTCATTTTTATTATCGGAGCCCAATTTCGAAACGTACGCGAGCCTTGGGAAATAATCTAATTTTGTTTTCGTTCCCTTTAAATTTTCGCTGCATCATCGACAACAACACAATCATCAACATCATCATCATCTATGAAAAAAAGCATCAGGCTTTATTCGTGAGCTCGCGTAGCTAAATGTAGCTAAAATCATCAAAATTCCGTATACAGGGACGTACCGTTATATCGGAGCTATACGAAGACCTGGACATGCATAGTCACACGCTGGAGCATCCATTACGAACTTCAAATACCACATCTCAAACAATTTCGGTGGGTATTGCACCTAAACTCGTCAACATATCGAATATAGGGAGGTACTGATATATGGGGCCTATACGAAGACCTGGACCTACATAGACAATTTTATGTCACAGACTGTAGTTCCAATTACGAACTCTAAATACGTAATTTGAAACAATTCTGGCGAATAATGACGCTAAAATCATCAAAATACCGAATATACCAGTTTACGAACTTAACCTGCCAACTGAAGAAATAAACATATGTGCAAAATTTTAGCCTTCTATATCAATTCGTTCGAAAGATAGCGTGATAACAACAGACAAACAGACATGGAATTTACGCTGATCAAGAATATATATATATATAATTTATTGGGTCTGACATGAGTATTTGGAGGAGTTACAAACCGAATGACAAACTTAAAATAACCTCCATGGTATGGTGGAGGGTATAAAAATACCGAATACATAGGCATTGTTTGTCTTGAGCCATTACCATATTCAAATCATGAAAATATCGTATATAGGGAGGTACCGTTATATCAGAGCCGTGCGAATACCTGGACCATCATAGGCAATTTTCTGTCGCAAACTGTAGTTCCCACCAAAATCATTAAAATACCTAATATAGGAAGGTACCGTTATACGGGGACTATACGAATGCATGGACCTGCACAGACAATTTTCTGTCTTCGGCGGCAGTATCCATTTCGAACTTCAAATACCAAACTTGAAACAATTCCGATTAATAATGTCGCTAAAATCATCAAAATATCGAATATAGTGAGGTGCCGTTATTTGGGGACTATACGAAGAAGTAGACCTGCACGGACAATTTTCTGTCATAGGCTGTAGTATCCATTTCGAACAAATAACAAATTTAAATAATTCCGGTGATAATGTCGCAAATACCAAATATTGGGAGGTACCATTATATGGGGGCTATATGAAAACGGTAGATGGTATAAAAACACCGTCAAATTACTATAGTCATTGCTTGTAATATTCTTTTGTGTTTCTCTGTTGAATAAACATAATTATACTTAATTATTAATTACTGCGATGTTCCAGGAAGAATCAACTCTGTATTGCTTTTAACTAATTAAAAACAAGTTACTTTTGACCAATTTATAGTCAGTTACTTTTAACTAACTATAAACTAATTACATTTAAACCAGTCATCTTAGTTTTAGATGCATGATGTTCTAGATGATTTTTCAACCAACTTATAGTTAGTTCATGAATATGTTATTCTACAACTAACTACAAATTGGTTAAAAAGTCATCTGTAGATCAACCAGTGGTGGCCACAAAAATGCATACATACAGGGTGAGATGAAAAAACTACAACCAACTTCAGACTGCCATTTCAGAGCCACTCGTCCGAAAGCTGTTAAAAGTATTCTACTGACAGCTCATTATACTGTTTACAAGCGTACAGTAGCATTTTGGTGAGAATTTTCCAGAAAAAAAGTTATTTGTGACGGAATTCATGATGGAAAACCACAAATGACTATCGTTAGAACACTTCAGCATTTAAATGTGAAAAGATCTTTCGTGTCTCGTACCATCGCTCGTAACCGTGATGCTGGTAGCGTAGCCCGACTTCAAGGAACAACATCAGCAGAAATGCTTCGGAAAGTAAAGAGGCGACTTGGTCGAAACCCGCGTCGCAGTGCCCGAAAAATGGCTCGCGAGCTCAACGCAATATTTCATTCGGCAAATATTGAAAAATGAGCTCAGGGGAAAAGCCATTGAATTTTCAAAACGTACAAGAACTTACACCTCAACACATATTCAATATTTTTGAAATATTATTACTTATAGGCAAAATAACACCTTTTTGCAAGTTTCTACACCTGTTCTCTAATTTTGTTGCTTTTTTTAACATTTTCGATTTTCTAATTGAACATTCGACTTTTTTTTAAATTCTTGTTGTTTGTATGGAATTATTTGGCTGCTTTTATCTATTCGCAAGACTTTAACTATTTTATCACATCGTTTATTGGAGTATTCAACTTTTTTAAAAAAACGTTTGTATATTTTCTAGGTTTATTTATTGTATTTGTATTAATCTCAGCATCATGGTTATAAATTTATTTTATTAATTTATTTAAAAATCCTCTCAATAACTTTACAAGAGTGTCAGATAATATGGTCAAAATTTTGTGCAAATCTTGAGGACGCGAAAGAAGAAGATTTAGATGTGATTGTGTTAGAAGTGAAAATACCGAGTTGAATTGGCAACCGTTCTAGCCTCTATGTCCGAAGTCTGATAGTTCGTATGAACTAATAGCTTTGACACGAAGTGATTTATTGATTCGTTCTCCTCCTCGTTCTGTATTATCTGACTAAACTTTGTTGCTCGGGAATAGGTTTCGAAAAGTACAGACCCTTGATCATTTATTTAAAAAACTTGCAGATGCGATATAAGTGAGGGCCTTTGAGTCTGAAAGTGGAGTGTTAGATTGGTGCTACACAGGTGTTTGTAGTTAATAGAGCTATTATATTTTTAACTCGAATATTCAGAGTTGCTCCAAAGACGCCTTCCATCGCATCGCAGAATTCATAAATCTAAACTGGAACCTCTAATGTAAATGTTATCTTTACTATTTTTCACAAAATTGTTCTATTTCATCTGGATTATTGGCTTCAATTGATAATCCCAGACAGCTTTGGCTGCAACGACTACTGGCGCCAGCCATCTACATGGGTTAAACAATTTGCTGTTGCTGATAAAACTTTTCATTTTAAAGATCATTTTTTTGTTTTTCATTAAATGTGGTGCAAAAGAAAAATATTTATTCTATCGTGTTCCCAACGTCTTGGTGGACGTATCATCGGAAATGTTTAACCATTCGATTTTTTTTTCGATCGTTCAACCGAGAAGGCCACATCCCCATAACGTAGGAAGCACGTACACACCATAGTTCCGATTATAGGGTGTTCATAGACCTGGGGAACAGGCCACATTGATGAATCAACCGGTTAACAACTAAAAGATTAAATTATCTAAACTAAACTACAGTACTTACTAAGTTCTTATAAACAAAGTCTGGCAACAGTTTTACATACTAAGAACGTAGGATAGAGTTTTTTATGACATGGAAGGGTTCATACAAAGAAATCATCTTATATAACTTGTTATAATCAGCACATAAATTTAAATTGAATGTAATTATGCGTACTTTGCAAAGGGACATTGACTTTCATTTCACGGGTTAAAAGCTCAGAATCAATTTGGCCGCAAAAACGTTGATGATAAAAATACATCTAAGCATCTAAACGTATTTTCTATAGTGTAGGATAATCAATAAGTTTAAGGCGTTTCACATATGGTAGAATAAGTTCATTTGAATTCCATCCTAAGCCTCTAAGAGAAATCAGAAGAAATTTAACTTGAACAGATTCTATCTTTTTTGAGTATATTTAATAGAAAGAACTCCAAATTACGCATCCGTATTCTAATGTAGGTCGAACAATGCTGATAAATAAGCGCATTGTAGAAACTATTGTGTATTTGTAGAATACATGGTATTACGTTATTATCATTTGATGCTCATTTCCTATGTATAAATCCAGCGGAGTCTAAAGCGGCTATTAATTCTTTAGTTAATGGATTTCTCTTCCGTGTGGCTATCACGCACGTATAAATGGTTCATTTCTATAAAGTTCAAACTTATGTTTGTAACTCTTAGATAAACATCTTTTATGTCTTCTGCTAGGTTAAGAAGTGCGTGG
This sequence comes from Musca domestica, assembly GCF_030504385.1. Classification (NCBI taxonomy): domain Eukaryota; kingdom Metazoa; phylum Arthropoda; class Insecta; order Diptera; family Muscidae; genus Musca; species Musca domestica. Next base: position 100,730 of record NW_026712268.1, read on the forward strand.
ACATGCACAGACAATTTTCTGTCATAGGCTGTAGTATCCACTACGAACTTGAAATACCAAACTTGAAACTACTCCGGTCAATAATGTCGCTAAATTCATCAAAATACCTAATATAGGGAGGTACCGTTGTATGGGGGCTATACGAAGACGTGGACCTGCACAGACAATTTTCTGTCATTGGCTGTAGTATCCATTTTGAACTTCAAGTACCAAATTTGAAACACTTCTGGTGAATAATGTCGCCAAAATCATCAAAATTCCGAATATCCGGAGGTACGGTTATTTGGGGGCTATATGAAAACGTGGACCTACATAACCTATTTACAAACTTAACCTGCCTACTGCCAAAGAAACATTTGTGTAAAATTTTAGCCTTCCATCTCAATTCGTTCGAAAGATAGCATGATTACAACAGACGGAGAGACGGACATCTAAATATCGACTTAGAATTTTACGCTGATCAAGAATATATATAATTTGTTGCCGCTCAGTACAATTATTGTTTTCCAAATAATTAATAGAAGAAAGAAAAAAAATTGGGAAAAGTATGTTCCTAACAAGAAAGTAGAAGGTATACATATATGAATAGGTGAGTAATAACAAGTTAAAAAGCACCACCATTTGGAACGAATTTGAAAATTTACAATAAAAAAAATCATTAAAAAATTCTGCTAAAATTTTAAAAATGCCGAATATAGCCGTTATATTGGGCTCTATACGACGTGGACCTAGCTAAACTCATTAAAATATCGTATATAGGGAGGTACCGTTATATCGGAGCTTTGCGAAGACCTGGACGAGCATAGACAATTTTCTGTCACAGGCTGTAGCATCCAATTCGAAATTCAAATACGACATCTCAAACAATTTCGGTGGGTATTATACCTAAAATCGTCAAAATACCGAATATAGGGAGGTATTGATATATGGGGCCTATACGAAGACCTGGACCTGCATAGACAATTTTCTGTTACAGACTGTAGTTCCAATTACGAACTCTAAATACGTAATTTGAAACAATTCTGGTTGATAATGACGTTAAAAATATCAAAATTCCGAATATCTGGGGCTATAAGAAGACGTCGACCTGCATAGACAATTTTCTGTTTTAGGCTGTAGTATCCATCACGAACTTCAAGTACCAAATTTTGAACAATTCCGGTTAATAATGTCGCTAAAATCATCAAAATACCGAATATCGGGAGGTACCGTCATATGGGGGCTATACGAATACGTGGACCTGCACAGACACCTTTCTGTCTTAGGAGGTAGCATTCATTTCGAACTTCAAATACCAAATTTGAAACAATTCCGGAGAATAATGTCGCTAAAATCATCAAAATGCCGAATATCGGGAGGTACCGTTGTATGGGGGCTATACGAAGACGTGGACCAGCATAGACAGTTTTCTGTCGTAGGTAAAATACATTTCGAACTTCAAATGCCGAATTTGAAACAATTCGCGTGTGTGGTGTAGGATAAAAAGAAAGATAAATGCAAGAAACAAAACACAGAAATATAATTAGTGTAATTCAATATATGATTTCATAGTTTTATTGGTGTTCTTTTTTTTCAACGACAAATTACCTTCAGTAATTGGGGTGGCGACAGAGGCCTGTGTGCTTTCGCTTTCGTTTCTCCAAGACAAGTGAACGCAGAGGTTCTAAGTGATCGCGGAGGATCCCTTGTCTATTTTTAATACATATGCAAATACAGACAAGTGAACTCAGAGGTTCTGAGTGACCGCTGAGATCCCATGTTTGTATATTATTACAACTACTTCCAATGAGAGCAAGGTGAGCCTACCGCCAACAACCAATACCCAGCGGCGAATCGCTCACTACGGTATCCGCCAAGATGTTGTAGAGGAGATGCCAGTGTGCCAATCAGCATCCGTGATTGACGAGTATTGGAAAGTTGTGGTGGAACGTATCGAACTTATACAATCATCAAAATATCGAATATCGGGAGGTACCGTTATATGGGGGTTATATGAAAACGTGGACCGACGTGGGCCATTTACAAACTTAACCTGCCTACTGGCCAAATATACATGTGTGCAAAATTTTAGCCTTCTGTCTCAATTCGTTCGAAATATAGCGTGATAACAACAGACAGACAAACGGACATGGCTAAATCAACTAGAATTTTACGCTGATCAAGAATATATATACTTTGTTGGGTCTGACATGAGTATTTCGAGGAGTTACAAACGGAATGACAAACTTAATGTACCCTCCACAGTATGGTGGAGAGTATAAAAACGATATATGTATATTTAATATTCAATTCCATTTGAATGTAGTTAATATTGGTTTTTAGGCCAGTCTTATGTACCCTAGGTATGCATTCAAAATCTATTCTATTTTATTTATTTCTATTCAATTTTATATATTCTATTTTTTTCTACACAGGATGATCTGCTATGTATTCGGAAATTAACTAAACATGATTAAATAAGTGATCAGGATGTCCTGTATATACCTTTTACTTTGTATAATCATTGTAAATCAAACTTCAGTTCACTGCAACATTTCGAAATATAAAAGCAACTCCACTTCTATTCCAACAACGGCATCAAGACGACAAAGTAAATTTTTATTTGACTCCATTTTTCGGATTGGTTCTGGTATTTCGAATGTATTTGGTGAGGAAACAGCCGATGTTGAAGATTACGAAGATATTTATATAGAACAGTGCGAATGCGGTAAGTTAATTATTTGTAATCTGCTTTGTGTAGCTAAAAAAATTAAAAAAAAATTTCAAAATTCCCACTTTTTTCAAGTAAGAAATATGTTATGAACTTTATTAAATTGTACATCGCATAAATCTACATATTTATATTTAAGTTTTTGCAAAGTTAATATTTAGAACTTATTTATAAATCCAAAGTGCGATAACACTTTTCCTAATATCATCAAAAAAAATCCACTACAATAGCACATACCAAATTATTCGATGTTCGTTTGCAAAAAAAAAAAAATATAAAAAATGTTTGCATAATAAATTTGCCGCTTTAGAAAAACTAACAGTTGTAAGTTATATTCATATTCAATTCATATATAAGAAAAATGTAGGAAATTTTAAAACAATAACACCATAACTAATTCAGACCAAAAATCACTTTGCTCAATTGCAAAGGGTGGACGGCGATGATCCAAGTGCAGTCAAACCACCTGTTCCGCCAATAGAAATAACACTTTGAAAATGCAAAATATAAGAACTTTGTGAAATATGTAGTCACTTCATCATCATCATCATCAGGTATATTTGGTGTGGATAAGGGCTATCAAGGTCCGTTCTTTAAAGAATAGTATTTATTTCGAAGTTATTGAATTAGAGCACAAGTGAATAAAATACCAGAAGTTCAACAAATCTTTTTCAGAGCACTTCTCATTACTTCCTTTGGGCGATGGACCTTTTTCCCGTGGTAAATAATTGCTTCCAGTCATTTACATTTTATTATGCTGTTGTAGGAAGGCGGGTTGACGACTTTTAACTTTAAGATGACAACGAACTAATTTCAGCCAGGCTAGCTGAACAATTTATTTTTTTGCTTTGGTAATGTTTTTTGTTAATTGCATTACTCCTTAATTCTTCACACAAAGGTGAGAGTGCGTAAGCAGGGCCGCACTCTAATCCTGCAGTCGTTTCCCTTAGTATTTTCTTTTAATTAAGAGAATACTCCTGGGCATTTGATCGATGACGCCAAAAAATACACTATGTATTCATTAGTTACCCGATTGGTGCTTAATGATGTATATGATATCTGTTCCATTGTTCGCAATCAAATAGCTCACGTGAGTGATTTTTTGACGAACTAATGTTGAATTGTTCTTAACGGGCGATCATCTATGGCGAGTATGATCGGTTTGATTCATCCTTGTAAAGTGTGTGATTTGATTAAAACACAAAAAATGGAATCGGAGCAAAATCAGGATTTTAATTTTATTAACTATTTCATAACTAAAAACAGTACCCATTGAATAAGGTGGTATAAATTGTATTTAATGATATATTAGACTTCAGTGACTTATATCTAAAAAATAAAGAAATATATTATTTATTATTCTTTATTTATTATTATACCCTCCTCCTATAAACTTTGTCATTTGAGTATTTAATAGATAAAGATCGTTGTAATATAAAGTTGTCTGTATAGGCATTCGTTTTGGTATAGCCCCATATTACGGCTTCACTCACTTTATGGTTTTTTTTTGATAACTTTAACTGCATTATCCAAACGGTTTTACTGGTATATGGAGCTTAAAGTGAAGCACGCTTGAATACAGATACATTTATATATAAAATGTTACTTTTACCAGAAGGTGGGGGTTATTTAAATTTCGACCCGAATAATTTTGAAATATATATATATATATATATATATATATATATATATATATATATATATATAAACTGGAAATATATATATTTGATTTTAAAATATCGATAAAGGTTTTTGACCTTTTTGTTTACCAGCCAGTGTGTAGTTTCTTCCTGCAACACTTGTGGTTGCATTATCACTCAATTTTGTTCAATTTCAATTATTATAAAAGTCAAAACCGTCTTGATTTAATCGTTGAATAAGCAACGATGCTGAGAAAACTCGATTGTAAGAAACAATTGTAAGAAAAATTTCAGTTGTGATTTTCACTTTAATTCACATATTTGACAAGCAACTAATGCTATAGAACACTCAAAATATTATGTAAAAAATTTATATTAAAAACTTAATGTGTTTATTCATACTGGCGATTGTTTGCAATGAAAATAATGCATGTATCTGATTTTAAGTTATTATCACGTTTTTAATGAATTACCATATTTTGCATTTTAAGCTTTTTTTGTTATTGTTCGAATGCAAAATGTAAACAATGACTTTTCCGAAATATTTGCCACATTCGACCATTTAAGAGCTTGACCTGCCTATTCACAAAATACAACGGAGGGACAGACAGACGAATATCGCCAAATAGCTGATGAAGAATATATACATATATTTTTTGGGGACTAACGAGTGTACTTCAAGGAGTAACAAATGGATTAACAAACTTAATAATCCTTTATATTATGGTGGAGGGTATAAAAAGAAAATAGACTAAACTGGAAATAGATTGTAAAAGAAATGAATAATTTAACAAACTAAACTAAGACAGGAAACAATTGTGAGCTAACTTTGATGTTAACATCGGTGCCTTGCACAAAATATATTAATGTACAAAAATATTTATTTTGATTATATCTGTAATTTGCAAATATGAGCTATTACATTTTTCCTTGTGATAGCGCTCATTAATTATGTCGAATCCAATTGGCGACATGACCAACACATTTGCGTATATCCGAATCAGAGCAGGGATTGATGGGCAGGCGAGCATGGAAATAATGAAATGTTTTCTTAATGAAAACCTAGGAAACTCCTGGTCAATACGCACTTCCATCCTTTTACACCGGAATAATAAATACAACAAAAAGAAGATAGAATTTTTAATTTATACAAAAAATTAAACCTTAAAAAATACTTATCATTAACTTTATTTTATTTTTTTTATAACATTCTCGATTAACACGTAACTGAACGTTCAATTTGTTTGTTATAATATTCGTCCACTGTGTGTTGAAAATATTGCGAGAAAAATAGTTTCCGTTCCCTATAAATATGAACATTTGTTTTCACATAGCAGAAAATGATTTTTAATAATTTTTTGTGATTTGTCAATGCGAGCATCAGTGGTTATGATTTGATTTGTTTATTTTAATGTGGATGGTATACAAGTGGCTTAGGCGAATGACTGCAACATGCTGTTAAACGTGACACCTAGGATCTTGGGGCAGCTCGTGGTCGGTATTATATTTCTCTCGAACTGCACATTCAGCTCTAATCTCATCTCTGCAGACCATGTGGCGGATATTTTCATATTCCTCGTGTGGAAGTAGACGGCAAGCTCCGCAAAATAGGTGTTAAAATCTACACATATATCGTCAATAACATATATCGTCCCGACGCCGTGATCGTATAACCATATGTTACGATCTCTATACCAAGCATAACCAAGGTTCGTCGATTTCTTCGATCCCGGCAGGGGCCAAAAGAAAATTTGGAAACATAAACTTGTATACACTGAGGTGGCAGCCGATTACCGAAAAAGAGTTGTTGTTGTTCTGGGTCTATTCGGCATCGTAGAACCCGCTTCCGTGGAATTATCGCCTGATTGTGAGGTGAACTGCTGATTTTCAGTTGGTTCGTTGAGCACACCATAACGTCAGCCACTGTTACGAACATTATGCATCGGCACACTCTTCTTATTTCCTTACTACATCCATACCCTAAAATGGAATGTAAGTTAAATGTGTCATGTTGTTTGCAACACCAACGACATCGGACAAAGGCCACTTCTACGCATAGATTTTGACAAAAGATGATGGCTGATCACTGCTAGCGCTGACGCCGCCAGCCTGAACTTGAGGGCTTGTTGTCTTATGTACTGACTTCTGCTGTTGTATTGACTGTTAGTCGAACCCACCATATTTGCCAGCATAATGGTCTATTTTATTATTACGATTATCAAACTGTCTGAATCGCCTTTAAATAAAAGTTCTAGTTCCCGCAAAGTGTATTATATATTCTGGTTCAAAACTATGTCGATTTAACTCTGCCTGTCCGTCAGTCTGCGCGCAAACGAATGCAGTACTGTCCGCCGACGGACTTGAATTATTTATTTTTCAACGGAATTTAATGTTTGAGTTGATATTAGAGGGAAATGGAAATTTCCTAAGAGATATAGAATATAAGACCGTCACATTTTCAATGCGTTTGAGCTCGTGAGAACTGTTTAGAATTTTCTCCAAATGGTTGTCTGGACTGTTTATTTTGTTATTCGTTTGTTTATGTTATTCAAATCAAAACTAATTTTAACATGATTTTTTTAGATTCTATAACAACAATGTTGTTATTGTAAGATGTTAGTTATTGTTGTAGCAGTAGTACATGCAAGTGTTTGCGTTCTGCTAATCTGGTTCCAGCTCCAGGTTTAGAAATTCGGCCACGTTAATAGGCTGTAGCCAGAGATCTTCTGGAGTGAGTTGGGTAGGTTTGGCTGTGCAATTAAAGAGGTGCAGCGTATTGTGCGGGTCTGTATCACATGCCGGACAGGCATAACGCACATCTTCATCAATTCGTGCCCAATACGAATTGAGACGACTACACCATCCTGATAATTGCCCCAAAACTACCCTGGTTTGTCTAGGCAGCTGACGTTCTTCAGCTGCAATGGATGGGGTGGACTCCGAGGACGGCATTCATTTTATAGCTGTTAATAGCATCCGCGACTGCATCGGTATGAATGCCACTCAGACCTGCCATATAGACGCCTTGAGGACCTTGTTCCTAATTTTCCTCTTGTCGCAGATAGCTGTGGCTTGCGCGGACGACTTGAACATGCTGTCGAATGTCACTCCTAGAATCTTGGGGTAGTTCGTTGTTGGTATAAAATTTCCCTCGTCCTGCACATTCAGCTGTGTTCCCATCTCCGCAGACCATATGGTTAAGAGTGTGGCCGTTGATTTCGTGGCGGATATTTTCATATTCCTCGCGTGGAAGTATGCGGCAAGCTCCGCGAGATAGGGGTTCAGCCTTTCACATATTTCATCGAACACTGGGCCCGACGCCATGATCGTTCAATCATCTGCCGTCAGGAGGGCGAATAATTTCGGAAAGATAGAGGTTAAACAGTTCCTTAGATATCACCCACCTTGGGGAACTCCCTGTTTCACGCTACGGGCTTTGGACTTCTTGTTCCGGAATTCCACGGTTTTCCTCAATCCCGGAACGGACCTGAGCAAGTATTCCGGGATATGCTGCTCCCAATGCAGAAAAATAAACAAACACAAACATATACATACTGGATTGGCAGATGCTGGCCGAAACTGGGATCTTGTTTCTTTCGGGTCAATCCAGTATCGTAGAACCTGCTGCCGTGGGATTGTGAAATATTAGTTGTTGTATCTGATGCATAATTCTTATTAATTAACCTTGTATATGAGCATATATCGGTCTACGTTTTCATATAGCCACGATATTGATCATTTTTTTAGAAACGTCGGATACAACGTGGAATTGAGTTATATGAAATGTCAAATTCGCTGCTTTACAGGTTTCACTTTTACTCTCCCAAATTTGTAGTGCTAAATGTTTCTAAATATAAATTGAATTTTACGTCGCTCACCTTGTGCAAAAATTGAAATTGTAAAATTGATGAGTAATAATAAAATCAAGAAACTAACTCATAATACTCTCCACCATTTTGAGGGATCTTGAAAAACCTCCACAAAATCCGCTAAAAGGGATACCGTAATATGGGGGGCTTTACAAAGACGAGGTCCTGCATATGTAACTTTTTGTCATTGGCTGTAGTACCCATTGCGAGCCTCAAATACAAAATTTGAAACAATTTTTGTGATAGGTTGTAGTAACCATTACGAACTTCAACTGCGATAAACAATTCCGGTAAAAAACGTCGCTAAAAACATCAAAAAACCGAATATCGGCAAGTACTGTTTTAAGGAGGATATACGATATCGTAGACCTATATATACAGTGGGTAAAGCATTCGCAAAGAATTCATTTTGAACAATTTTAAAAATATGGCTAAAACCATCAAAGTACCGAATTTCTTCGAACTTTTCCTGCATGCATACAAGAGACTGAACTGTGCAATATTTATTAAGTTTCGTATCTTAATTAGTTTTGACTCCAGCGTGATAACAACAGACAGACGGACAGAGCTAAATCGCTGATCAAGAATCTCTCTGGCAACTCTGCTCGATTGAAAGTGTTTATTTTCTGTGTCTTCGCTTAACAAAATAAAAATTCATTTTTTTGTGTGATTAAAGCGTCAAAAAAAGTGTTAAATTGTAATATTTAAATTAACACTATTTATCTTTTTTCCAAAAGTGTGATGTTTTTGTGAATAAAGTGTTTTTTCCTGCTTAATAAGTTTATTTAATATTTTCCGCGTAAAACATCAGTGTTTTGTTTTATTTTGTGCTTACATTTTTGTTTTATTTTCGTCGTGTTTTTGTTTTTGTTGACGTTTGTAGCTGATTCCCCTTTAGCAGTTCTGTACGTAATAATAGATTTTTAGCATACTTTTAGGCACTAATAGTATATTGATTATTACACCGTATTCACAGTACACAGTTTACCTTCTTATTTCATATACAAAATTATTTAACTGATATTTTCATCTAATTTGTTATTTTACAAAAATGGCTTACTCTTTCAAAGACTGTTCAGTTAGAGACATCAATGAGAGTCTTATTTCTTGTTTTATTTGTGATCATTTTATGCATCTTAAATGTGCTGGTTTTAATGGTATACAGTATGATTTTATTACTGACAAGACTAAAGGTCTACGACGGTCTTGTTTTGATTGTAGAGATCTTCAAGTTGATTATCATTGCCTTTTAAAGAAACTAAGGCAGAAATCGATAAGCTAAAAAAAGTTTTAATTTAACTTTTAAAAAATTTGAAAAAATTGAAAAATTGGTTAACAGATTTGAATTATCTGATTGTTCTCCAAAGAGGAAAAAAGCTTCAGCTGTTGTTAACAATATCGAAACAAACAATTAAGATCTCGATAATTTAATCAGCTTAAATTCTCCGATTTCGCCAAATCCTCCTCCTAATAGTAATAAACTAGTTTCTCATCATAATCGTAAAGACTTGGATGTTACTTCCAACGCTACAACCTTAATCTCGAATTGTACGACTTCCAAAAGAGCATTTTCTAACCCACCTGCAATTGTGGTGCAAGCTCCTCCAAACCCTTCGGCTGCTGTAAATGTTGATGATCCATCAACTTCTAATCAGCTTGTTGTTGTCGCACGTCGCAAAACAGATTTTATATCCAGACTTCATCCGAAACTTCTATCGTTAATATCCGTAATTATATGAAATCTAAGTTACGTGACGTAAGCGATAATGACACTGTTGTTAGTAGTTCGTTTTGGCCCGATGATATATTGGTAAAAGAATTTGTTTTTAGAGAACGCTCCAATGTAGATAAGTCTGTAAACATCGTAACTGCGCCAAAAAACTAAATGACGTCTGTCCGATTCTTTATCAAAATGTAAGATGATTAAACACTAAGCTTAGAGATGTTTTCCTTAAAAGTTTATTTTCTGAATATAAAATAATTGCTTTCACTGAAACGTGGTTAAAACCTGGACACTGAGTTATTCTCTGATAATTATCAAGTCTACAGAAAAGATAGATTATCGAAAGAAGGTGGTGGAATTCTAATAGCAGTTCATAACTCGATTCCTTCAGAAATGATTGATGTCTCAGCGGATCCTAATATCGAATTTATCTGCGCAAAATTAAATATCATTGGTAATACCATTTTCTTAACTTATTCATATATTTCACCTTATTCTGAACTTGAAATTTATCTTAACCATGCAGATTTATTTGCAAAGGTGTCTTCGTTGCTTACAGATAATTCTGCATTAATTTGTTAAGGGGATTTTAACCTTCCTTGGGTATCTTGGACCTCAGGTGACAATATTCTAGATTACATACCTCTGACTTACCCAACAAGTTTTGATAACTTTTGGGATAAGATATTTGAGTTTTGTCTGTACCAAGTAAACCATGTATTAAATGTTAAAGACAGGTTGTTAGACTTAATTTTTTCACCTTCATTGAATATTTCGATTTCTAGATGCTCTCCCTATGTACTCCCTGAAGACAGTTATCACCCTACACATTCGATAAACCGCGAATTAAGAAACGCTTCCCTGAATTCTAAATCTGTTAATGCTTCTATTGATAGGCTAACTTTGGGAATACAAACCTTATTAAACTGCGCTCTATTTTATCTAACATTATATGGCATCTAAGTGATGACATATGTGTCTCAAAACTTTATTAGCAACTTAATTTTGCATTATCTAGCTCTGTACCTATAGCAAAACAAAATTTAGATCAGGGTCCTGCTTGGTTTACCCCTTCACTGAGACGTTTATATAATTTGAAAAGCAGATTATTCAAAAAATTTAAAATGTCGAATACTGCACTGAACTATTCAAAGTATTCTTCCGCAAGGAGTAGATACAACTCTGAAAACTGCAAATGTTATTCCCAATATTAAATAAAAATGAAACAAAACCTGCTACATAAACCCAAAAACTTTTTTAAATTTGTAAATTCCAAAAGGAAGGCACATAAATTTCCTAGTAGTATGAAACTTGGCAGTAGTGAATCTTCTGACAACTTATTGATTTCTAATTTATTTGCTGAGTTTTTTCAATCTTCTTATACCCAGAATACTTTTAATGGTTCTTACAGATATAATATTGAGAAATTTAATCATTTTCCCCGTATTATCCTGACAGATGACGAAGTTTTCTATGGGTTAAGAACACTACGCTCCTCATTCTCTCCAGGTCCTGACGGCGTTCCAACGTACATTTTAAAATCTTGCGCTAGTGAAATTTCTGTACCTCTCACTTAATTTTTTATTTCACCCTATCTAAAGGATATTTCCCATGCTTTTGGCAATCGAGTTTTGTTATTCCTCTGCATAAATCAGGAAATAGGTGTGTCATCAGTAACTATAGGTGTATCGCTAAATTAAGTGCCATTCCTAAACTCTTCGAACTTTTGGTATCACTAGGAATATTACACTACATTAAAAGCATAATTTCACCTTGTCAACACGGTTTCATGAAAGGTAGATCTACAATTAATAATCTATTAGAATTTGTTTGTCAAGTTCAAAAAGTTTTTGTGAATAAGCAACAGACTGACGTTATTTACACTGATTTTAGCAAAGCTTTTGATACGGTAGTTCATAAGCTCTTGCTTCAAAAACTAGACTTAATGGGTTTCAACATCACTTTTAAACTGGATATCCTCCTACTTACATAATCGTACACAAAGAGTTATTTTTAATGATGTCTCATTGAGGAATATCATTGTTTCATCAGGTGTACCCCAGGGAAGTCACTTGGGCCGATTACTGTTTGTTCTTTACCTAAATGACCTTCCAAACGTAGTTCGTTTTTCCAAAATTTTAATGTACGCTGATGATGTGAAGCTTTTTCTTCACACAAATTCACTTAGTGATCAAATCTCTTTACAATATGATTTATACTCACTCGTAAACTGGTGTAGTACAAATGGTATGACCCTTAATCTAAAAAATGTAAAAAGTTGTCTTTCCTTCGATCCCAACCTTTATTATCTAATTACTTTATTGGCTCCCACAAATTGGATAATGTTGATTCGTTCGTTGATTTGGGCGTAATATTAGATCCCAAGCTTCGGTTCCATTTGCATATTGACTCTTGCGTTAATAAAGCGAAATCTTTACTAGGATTCATCAAGCGCTGGTCTAAAGAGTTTGATGATCCTTACGTAACTTAAAGATTATTTGTTAGCTTAGTCCGTCCAGTATTAGAATATGGCTGTATATTGTGGAGTCCATTTTATAAATTTTACTCTGATAAAATTGAATCAGTACAAATTCAGTTTTTAATTTTCGCTTTACGTGGTTTAAACTGTAACGTTTCCGAACCTCTTCCTCCTTATGAGAGTCGGTTACTGTTAATTGACCTTCCATCACTTGAAAGAAGACGTTTTATGTTAAGAGCACTATTTATCATTAAATTGATTCTCCATTTCTTATGGGTGAAATATACCATAATGTTCCTTCTCGCAGAACTCGTAATTTCGAACCCTTAAAATTATCGTTTGCGAGAACCAACTATGAGCTTAACAACCCTATGAGGTCACTTTGTGTTATTTATAACAGTTTATTTAACACTATTTGCTTAAGTAATCCATTAAATACAATAAAGAACTATATTCTACATATGTAATTTTGTTTGTTTAATGAGTATTCGTTAATTGTTTCATGTCTTTATTCTTAATTCTCCAAACTCATTTTACGGCAACTTATCTACATCTCCCCAAACGGAACTAGTAGAACTCGCCTTTGAGTAATAGTTGTAAACAGTAGATTGAAATTCTGTTATAAATTACTAAGCTGCTTGATCATCTGGCACTTGATCTACATTTCCCTTTGCGTTACAGTAGACACAGCCAATGAGCAGTGATTTTTAAAATCTGTACCTTTTTAACTTTGTTTACTAATCTGTGTGTGTCTGTGATTTTTATTATTTTATTTACTGGCTGATGTAGTTTCTGTAGCCAGTGTGAAACCATTGCTAACCCGCCTTAATCCGGACTTTGGTGTGTACGCGCTCTCTACGTATAGGGAGGTGGCCCCCTCGATCGGCAGGGGCGGGTGTGAGAGGCGTGGGAACGAACGAAAAAAGAAATCTATAATTTATTCATGTCCTTTTTGTGATAAAAATATTGGAAAAGTCTACATTGTTGCTCTATTGTCTCGATTTTTTTCATCCGGCATGTATTGGTAAGAGCAGCAATGAAGTTAAATTAAAGAAACGATTGGTGTATAAAAGCAATAAATGTTCACAAAATATAACACATAACATAAACCATGTTACTGCTGTTGTGAATGATATAGCTTCAGTATTGAAAACTAAAATTTAACAACAAAGGCAAACATATGTTGGCGATTTTCAAAGGGCTTTGTCGTTGCATCTTTTCGGGAGGAGTTGCTGGATGGGTTGCGCAAAGTTTCGGATGATGTTAAGAAATGTGAAGACAGGATTGGTTCATTATCTTCAATGCTAAACAACATGGAGTATTAATACTCCTTGTCCTTTTGAGAGACAATATTATGGATAATTACCGTCGATGTCCTCCCATTAGTTTGAATGCCGTTACTGGTGGTAATAATCAAACCAATGTACGACGAGCCTGGATTTAATGTTTTGCTCCCAGATGGCAATGAACGATATCTTAAAATTGATGATTGTGAGGCATTATGCAATAATAGCTAAATTGTTTAATATTTGAATGGATTTTATAATCTTTGAGTAGTTATTAATGATTCTTCCTAAGGCGAACGTTATATTATTTTTTCTTTTGTTTTTGTTTTTATTTTCATAATATTATTATTATTTTGTTTCCTTTGAATATGTTTTTTGTCTTTTTTAATAGATAATTTCATTATGGTCTCAATTAGATTCCCCAGTATATTATTTATCTTTATTTCTAATGATTTCAAACAACCTCTGTCATAAACAGATTGGGTCAATATTCAAATTGTATGTCAATTGGTCGTCTAAATTGTCAAAGTATGCATACTTCTATTTATAACACCACCCTTAGTGAGCTTCATAATCTTATTTGTAATAGTGGCTTTGGCCTTTTCGCTGTTTCCGAGACTTGGTTGGAACCTTATGTTTCGTCGAAAACTGTTGCGATTCCGGGCTACTCATTTGTCCGCAATGGCCGACCTGGCGCTGGTTGGTATAAGTTTTTTTTTCGCTCTGAATATCCTGCTGTTTGTGAGTCGTTACTTATAGAACTTATTTTTGGTTTTGGTTTTGGTCCTTTTTGGTGATGTTTATCTGCCACATAGTAATATTCACAAGTTTGAGGAGATACGATTACAAATACGATTCTATTATTGCTGTGGGCGACTTTATTGTAACTTGTTCGACATTTCCAATTCGTCTGAAATAAGAAATGTTTATTTCCGTCTTGATGTATATCTACGAGTATTACACATAACTCGTTGCATACCCATTTGAATATTGCTACCGAATCCGTTTCTCTGTTCTCTTATCTCTTTTGATTAAGTAGAATGTCCTTCTATTTTTTGGCATCACTAATATAAATTTCACATCTGCGGAACATTTTTTGAGTTTCGGGACTATAATGATATTAATTGGGACGGTCTGCTTGATTATCTTGTCTATGTTGACATATAACTCGTCTGATATTTATTTACTCTTAGGAACCAATCTAAGTCTATTCTAGAAAGTAGCGAAAAAAATATTATGAAATGGACTAGATGCTACTCAGGTCTGAAAGCAACTTCATACCGACGGTATCATTGACAGGCACGTTAATTTTTAATTTTTTGAATGCATATTCTACTCAAAACAATGGTGAGGGTAGTGCTGTTGTTGATGTCCCAGATATTGATAGACAATGTCATACATTTTCATTTAATTGTGTGTTTCGGGATATATGTTTTTGAAGCCTTTCAGCAGGTTGAATCGAGGTCTGTAGGTATTGATCTATTTATATATTTCTAGACATTTCACCTTTATTTTTACTATCAAGTTTACAACATCGACCTTTTCGCACGACTGGAAGATTGCTAGAGTTTCCCCCATTAACTAAACTAAAGAAATTAACATTTATTGAGAATTTGAGAATTAATTATCATTTAGGCGTGAACTCAGCACTACTTCAATTTTATTAGACTTAACCGGCCTGATTAGACCGACCTGTTGCGCTGGATATATCCAAAGCATTCGATTGTGTGGATCATTCAATGCTGATAGAGAAACTGTTCTCTTTATATGCATTTGACAGTAAGTCATGTAAATTACTTGATTCTTATTTATCTGGACATTCTCAGTATTTTTCTGTAACGGCAAGGCTTCTAGCTTACGTAATATTTTCAGCGGGGTACCTCAAGTTAAATTTTAGGTCCGCCTCTTTTTGTATTACATAGTAATGATATGATCAGCATCCTACCTAATTGCGGTTGCGATCCGCTTATGTGCGCGGACATTCATTCCTTTATTTCTCAACGGAAAATCAAGCTTTCAATTAGAGAATAGCATAAATACAACATTAGGTTATATTTCACTTTGGTTTAGTAACAATAATCTAGTTATAGCTGTTTCTAAGAAAAAAGCAATGATGTTTGTCCAACTATGCCGACTAAATATTATTAGGTTATATTTCACTTTGGTTGAGTAACAATAGTCTAGTTATAAGAAAAAAGCAATGATATTTGTCCAGCCTTGCCGACTAAATAGCAGTATTAATATAGCAGTGGATTTTGTTGAAGGCATAAATTGTTTATGTGTTGTCCTTGATGCTAAACTTAATTTTTCTTTCCATATTTATGCATTGTACCATAAAGTTATAAATATGCTCCGAAAATTACACCCAACGGATTTCTATTTGCCTTTCTTTGTAAAAAGAAATCTTGCCTTTTATATGTTATTTACGGTAATTTACTATTGTATTGAAGTGATTTCTGTTGTATTGTGTTGTATATGAGAATTTTATGAAAATAGAAAAACTTTTTAACATATAATCTGCGTCGCTTTGACCATATTTCTGCGCATGCAGTCCCCTTTCTAGGAGTGTCACTCACTACTTTTTTAAACAGCGCGTGGTTTTATTTCTATCTAAGTCTATCTCTTTAAATCCTCCCCGGTCGACTTGTGTTCTCTTGGTCTACTGGGAATACGCAAATAATTTTTCTACATATCTATATGCAAGATCTTTCATGGTGCTTTCCGCACGAATCTAAAATCAGCTTCAGCTGAGCCGAGACATTTTTCGTATTTCGCTGCATATTTGAAAACATTGCAGAGACAAATGGAGGTTAACGATTTGTTTCTTTGCATGTTAACAATTTGTTTGTTAATGATGTATGACGATACTGTATTGTTTGATTCAATGTGTGTTTTCTATTACCAGCAAATTTTTTTTTGGACTGGGGAGCCTTGTTGGCCATATTTTTTTATATATAATTACATATGCTACTTGAAGATATGCTATGCACAAATTTTAAGATATGTTTTTTTATTTTTATTATGGAGTACACACTTGTATTTTTTCCGCTTGTTGTGATACTTATTGGCGTTTTCATTACAAATAAATGAAAAATGATGTGGTATAAATGCCACCTATACATTTCATTGGGAAATATGGCCTCAAACTTAAGCATGATTCAATTCTTAATAGAATAAACAATTTGCAACATATAAGAGCTGCTTTCCACAGACCACCATTACGTCAAGGACCAACAGCAATGGAATTCCATGAGATTTCTTGGCATTGCACTTCGGAACATACCCGCTCACAAATGCAGTGTGGTAACAAATTGGAAGGGGTTTGGGTCGGAGTCATAAGACTTCGAAATTTGACCTATCACGATACAAAAGAGTGTGACACTTGTCACAGCTATGTTTATTGACACAGTTCTTAATATCGTGTCCTACATGTCCAACATTTAAACAGCAGTTGTATTCACGAAGTACTGAACAACGATCATAGATGGCCTGACAGAAATTGTGACGTATATGACATACTTCTCCGAAGTATTATATATACGTCAAATAAGTCGTAATCCTAGGCAAATAATAAGAGTTCTTGACTAAAACGCGGTGAATGAATGTTTGTCAAGGATATTATAATTGTTTATGCCCCCATGTCTATCATCTGAGCAATCATTTCGTGTATTTCAAACCTTCTGTCTGGATGCAGGGAGAAATGCACATAATCAGTCTTATTTTGCAACAACAAAATACAGGAAATCTGAAAAGAAAATCATAATAAAAAATTGGGTTCATCCCATATTTTCAGCCTCCGGTTTAAGCCCCTAATGTGTCTCTGCCAGATTTGGAAGATTGACTCAAGGAAACTACAATCATGGTATGGAGGTTTCAATAATACGACCTTAACATTTATCAACAATCTTGGGATGTATTATGTATGATATAGTAATATTATAAATGTTTATGGCGTTTTATATTTTTTCTACGCTTTATACAGGACGTTTTAATTTTCGACACTCGCAAACATAAATAATTACGCCTTCTCATGACACCAGTGGACAATCCACATGAGAAGGCCAAGGTCCCGTATTCCGTACGACAACATAGCCATATGCTTTCATTCCAGTAGCTGTTTCGATGTGGTAGATAATACTCTCCCACCCAGGCGTGTCAGGAAGGAAATTCATTATCTAGAAAGGGAGGTACAATGTTACAAGAGAGAGCGTCTAGATTAAAAAGGCAGCTCTGAGAGCTCTGGAGTTTGAACCAGATTAGCAAAACTGTTACAATAACATAAATAATTGCCAAGCGGACCATCTCTGATGACGATTCTCTATTGGAAATTTTATAAACTACAGACACAAGGGAAACACGTGAACTATTTTATGATAAACAAGTAAAAAAGGCTTTTTAAACCCTCCACTACTATGTCTATCAAAGTGATGAAAAGAATAGAATATGTTAACTCTGAATAACAATCCCATTTAATTTAAATAAAAAAAAAAATTGCCCCAATGTCGAAACCCCTATTATCATCTAATTTGGTTAGAAACTGTGGGAAAAACTTTCAAAATGCAAAAAATTGGGAGGTACCGTTATACGGGGGCTATACCCATTAGTGGACCTGTAGCGAATATATTTTGCAGGGATTCGAACTCAAATTGCCAAGATTAATCTGATTTTGTGTGAAATTTTGAAGGTTTCTGCTTCAAAATACCGAAAATTGGGAGGTACTGTTATACGGGGCTATACCAATTTGTGGAACTGAATCGAACATATTTTGCAAGGATTGAGCAAAATTTCACAGGTCTTAATTAAATAATTTTGACTCCAACGCGATTTCAACAGACAGACGTACATCGCCAAAACACCTTATAATTTTATTCTGATCAGGAATTTTTCGAGGTTTTGCAAATGGAATGACAAATTTAATATACCCTCTGAAAACACCAGGGAGCCGTCGGTAAGTTTCCTGTAAAAGATAAAAGCGCTTAAAACCCGAACCAAAGAAATATATCTCTCAGATGTATTTCGGGATGAATCATAAAAAAGGAAGAAATAAAAACTGAAAAATCTTTGAAAAAGAACAAGGAAAACCTGAGTTTCCAGAAGCAAGGATATTTTCCTTCCATCTAAAATTTTGACATCAACATCGCCGCCCACCTTGCAGTTACACTGCAATGATAGTGTCGGCAGTTTACCTCTCAAAGAAGTTTGGATCCGCCAAGCATAAATTAATAAAATTTTTCTTGACGTCGGCGGGCAGATTTATAGTCTGGGGGTTGATGTTTATCCGACTGTTCCACCGTAGCATTACCTCGACTGAACGCTCGGGATCAAAACTACATTTTAAAGTTAAGGACATAATGACTCGTTGTCTCAAATCAGCGTGGTGAGTTTCAAAGAGTCTGTCAAAGAGTCTGATAGTAGAACCCGAGGAGACATTTATCGGTCGATTTTACCTTCCCATCAGTAATGCACACCCTAGACAAATGAAAATATAGACAACGAAATGCTCTCACCGTTTATCTTCGATAAAATCGGATCAGCAGATGTCGTCTATATCGTTTCAGGGGTTTGAGTGAGGATATTGAAGCCACTCAATTCTAAAACGTTAAAAATAACAAAAACTGTAGGATATTTTTCAGTTGAAAATTGTTCCATAATAAAAGAAATGTGAAATGTACGTGATGACATCGGAAAATCCCGAAATAATCATTCGAGTCGAATGGGTTGAGCGCGTAAATCAGCATGTTGACTATGCAAAACATGATGAGAGCCACCTGGATAAAAAAAAGCTTTTCGTTGTCTATATCTTCATTTGTCTATGTGCACACTTCCACCGTGGGTACTAAAACGACAGTGTTTTGGCGCATGAAGGATGATAATGTCTGGCTGAAAATGCATCTGGAAGTCGATGCGGTAACTTCGGGACATTAACTAGATTCGAACTGGGAATGACCTTCGGGTTTCAACCGACCTTTCGGATTGAAGAAGTCGTTGATGTTGGTTGCGTTTAGTCGATGGGTGAAGAAAAGTGTGGTGTGGTGTATGTGGCACATTTTGCAGCCCTGCGATGAAAAGCAGTGTGCTTTGGTTCGGGTTTTAAGCGCTTTTATCTTTTACAGGAAACTTACCGACGGCTCCCTGGTGTTTTCAGAGGGTATATTAAATTTGTCATTCCATTTGCAAAACCTCGAAAAATTCCTGATCAGAATAAAATTATAAGGTGTTTTGGCGATGTACGTCTGTCTGTTGAAATCGCGTTGGAGTTAAAATTATTTAATTTAGACCTGTGAAATTTTGCTCAATCCTTGCAAAATATGTTCGATTCAGGTCCTCAAATTGGTATAGCCCCGTATAACAGTACCTCCTAATTTTCGGTATTTTGAAGCAGAAACCTTCAAAATTTCACACAAAATCAGATTAATCTTGGCAATTTGAGTTCGAATCCCTGCAAAATATATTCGCTACAGGTCCACTAATGGGTATAGCCCCCGTATAACGGTACCTCCCAATTTTTTGCATTTTGAAAGTTTCTCCCACAGTTTCTAACCAAATTAGATGATAATAGGGGTTTCGACATTGGGGCAATTTTTTTTATTTAAATTAAATGGGATTGTTATTCAGAGTTAACATATTCTATTCTTTTCATCACTTTGATAGACATAGTAGTGGAGGGTTTAAAAAGCCTTTTTTACTTGTTTATCATAAAATAGTTCACGTGTTTCCCTTGTGTCTGTAGTTTATAAAATTTCCAATAGAGAATCGTCATCAGAGATGGTCCGCTTGGCAATTATTTATGTTATTGTAACAGTTTTGCTAATCTGGTTCAAACTCCAGAGCTCTCAGAGCTGCCTTTTTAATCTAGACGCTCTCTCTTGTAACATTGTACCTCCCTTTCTAGATCATGAATTTCCTTCCTGACACGCCTGGGTGGGAGAGTATTATCTACCACATCGAAACAGCTACTGGAATGAAAGCATATGGCGATGTTGTCGTACGGAATACGGGACCTTGGCCTTCTCATGTGGATTGTCCACTGGTGTCATGAGAAGGCGTAATTATTTGAATATAATGCATTTTGACACAACTGATTTAGCTCATCGCTAGTCAAAAGGCCAGATTTAGGTAGGAACTTAGTACGAAAACTCGGATGCGCACGAGAAATGAATCGATAAACCAGAGCGAGGGCAGGGCTTTACTAAAGCATGAGAACACTTCTAAGACATCTCGGAAATCAGAAAAATAGCCAAAGTTGATGTGAATTGACCTCTTTTCGAGACTTGTGTCCAGAATTGAAGCACCACCTGCTCTATGTTGCGCGCAGCCAATTAGGTCCCCGCCACCATAAGTCATTACAAATAAAGTCTGACGGGAGAACGCCTCTGCTTGCCAGATCTGCTGGATTTGTCTCAGAAGAAACATGACGCCATTTGCATGAATCAGCAATTTGAGTAGTGTTGGAAATTCTATTTTCCACGAAAGTTTTTCAGGCACAAGGTGGTTTAGCCAACTACGAAAAAAACAATTTATGAGTCCGTCCAGCAGAATATGGTATAGGACGGGACATCCAATGACGGATGAAGACTATCGATCATCCCATCGTATGCCTAACATTTTGTCCGTACTACTTTCTTCAAATTCAAGAAAGTCCTGTCGAAGGAGATGCTCAGGCGCAATATCGGCCAGAAATGTTTTCAAATTGGATGTCCGCTTTCGTAAAGAAAATCCAGTGGACTTCAAAGCTGATTGCACTTCTGAATAGAACGTAAGGCTAAAGGAATAGAATGAGCTCCAGGGAGTACATCGTCAACGTACATGAAATTGCAAAGAATGTCGCTAGGTCTTGGAAGCTCTGAAAGAACATCCTCAGTTAACTGATGCAGAATTCAAATCTCCAGATAAGGTGCGGAATTGACACCAACATTAACGTCACTGTCTGTAATTGAAAGTCTTGAATTTCCTCATCATGGCTGGAACGATATAAGATCATCTGGAAGTTAGCATGATCTGGATGAATTAGGATTTGCCTATACATTTTCTCAATGTCGGCATTAAAAACGAAGCGAAAGAATCTCTACCTCAACATTAACGTGGTTAAGTCTGATTGCAGAATTGGACCCGTATGAAGAATATCATTGAGACTCAACCCGCTGGAAGAAGTAGAGGAGGCATTAAATACTACTCGAATCTTTGCAGATACGCTTTTAGGCTTCATGACGACATGGTGGTGGTAAAAAACAAATAGGACCGGATGAAAGGGTCAGCCAACGAAATATTTGGAAGATCTTTGATAGAAGTAGTCGGAATAGAATGACTTGGCAGCTTCCCCGAAAGTTTTTACGAAGGCAGTAATTATTTATTCAAAACTGTGGTCAAATTGAAATAATAAAAGTGCACTGTTTACGAACACTGGCAGAATTAGAATTATTCAAAACGGAAATTTGAACACTCGTGCGACTATAAGGCAGTTTACTTTGTAGGTACACTTTGTCATTTTACTTTACATTTAGTTAATTATATGCATCCTAGTTCACATTGCTTCAATTTTGACATTTGTTTAGTTTGTAAAAACATTTTCATTCATTCCAATTTTGAACTTAAATAAAATATTATTCATTTTTATATAAAACAAATTGTGTCACCACAATTGGCGATCCTGCTAGGAGCAGCTTTGGAAAGCGATTATTTTCTTTAAACATCTTAAAGGACTACAAATCTGTGGAAGCGATTGAAAGAATCTAGTTGAAAGAATTGTCTGCAATTAAGAATTTTGAACAAAATTGAGAAACAGCCACAATTGCAGAAATCTGCTCTGTGTCCTGGATATAGAATATGAATATGCAAATTTGTATCTATTTGGAATCCTATCGATTAACGATTGTATCAACAGTATAGAATTTAAATCTGCAATCAATTATTCGCGCCTGGTTGGAATCATAACAACAATAAACCATTCGTAAGTTTGCAGAATTTGGAGATGTGCTGAATTGTATTCCTTACTCTCTGTATCTATTATTTGGATTAGTATTTTAGTAATTATTTTTAACATTTCTTCTGTTATTGTTCCATATTTTTTTTTCCATTTCTTTATTGTTGTGTAAACTCCTTCCCCGAAGCATCATCATGTTAAGATCACCTCAACGAGCAGATGGTCGGGTTTCGAGCGAAAATGATACATCGGATAGTAATGGCACGTTAGACAATAATCCAAACGCACAATCGGTGTTATCAAATGGTTTTAATATGACAGGTCAATCGAATAGGTTTGAGGTTTCTGCTGCTTCTATAAAATTGCCAGGGTTTTGGACAAATTGTCCGGAGGCATGGTTCGTTCATGCTGAAATGCAATTCGCAACTAAAGGGATATCTTTGGATAAGACGAAGTACGAATATGTGGTTACAGCTTTACCTCAGAAGGTTATTATGTCTGTTTTGGGTGTCATTAAGAATCCAACAAATAACAACTACTATGAAGATTTAAAAAGTGTGTTGATAAAACGACATTCTTTGAGCGATAGCCAACGTATAGATAGGATGTTAGCTGATTCTGAAATGGGAGATCAGAAGCCATCAGAATTTTACAGATCCATGTTATTAACGGCTGGAACTCAGTTTAGTCAGGATGTTTTAAGAAGACTCTGGTACGAAGGTTACCAAAAAAATCTCAATGTTGCATTAATGGGATCAAATTTGTCTGACATGAACCAGCTGATTCAGTTAGCGGATAATATTTGGGAGGTACTTCAGAAAGAGGAGTTATCTGCGCTAGGAGTATCCGCTGCATCGGGAAATGCATCGCAAGTTATAGACATGGGTAAGGTAGTAGAAGGCTTGGTTCAGGCTACGAGTAATATTTGCCAAGGGTTTGACAAACTTTCGTTTGAGGTTTCCACAATGAAGCGTCAGTTTGAGGCATTGCAACATCGGGGAGGGATTTAGAGGAAACAGGCTTACGAAGATCAATATACGAATTTACTCCTCATTGACATCAGAGCCCGACTATAGAAAGCCGGTCAAACATTCGACTATGCATAAGATTGTAACTAATGGGACGTTACCCTACACAAAACCCAGGCGGTTGGATCATATGAAGTATAAAGTGGCTATGTCTGAATTTGAGTATCTAGTTAAATGCGGTGTTTGCCGACCTTCTGATTCGAGCGTGGCTTCTGCTCTGCATTTGGTCCCCAAGAAGGACCCAGATGATTGGCGTCCTTGTGGTGACTTTAGACAATTAAACGCCGTCACAGTCCCGGATAGATATCCTATACCACATATACACGACTTAAACATGAACTTAAACGGGAAACGAGTGTTTTCAACTATAGATTTAGTTAGTATCATCAAATTCCAATGGCTCCAGAAGATGTACACAAGACAGCAATTACGACACCATTCGGTATGTTTGAATTTGTTCGAATGCCCTTTGGGTTGAGAAACTCGTCTCAAACTTTCCAGCGCTTCATAAATGAGGTTTTCAAGGGCCTAGATTTTGTATTTGTTTACATTGATGATGTATTAGTTTTTAGTGAAAACGAAGAGGAACACTTAAAACATCTGAGTGTGGTATTTAGTAGGCTACAGGAATACGGATTGAACATCAAGCCAGGCAAATGTGTATTCGGAGCAACAAATGTCGATTTTTTAGGACACAATGTTTCAGAAAAGGGAATTAGGCCACCAGACGAGAAGGTCTCTGCCATTCGCGATTTTGAGAAACCAAATACAGTTAAATTAATGCAGAAATTCATGGGTATGATCAATAATGTATGAATCAATAATGCATTGAATAATAAGAAGAAAATTATTACGTGGGATGATAGAGCTGAGAAAGCATTCGTCGACATAAAGAAAGCCTTCGCATCACGAATAATGTTGAGTCATTTTGATGGTAAATCGAGACTAACATTGACGGTCGATGCATCAGGCACTGCCATAGGAGGGGTTTTACAACAAGAACGTGGTAGTGTTACGGAGCCTTTAGCATTCTTCTCAAGGAAATTGTCCGATACAGAAGCAAAGTATAGTGCATTTGATCGCGAGTTACTGGCGATTCATGACAATATAAAACATTTTCGCTATATGCTTGAAGGAAGATGTTTTACTGTGTATACTGACCATAAGCCATTGATACGTGTTTTGGAGTCAAAAACAGAGAGGAGTCCTAGACAGATCCGACAATTAGAATACATTTCCCAATTTACGAATGATATTCAATATGTGCGGGGGACCTCCAACGTAGTAGCTGATACGCTTTCAAGGACATTTGATATAGGTGCCTTGAATAGCTCCGATTTGAATTTACAATTATTGTGTGCTGAGCAGCAAAAAGATGACAATCTGGCAGAGATTACACGAAACAAGGAGAAATATCATAATTTGAAGTTGATTGAAATTCCGTTATTTAACGTCAATGTTTGGTGCGAAGTGTCGCAAGGGACACCGCGACCATACGTACCACTAGCGATGCGTAGAATTATATTCGATAAGATGCATTCTGTTTCCCACCCAGGTGTTAGAGGTACCCGTCGGATGATTTGTAAGAGGTATTATTGGCCAGGCATGAGCAAGGAAATAAACGTTTGGGCAAAGGAGTGTATAAGTTGTCAGAAATCGAAGATTACTAGGCATACAAAATCGCCAGTGACAAAAATTGATATTCCGAAGGGTAGGTTTGAACATACACACGTCGATATTGTAGGTCCATTGCCACCGTCACGCAACCATCGTTATCTGTTAACCGTAATTGACAAGTTCACACGTTGGCCTGAAGCATATCCGCTGAGGGATATTTCGGCTGAAACAGTAGCTCGGGTATTATTTACTAAATACGCTTCTCGTTTTGGGGTGCCTCTCAGAATAACAACTGACAGAGGTACTCAATTCACGTCAAAAATGTTTACAGAATTGACAAATTTACTTGGTAGTCACAGAATTACTACTTCAGCATATCACCCTCAAGCAAATGGCATGGTTGAGAGGTTTCATCGGCAGCTTAAGGCTGCGATAATGGCAAGCAATCAGCAAACAAAGTGGTCAGCTCAGATGGTTTATGGACAAGGCTTACGGTTGCCGGGGGAGTTAGTAGTGCCAAGCTCGACGGAGTACAGTACCGAATTTGTAGATAAGTTGAAAGGATATTTCAAAGACATTCGACCCAATATATCTCATCATAAGAATACTACTAAGGGTACTTATATATCCAAGGATCTTTCTAGTTGTAAATATGTTTTTGTTCGGGAGGAAAACGGTCGATCTTTACAGCATCCATATGAAGGACCGTATAAAGTAGTAGAAAGAGATAAGAAATGTTTCAAACTAGAAATTGACGGGAATATTAGAACTATATCGATAGATAGGATTAAACCGGCCTTTATCGAGAATACCGAAACTCAGAATGAGATTAAAAAAGTCAAGCGAGTTACCTTTAATTTGTTGGACATTAATGCTTCAGGAGGGGGAGTAGTGTAGGTACACTTTGTCATTTTACTTTACATTTAGTTAATTATATGCATCCTAGTTCACATTGTTTAAATTTTGACATTTGTTTAGTTTGTAAAAACATTTTCATTCATTCCAATTTTGAACTTAAATAAAATATTATTCATTTTTATATAAAACAAATTGTGTCACCACAACTTTTATTAAACAATCGTTCTGAAATAAAAGTTCCCTCAGAACCAGAGTCGAAGGTCGCACGAGCAGACTATGTCCGCCATTATGAACAATTTGTACCATCGCAGTACCTATCAATACCCCCTGAACACCAGTAGAAAAATAATTTTGTACAGTCCCCACTCTGCTGCTAGCGGACTGTAATTCAGAATGTGGAAATGGAGTGGAGTTGGGATTGAGGTTCAAATTTGGAGCAGTGTTAGATGTAGGTGTTGCTGAAGAGGAAGAAGACTGAACAGAGTTTCAATGCAGAAGAGTATTGCATGTGTAGCAGCTATGTTTGCTAGGACAATCCTTTACGGAATGTGTTTTTCAAAAGCAGTCGACACACAGACCCTGCCCTTTGATCGCAGAAATGGGTGCATCATAATTCATCTTCAAGAACTTCGGACATTTGCGAATTATGTGAGCCTCGGTTGAAATTTGGGATCAGAGACCTAACTCTGTAACGAACTTAACATTTCGGACGAACTTTCCCTTTGACTCGAACCTGAAAGACCTTTTCGCATCTCTGAAACAGACTCTTCAGTTCGATATCTATTTGTTAGGAATGTGTCCAATTCTGCCAACCGTGGATTACTGGACTTGTCAGAGAGTAAATGTGGAATCAGGTAGACGGCTAGAACAGACATAGACGAAAATGGGATCCTAGATAGCCACGTCAATATCGTAGGTCTTCAGAATACAAAACTAATTGGCGACCCCTATATTTAGTGAAATACTAAGATGTACTAAAGGTCGACACATAGGAAGGAGATGTGATAAATAGAACGGGAGAGACAATAACAACAATCACACACTGCAATATCACCAAACAGCGGGAATGGACACAATGCGAACGCAAAATATTAATTGTTTACTTTCTATTTTTAGAAATATTTATTATAAAAGTAATAAAAGAACGAAAGCGCAAACTTACCTTAATCTTGAAGAGAAAAAAATGAAGTTGTTAATCCAAACTGGAACAGAACTTTCAGTTTAAACTAGAATCCGGTTCGTGGAGGACCAAATGAAATCACGAGAGAGTCGTCGGTAATTTTCCTGTAAAAGATGAATTAGTAATAATACATACATATATGAATAAGTGAGCGGCAATATCAAGGTGTATGTGAGGAAAATCTTTGAAAAAGAATCAGGAAAACCTGAGTTGGCAGAAGCAATGATATTTTCCTTTCACATACATTAACACCCTCCATTGTATGGTAGAGGGTACAAAAATGGAGGATTTACCTGGAGAAGAAGGCGATGTCTTTGTAAAGATAGTCTTGGTGAAGTTGGATGGAATAATTGTTGTTATGAGTCGATGGCCTGAATATATCTTAGTCTTGTAAATGTCTGTATTCTCTCTGAAAGTAGTCCAACAACTTCTTCTAAATAGACGATGCGGATTTATCATTTACTGTTTGTTCCCATAGTCTTGATCAAATAGATCTTAATATAAGATCCAGTTTGTTTTTTTTAATTGCCATTTCCTATATACACCCATCTACTATTTGTTTTATATGTTATATATGAACACGTTTGCGAACATTGTCATATGTTGCCTTGAGTTAAAAGTTATTGGTTTAACTAAGTTTCGAAAGTAGTTTTTGGACCCTTTCGGAAGTCATCAAGTTTCCCAGTAATTAAAGCTGGACTCTTAATATAAACTTCGAAACCTGTTTGATATGTATTTACCCCCCGCCATCAAAGGTTTGCATATGATTGAAACATTTATCAAGTATCTCCGTTATTGCATGCCACATTTCTCAACTTCACTGGCTTGAAGTTAAATTGAACAAATATTAAAATCTTCAATTCGCTTCAAAATAAATTACGAAATAAAATAAATATGTATTTTTGACTATGAATGTAATAACAAAATGTTGTGACAGCCTGAATATTTATATATTTAAAAAAATAATAATAATACTAAAGTTTCGAGACGAATTTCAATTGAAACGGAGTTATTGAATGGGAATATTTCTATTTTGTTTAAATAACTCAGTAATTTTAATATTGTTTCAATAAGCCCGCTTACAGATTTGCGGTCTGTGTTATCTGAAGCCCAATCGGCATCTACGAAAAAAATAAGCTCTTCATCACTAAAATTATCCTGGTAAACCATGTCAAGTTCTTTAGATCCTTTAATGTAGCGAACACTTCTTTTTAATGCAGACCAATGTATCTCGCCTGGACTGTTGGCTTCCCAGCATTTCACGAAAAGTTTTGTCCGTTAACTTTTAGGTTTCTATTGGAAACTCCTTTTCCATTGGGGTTTTTGTAGGATTGCACTCTTTCATGAAGAAATTTTCTAAAATCTTTACAATGCGATTTTTCTGATTCAGTTTCATTGTGCTTTTAGTTCTATCATATTCAATCTTCGTTCCCAAGTAATATTGTAGGGGTCCACAAACAGATATTGTGAATGATGCACGCATATTGGACTTTGTTTAAGTCCATAAAGCGACTTTCGTAACTTAGGTTTTAGGACTATTAATCCGTCAGGAACTTTCATGTAAATATCTTCTTTTATATCCCCATAAAGAAGTACAGCCTTTACATAAAGCTGGTGCAAATGTAAATGTCTCTTAACACTCACCTACTAAGTTTCGCCACCGGTGAATAGGAATCTTTAAAGCCAATTCCGGCTCTCTGAAGGAAGCCTTTCGTTACTAGTCGAGCTTTGTATCGGGATTACCATTTGCATCCTCTTTGATGCGAAATACCCATTCGGACTTCAATACCTTACGGTTGACAGGGCGTGCAACCAAATCCCAAACACGATTTTCTTCAATAGAGCTAAGCCTTTTCTTCACAGCTTTCATCCAATTATCTTTAAAGGAATCCATCATGAGTTATTCATATGCTATACAATGGGAAATTGCAGAAATGGCATTTCCTGTTATATAACCTATTAATTTCGCCCTTAATCTTTCGCTTCTTCTTGGCTCCAATGAAACAGCTTCAGAGTTTGGTGGTACAGATTGCGATTCATTCCACAATGTTTGGAGAATCTCGTTCCTGCTGAATATTTCAGTAATGATGAAAGTAATTCAAATGATGCATAGATTTCTGCAGAAAATGATAACTATATCGTTTCAGCTGATTAAGGAACTACTATTAACTAAACTTAAGCCACGGCTACGCAAGAATGATGAGTACATTTGCAAATACTGCACCGAATTTGTGTGGGCAGAGAGAGCAAAATAATTACATATGGGATTTTGAGTGAACCAATTAGTGAAGTGTGACTTTACCCTATTTTGATCAGATCTGGACTATGAATCCGATCCCTTAATGTCCCGTAAACAATCGAGAATCTGAATTCTCTGTCAAAAATGTATCTAAATCTCAGCATAAGGATAATGCTGATTTATTCCATATGTATTGTTCCACAATGTGACAGTTACCCTTGGCAAACGTTAAAGAGATACCAAAACCGTTTGAATATCATAAACAGCCATTGCCGACAAACAAGCGCTTATATCCCGTTGAAGCATTTTTATATACTCCACCATACAATTGAGGGTATATTAAGATTGCCATTCCGTTTGTAACTCCTCGAAATACTCATGACAGACTCAACAAAGTATATATATTCTTGATCAGCGTAAAATTCTAAGTCGATTTTTTCATGTCCGTCTATCTGTCTGTCAGTTGTAATCACGCTATCTTTCGAACGAATAGAGATGGAAGCCTAAAATTTTGCACACATGTTTATTTTGCCAGTAGACAGGTTAAGTTCGTAATGGGCCATGTAGGTCCACGTTTTCATATAGCCCCCATATACCGGTACCTCCCGATATTCGGTATTTTGATGATTTTAGCGAAATTATACACTGGAATTGTTTAAAATTTGGCGTTTGAAGTTCGAATAGAATACTACTGCCTAAGACAGAAAATTGTCTATGCAGGTCCACGTCATCGTATAGCCCTCATACAACGGTACCTCCCGATATTCGGTATTTTAATGACTTCAGCGACACTATTCACGGTAATTGTTTCAAATTTGGTATTTGAAGTTCGAAATGGATAAAACCGCCTAAGACAGAAAACTGTCTGTGCAGATCCACGTCTTCGTATAGCCCCCATATAACGGTACCTCCCAATATTCGGTATTTTGATGATCTTATCGTCATTATTCACCGGAATTGTTTCATTCATCGGAATTGTTTCATCATCATATATCAGTACCTCCCTATATTCGGTATGTTGACGAGCTGTATTTGAATTTCGAATTGGATGCTACAGCCTGTGACAGAAAATTGTCTCTGAAGGTCCAGATCTTCGCAAAGCTCTGATATAACGGTACCTCCCTATATACGATATTTTGATAATTTTAGCTACATTATTCACCGTTTAATATGGTAATGACTTATGACAAACAATGCCTATGTAGGTCCACGTCGTATAGAGTTTATGAACAAAGTCCACCATCAACTGGCTAAAAATTGCAAAATTATTTGATAACGTTCACTGTATGTTAAAACATTAGAATGTACCAATCTTCCATTGGCTCTCGAATCTAAAAACGGATTTAAGGTCAAACGTAAACTTGTTCAATTTTATCTAGTCTCCCGATCTACCGTAGTAAGGTCAAATAAATTTCTTAGATGACAATTCACAATAACCCTTAAACCGTCCTAAGCTAATGTGAAACTAAGTTAGATGAGTGGAAAATGTTTAAAATGTTTTATGTTTATCGGGAGAAGATACCCCGGATGTTTTCTGTACTAAATGGCAAAGTTTGTCAATATCATACAAACGGGAATTGTTTATGTAAACCGTAATATACAAATCCCAAAAAAAAGGTCATAAAAAAACTTCTTTAAAAAACTCAATATCGAACGGAGTAAGGGTAGGGTGGTGAACATTTTCCAAAGGAAACCATCCTGAGACGTTGTATCAACTTCAGAAGTAATTGTTTCGACCTGCGTTCCCACATCCTTATATGCTCGAGACGACGAACTCAAATTGGAAACTGCGTTTCACGAGTTTCGACTTTCGATACAATAGAACCACTTACGGTAGAATGGGAAGGTGGCGGCGGGTGTTTGCGATATTTGGTAAGTCTCCGCTTAATGGCCGAATAATATTTATTATATATCTAATGTGAAACCTCACATTTGCTGTCTACTGAATCGACATCCTTTTTCTGTGAATATATCGACGACATCAAATACTCCGGGCATTTATCAAACATTTCGAATCTCTAGCCCAAATTATCTATTTCCTCATCGCGCAAAAAGTTAAAGCATGCATTAAATTTAATAAGAGCATCCGGAGCTTTAAAACATGTCTAAACACGTCCAATTTTGTGGATGGCATGGTGCATAATTAGAACCAAAAAAGAAAAGAAAATATTTAACATTTCAGCGTAAAAAGTATACAAAACACTTATTAACTGCAACAAGTCAAATTGGCTTTTTTATACCCTCCACCTTTATGTTTATCAAAGTAAAATAAAACAATGAACAGAGTAGTAAATGTTAACATATAATATCAGCCCGATTTAATTAAAATACAAAAATAACCTGATATTATCTAATTTGCTTGGGAGGTAACGTTATATGTGGGCTATAGGAATTAGTGAACCTACATCGAACATTTTTTGTAAGGAGCCAAAACGTAAAGTTCAGTTTATTTGGTTGGAAATTCTGGCGATGTCCTAAAATACCAAAAATCTGAAGGGACGTCTATATGGAGGCTATACCTAAACGATAACCCATATAGCATATTTTTAGTATAGTATCAGCCTGCATATAATATAAACATTGCGCAAAATTTCAAAGTCTTATATTAAGTAATGTAGATTCTATCGTGATTTCAACAGACAGACGGACATCGCTAAATCGCTTAAAACAGCTGATCAGGAATATATGCACTTTTTGGGGTCCCCGACAAATAAATGTTCGGTATTAAAGAATAGATTTGAATCACCGCAACTACGTAGTGTATCAGATAATTTTATAAACAAATCATGAATTTTACTACTCCAAATTCTCTTAAGCATAACAGAATCAGAATGACTCAGCGTGTGCCACTGATTACCACCGAATTACATTTTTGTTGTCAAACTCTCAATTTGATTCATTAGTAAATGAGGTTGATCTACGAAGTACTATTGAACTTTGCTGAATAAAAACAAACACCAAATGAATAGAGAGAATAAAAATAATACTGAGTATAGAGAACGGGAGAGCCGAATAAAAGCAAATGCAAAAAAAAAACAAGTTAAAAGCAGTAAGTTCGGCCGGACTGAACTTTAAATACCCTACACCAATTGGAAATTCTCAAAAAAATAATAAAAAAATAATAAAATAAAAATAGAATCTGTTAAAGATTCTGTTATAATCTTAAAAATACTGAATATATGGAGCTACAGTTATTTTGGGGTCACAGGCTGTAATCTGCACTTCGCAAATACGAAATTCGGAGAATAATGTAGCTAAAATCGTTAAAATTCCGAATATAGCTAGGTACTGCTATTTAGGGGCTAAACGAAGACCTGGACCTGTTTGGAATCTCCAAACAGGCAACTTGAAATAATTGCTGTGAATCATGTTGCCAAAATAATCACACACTGTTTTACACATTATTAACTTCAAATAAGAAATTTGAAACAATTCCGGTGAATAATGTCGCTAAAATCATAAAAATGCCGAATGAATGGAGGTGCCGTTATATGGGGGCTATACGAAGAGGTTATATGGGGGGAAGACGAAGACGCAATTTGTGTCATAGGCTTTAGTACTCATTAAGAATTCCAAATACGAAGTTAAAACAATTCCTGAAAACAATGTCTCTAAAATCCTATAAGAATGCCCAATACCAGGGGGTACCGTTGTATGGGTGCTATACGATATCGTGAGCCTATGTAGACAATTCTCTTCCAGGGTATAAAGTGCTTAAAGAAATTCTTTTGTTGATTTCAGATAATTTCATTGAAAATTTTGGCTACAATCATTAAAATACCG
Source organism: Musca domestica (assembly GCF_030504385.1). Lineage (NCBI taxonomy): Eukaryota > Metazoa > Arthropoda > Insecta > Diptera > Muscidae > Musca > Musca domestica. The sequence goes on from NW_026712268.1 coordinate 134,062, forward strand.
AATATCGGGGGTAATATTATATGGGGGCTATATGATATCTTGGACCGATACTTGGACTGAACTTGTCCTGCCTACAGACAAAGGACTGATCTGTTGAAAATTATTATGATTACAACAGACGGAAAGACGGACAGGTCTAAATCGTCTAAGAACTTTGCGCTAATCAAGAACATATATACTTTGTTAAATTATTAATTCTATGGAATAACGGAATAACGAACTTAATATTCATTCCATACTATGTATGGTAGAGGCTAAAAAACGAGCACTAGATATGTCAGAAATATCTGTTTGTGTCGAAATGATGTTTGAAGACCGTGAAAAATAATTCCAACAATTATATTTTTAAACTTTCGATATGATCGTCTGTTTTCATGCGATCCACTGTGCGGCGAAATAACGGAAATAGAAAAACTTAAAAAAACACAGTCCATACTAAGCGAACGTAGGCTCTCCGGATCTTGTAGCAATATACAATTCTAACTTAAACACCGGGTAATTATTATTTTTTCTACCTTTCCTTATTCATACTATCTTATACATTATCGTGTGCGACACCGCACAAAGTCACTAAATAGTAAACTTTTATTTTTATTGTATGAAATATAGCCTTTATACCTTATTATTAGTTTTCCCTATTGTCTGAACCAAACTCAATAATATGTATAAAGTATTTTGAGTATTCTACCAGGTGGCTTAAATGTATGTTTGTAGTGGTCTGCTTTAAATTGAGAAATAATAGTTTGAATGCAATAACTATGTTCATGAATTGACCATTCGGAGGGGGCGAGGATAAAATGATAAAAATCTTAAAATTGGTCCAATAAAAAATAATTAATATTTAACATTTTATTAAAGTTTAGATTTTTATTCGAGCATTGGTATATTTGTGGGTACAAGTCTGAGGTAACAGCAACCCTAAAAGTCATTTCTATATCGTATCTCTCAGACATAACCAACCACCTTAATTTTTCACTAAATATTCATCTACACGATCACAAAAATCTATTAGTTCCTCATGAAGTGCTTTTCCATAGGTCAAGGTCGATTTGTGCTGGAATTCATGTCTTGAACTCGTACCCCAAGATGTGAACTTCTTCAAAATGTCATAAAAAAAACTAAACTTCATTTCGATTCAAGCTTACATTTGGTATCTTCTGTAGTTTAACGAAGCTATCCAATTTATCACTGATATTCCCTAACATGGATTTCATATGATACTCTTTATTTTCCTGGATACGTTGTTTTCTTCAGGAACCCTTCCTCTTATTCTCTGTTGTAATCTTCCCTTTTTCTACGTACGTTAATTTCTTCCAATAGTTCTTCATGTGTTAGATAATCAATTTAATCGGAAAGCATGTATCCTAACGGGGGCTTTTCTCTCCCCTATATTGCCGATAATAGGCAAATATCGATATTTAGCTTTCGCATGGCTTGGTAGATAGTTTTAGTAGTTCCTTACGCACATTAACTGGTACTTCCTACACCTCTTCGCTGTTTACCCTTTTAAAGCTAGATGTCGACGTTAATAGTAGAAGTAGTTTGTCAAAATGTTGACAACCTCCTCCACGTATTTATTAAATTGAGAGTTTAAGAGATTTGTGTCTACGGCGTGTTAACACATCGTCTTTGGTCATTTTAGTCGTCTGGCAAACTGAAGGATAACTGTTGGCTCAGTGTCGGAGAGGGAAGATAAATCCGACAGTATTTGCCCATCCAGTAGTCTATGTCTTGCTCCTGTGAGAGGTTTCTTCTTCGTCCTGACAAAGCCTGCAGTATTCAGTATCGTCATCCCCCCTCCCCATTTGGATGTCATGGCCTTAATGTTGCAGTGTCCTGTAATTAGGCCTACCACAAGTTTCAAGTCCAGCTTCGTCATGGATAAAAGTGACTTAGATCTCCTTTCGGAGATCACTGGCCACATCTTTTTGGAGACATTACATCCCCTTCCAGATAGCCAGTTTTGTTGAAATTTCTCATATTAATGCTTATGCAGAATTGTGAAAAAGTGACATAAGGGTGGTTTCACTTAGCTCTCAATCTCTAGATCAACGGAATCAGATCCACGCCTGGCCAATTCGTCAGCAGATTCATTTCCAGGTATGTTACAATGTCCAGGGACCCAACATAGTTTAATAAACGATTTAGTCTTTTCCAGAGCATTCCTGCAATCCAGAACCGCCTTAGATTTGATTGTAAAAGAATTCAAGGCCTTCAGGGTCGGTGGACTATCGACATATATAGTCACCGGTCCGTCCAGTTAATTGACTCTACTTGCCAGCAACTCTATGGCCTTCCTGATAGCGAAAATTTCTGCCTGAAAAACACTACAGTCGTTGTTTAATTTGAAGGATAGTCGGATATTTAGACTTTCACTGTAGATTAGGCCCCCGTTTCACTTTCCATCAGTATAAACAGCTATACCGTTAAAGGTGGAGTATCACGAGTCCAAATGTCTCTGTTAGGTATGTGAATATCAAGTGGTTCAAAGCTGTGCCTAGGTGATATATAGTCACTAGTTATAGCCTTAATGACTGCCTCCATTTCAGTTGAAATGTGTAAGTACTTCTCCAGTGCTGATAAAGAATACCGAGAAGCTATGTATATCATAAACAAAATGAACTTTCTTATTCTTTGCACCCACAAAAAAGAACAGAAAATTTAATAATTTGTATTATCTTATAATTAGTACTGCCTTATTTTTGGACCTATTGTCATCACTATGAATTTAAAGTTTTACGTAATTGTTTTGATTAATTGAATAAATTTTTATTTTGACTTTTTGCTAAAAACTTTACAAGTACCTGTTAATTGAATTATTGATATTAATAAATACATTCATAAATACATATATTAAAGCTAATTTTTCTGTATTATTTTCCGATATAAGTGTGAATATGGTAAAACTGTTAAATTTGCGTAGCAGTAGCATTTCTTATGATAAAAATTTATGCATAATAATCTATAAATTATTATTTATCGCGATAAGCGCTAAATAATAACAGTATTAACAACAAGCATGCACAATGTTTGCTTTGAAAAATGAAAGTGTTGGAAATGAACAAAACACAAAATAATTGGGCTTTTATGTCAATGCAGTCGTGGACTATATATTTTATTTACAGTTATTCGTAAAATATCTAAATTTAAGTTTCTTACAGGACTTAGGGATTCTGATCCTTGTAAAAAAGCTCGAAGCTAATTTTGTTTCTACGTTTGTCTTTGTCTAAGAAGTATGCTACCGTTATCCGTATCATCGCCGTTGGTACAAAACCAAACCTCGCGCTAAGGCTAGGGTGGTGACAGCTTCCATGTTGAGAGACACATCATGTAACTGAGACGCGTCATGCAGTAGCATAAGGTGCCGGTCGTTGCATAAAATAACCACTTTTTATTTTGCTCATTTATTATTATTATTATTATTATTATTATTATTATTATTATTATTATTATTATTATTATTATTATTATTATTATTATTATTATTATTATTATTATTATTATTATATTATTATTATTATTATTATTATTATTATTATTATTATTATTATTATTATTATTATTATTATTATTATTATTATTATTATTATTATTATTATTATTATTATTATTATTATTATTATTATTATTATTATTATTATTATTATTATTATTATTATTATTATTATTATTATTATTATTATTATTATTATTATTATTATTATTATTATTATTATTATATATTATTATTATATTATTATTATTATTATTATTATTATATTATTATTATTATTATTATTATTATTATTATTATTATTATTATTATTATTATTATTATTATTATTATTATTATTATTATTATTATTATTATTATTATTATTATTATTATTATTATTATTATTATTATTATTATTATTATTATTATTATTATTATTATTATTATTATTATTATTATTATTATTATTATTATTATTATTATTATTATTATTATTAGAACAGTGTTTGGCTTGCTTGTTTGGGATACCATAGTATTTTGTTGTTGCAAAATCGTCAGGCAAAATCCCATTATTGTTGTTTTTATAAAAACAACGTTTGTTTATGAGTGGAGAACGATGGTAATGTTTACCAGGGGGCAAGGCAGGGAATACCTAGGTTTCGGAAAGAACCACCAATCCTCATCACTTCCCTTGTTTCTTGTCTGGGATATTCTCCCCAGAAGTTATTTTAAAAAATAACTTCTATGACAAAAAACATTTTTTTACCCAAGTGACGAGATCGTAAGCTCAATAGAAGAGGAACAAAAGAATTACATAAAACTAAAATTCTTTTGGAAAATCTTCTAAATCTTACAACCGCACTTATAAACATTTACATCTTTCTCCACTTGTTATGCTTTCGTTCAACCTGAACGAAGTAACATAACCATGTAAGTTTGTTTTGTCTGTTACAACAAAAACCCCTTCGTCGACCGTGCCTGTGTCTATTAATAGAACAGTGTTTGGCTTGCTTGCTTCCCAGACAAGAAACAAGGGAACTGATGAGGATTGGTGGCTCTTTCCGAAACCTAGGTATTACCTGCCTTACCCCCTGGTAAACATTACCATCGTTCTCCACTCGTAAACAAACGTTGTTTTTATAAAAACAACAATAATGGGATTTTGCCTGACGATTTTGCAACAACAAAATACTATGGTATCCCAAATAAGCAAGCCAAACAAATTCCGTTCGAAGTTGCAAAGGAATTCAATGGCAGCGTTTAATTCAATGTCAAATTGAGTTCCTTTTTAATACTTTCATCCATTTAAGAGCGTTTTTAGTTTCATGTCTTCCTACTTATTAAAAACAAAGTCAAACAACACATCAAATTCTTCGCCTCTTCGTCTAATACCTAATGTTGAACTAAATGTTAAATAAATCTGCGTTTACACAAATACGTGATATTTTCCTGGTATTTCTTTTTTCTCTATAAAATCGATAATTTATTTTCCTTATTCCGTGAGCTTCTTCTGATATATTTCCTATTGGAACTAAATTAAGCTTTATGACGTCTGCTCCATGGTATACGGTCTGTTGCACTGTTACACGCATATTTTTCCATCCATGTTTTGATATATTCCTAAAATTTTATTGTATTAATTTTTTCTGGGTATATTGCGACTTAAGAGACCTACAGACATTCACCACACGTACTACAAAATAAATTTGGAGGTAAACGCTCACGTGAAGAACTTTTTGATGAATTACGAAGCGTGACGTTTAGAACAAAAACATTAGATGGCAAAAAACAGGCTGCATAGACTAAATAACAATTTGGTAGTTATTCTATGAAAAATCGAAGCAATTAGACTAAGAGCGAAGAGCAACAAGGGCACAGCTGTCGTCTTTCAAAACAAGAACCTTGAACCAATGAAATCCATTTTTATTCCGTGGGAACCCAGAACAACCAATGAACATACGGTTTTAAGCCCGATACGCACATATAGGGCATAACATAAAAATCATTTAAAGCGTTGGAACCATAAATATAGAAACAATACACAATACAATATTATAATAGGAATAGAAATCAATGTGGGAACCCAATGCCTTAAAATAACAGAAGAGATTACCAACAGCCTCGACCATACCAAGAACCACCCCAACCATACCAAAAACCATTCCAACAACTCCAACCATACCAACAAGAAAACCCACAAAGCCCCAGTACTCAAGCTCCAAAGACCAAATTTGAGAAAATAATCAAGGCCCATGGACGTAGGAAAAAAGTTGTGGCCGAACATGTTCAGGAATCAGCCTCAGAAATAAATTAAAATCTATAACAATAAAGATAAGAATAGTTTTTTAACTATGCGAACCCAGAAGATCTCATAGAACAGGCTAACTCTTAATTGACATCAAATTTACACCGAAGAAAAAGCCATAATACCTATGTTCAAAGAATTTAGCGACAACGGAACACTACAATTCTATATAATAAGATTTCATAACTTCTTTGACAGTTTAATAGATAACGATATATTGAGGCCATTAAATGCCTGTATTGACTATAGAAAGAGGGAAATAAACATCGGTAAAAAGATACTCCCTATGCACTTCGACCGATTTTAAATATTTGATGCATCCAACGCGACATGTATGTACGATTCCAATAGAGACGAAAGAGAGACGAAATTTAGTACCAAAAAAATTGAAATCGGTTGAGATTTGGGTATAGCTCCTATATACATATATTTCGGCCGATTTCATGTATGTTATGTACCAAACACGATATGTATTTCCGATATATATATATATATATATATATATATATATATATATATATATATATATATATATATATATATATATATATATATCTTCTCGCCCGATTTCACAGCAAACAATTAAAAAAGCTGTAAGTTCGACCGGGCCGAACTGTGAATACCCTCCTAACCATCGTTCTCCACTAATAAACAATCGTTGTTCTTATAAAAAGAACAATAAAGGGATTAAGCCTAACCATCTTGCAACAACAAAATACTATGGTATCCCGAACAAACAAGCCAAAACTGTTCTAATTCTGTTAAAATCTTAAAATAAACCGAATGTAGCAGTGAATAATGTCGCTAAAATCATCAAAATATTGAATATCGTGAGTTACCGTTATATGAGGGCTATACCAAAACGTGGACCTACATGGTCCATTTTCAATAGTCCTGCATACATAACATACATTTCAGTAAAATTTTATCAATCTACTTCAATTCGTTCAGAAGCGAGAGTGATTTCCAAAGCTGGACGGACAGACATAGCCAAATCGACATAGAATTTTATGCTGATCAAGAATATATATTTTGTGTGGTTTAAAATGTATATTTTTAGGTGTTACAAACGGAGTGAAACACTCAATATACCCTCCATACTATGGTGGAGGGTATAAAAACTACAGCTACAGCTGTTCCTGGCATGTTCACGCGTTGGTAGAACGAGCTGTTTGTTTGTTTAAGCATAAAAGTTTATAACACAATAATTAATTTTTTTTGAAATTTTTGAATTTGTCTTTTTTTTTGTTAAATAAACAAATATTCGTATAAATGCATACCAAATCAAAACGGCTAGCGAAGCGCACCGGGTTCAGCTAGCTGTAATATATTTTACCAAGAAAGCGATAGAGTTCCATTTACTTCCACAATAAAACATAGAATTAGAAACAAACAATGTAGCCATTGTTTCCAAGTCAAACAGATATTCGAACATACATAAAAATAAGTTACAGATCAAATCCACGAAATGTTGAAGAATGGAATATTATCTCTCTCACTCTTTCTATTCCGCCCCAATTTTGATAGTGCCGAAGAAAGCCGATACCAGCGGGAGACCAAAGGTTTCCACCAGATCGAGATAGAGGAAAAGCAATGCTTAGGGCTTACCGGTTACTACTTGATAAAGGCTACTATAAAGGATAAAAAATAAATATAAATGGCCCAGAATACAAAAAAATATTATCACCATTGAGACCCTCCTAATGCATGAACCAATTTTAGCATACTCAGACTTTTCTAGAACACTTACATTGACAACAAACGCAGATAATTACGATTTAGTACTTTCCCAAGATAATCACCCAATATGCTAAACAAATCTTACCTTTAACCCACAAGAAATAAATGATAGTACTATAGAGAAGGAATTATTATCTTTGGTCGCAAAATTATAATTACAACTGATAACATGTCATTAACATATTTTCTGTAAAGGAACCCTATTCAAAACTTGTTAGATGAATACGATTCCGAAACCCGACGCGTTGTCGAGAATTGAAACCCAACATTAATACACTAGAGTGCGACAGTATGACAATAAAAAGTTCTACTTCACCAATTAATATGTTCAAATCAAGTAGTCATTACGAAAACAACCTCTGGATTATTAAAGATAAAAAATAAATCCATTTTCCAAAAGAATATAGAACAGCATTACAATACTGAAATTATTAAAAATAAACACCTGCGCGAAAAAATTTAGTCCTAAGTTGAAGCAAAGAATAACACAGTTTAAAAATAATTGTGAATTCTGTAGCTTAGAATAATATGAGAAGAAACCTGCAAAAATCTCCGAAAACAAAAACAACTCTAAATATTGCAAATAGACGTATTTTATACTCTTTATGACAGTAATCGACACATTTTCAAAGTTCGCCTTGGTTTAAAAAAAGGTAGGAACTGAACGGAAGGCTGTTATAATAATACAATACATAGCACGACGGGCATTAAACCAATCGATTTTGTAAATGGCAAAATACATGAGAATAGATATAAGTATGGAAATTTATGACATTATGAGCGCAGAAAAGGAAAAATATATCCGAAAATTAAATGAAAATAGGAGGAACCAAATAACCACTTTAAACTAAAACACTTTTGGAAAATCTTACAACCGCACTTATAATCATTTTCTTCTCTCTTCACTTGTTATGCTTTTGTTTACCTGAATAAACTAACATAACCATGGAGTTAGTTTTGTCTGTTATAACAAAAACCGATTCGTCGATCGCGACTTGTCTATTAATAGAACAGTGTTGGCATGTTTGTTAGGGACACTGTAGTATTTTGTTGTTGCAAAATAGTTTGGCTTAATCTCATTGTAGTTGTTATTGTAAAAACAATTTTTGTTTCTTAGTGGAGAAAGATAGTTATTCGGAAAGAGCCACTAATCCTCATCAGCTCCCTTGCTTTTTGTCTGGGATATTCTCCCCATAAGTTAATTTAAAAAAAACTGATTTACCCAAGTGACGAGATCGTACATATCGTAAAATCACTAAGGATACAAATTTACATCAAAACACAATTCGAAATTATTTAACTAAATTCAAAAATATCATAGGAAGTACAATTTCAACCAAGGAAGGAGATTAAATTTTAAGAACACATATATCAGATTAATAATGATATCACACTCTTACATCAGCATTTATTGACATCGGACAACTTATCTTTTCCTAAAAACTGGGAGCTATCTTCACAAATATCCTTACTAAAACCGAACTTAACCTTATCTCAGACTTCGAAAATTATTCCAACATTAGAGAATTTTATAGACTGCAAAATCAATATATTTATTACATATTTATTATATGCATATTTTCCAATGAATCGTAATTTGCAACATACAGCAATATAATATTATTTAAGAAGATAGAAAATAAAGATTTTTATTATTGGGTTTTTAAACATCAAACAAAGTTATTTTTTGTGTGATCCTCAGTTCGGTAAAGTGTAAAGCAGATAAAGATAAAGTCAAAGCACATCAAAGTTAGGAAAAAATACCGGTAAAAAATAAAAATTAACATTCCTAACTTTATGACATACACAGCATCGCTGTATGTGCATACTGGTAAAACGTAAGAAAATAACTAATTACACATGTTAAAAAGTGTAAACAGGGCGGAAAAGTATACATAGGCTGAGAGCGGACATCATCAGGAACGAAAATGAATATTTCTCAACATTTTGGTATCTGAGGAAAAATGAAATAAATTGTCATGTAAGTATTACCGCAATTAAAAAAAATATTTATAAAGGCAACAATTCTACCTACCTATCAATGAACGCAATACTTGTCATAGTTCTCGAAAATTAGCAGAAATGACTTGTCAGTATTTTGAGCTAATTAGGTTTCTTACTCTCAATATGTTCACTATCAAATCTCATATAGAAATTCAAAGTCGTTGACAAAAAAATATGGGGTTTTGGATAGAAAAAACGATTTCTGAGCTTTTGTGCGTCGTCGACGTACATGCACCTACGTAGTATGCGTAATTGGAGACCATATCGTCAGACTAGTGGAGTATGTGCCGCGTCGACATGGATTTGAAATTTTTGTTTATTATTTTTTTTTTGTTAAAACCTAAGTCTAACTGAGGCCGTTTAACACAAATAAATAAAATGGAGAACAATTACAAATAGTAATGGAGGCAGGATCCATTAATGCTCTGGCAGTGTACGTGATACCCTAATGAATGATGTTCACCATTGACGTGCCTATAAGGACATTTTGACTTTGGGCGGCATTTAATACCTGTCTATTAGACGAGCTGGAAGTTTTAAATGAAGAAGGAGAAGGATAATTAAATGAAACTACGTTCCTAGCTTTAGAAGTTGCTGCAGTTAAAGGCCTGGAATACACTCAGGGTTACAGAGTATGACGTCTTGTATTACATTTACTACAGTTGTATGGTTTGCTGGAAGTCTTTTCAGGAAGAAAAACTGACTTATCTTGATGCTTTGGTCCCTAAGTGTGACACTATATTTCGGAGTCTTTGAAGACAGGGCCCCGACTTCAGTAGGCACATCATAATAACAGTAATACACTTATTTATACCCCTCTGTAGCTCCTTTAAACCTGTGCTAGTCTCACTGTCTAATACTGACAGATCAAAAAAGGTTTTTGTGGGTAATTAAATCCAGTGGACGTCGCCACTTGTCTTATTGTTTAAATTGCAAAGTTAATGTACACTAAGTCTCAAAAGGTAGACCAAGAAAGAAAGACACCATTAAATATTTCTATGTCACAAGGCGGTAGATTCAACCTATGAGCAGAACTATCACCACCACAGGATGTGAGTGGTGAGCGGAATGAGCGAAATCTTCAAAATGGGAGCTCTATACTCCTAACGAAGACTGTATTAATTTCGGAAAGAGATATAGTCTTATTACCTACGCTATCCTGAGGAAACGATGTCACCATTGATGACTTAGCCGGAGCCCGAAGGTCATCTAACTTTCTTTTCAAATGTTCCTTTATCAAATATGGTTTTCACATTTCCCCATAATGTTCTGACCTCAACTCCCTGTAAATCTAAAATATAGACATCGAGCATTTCATCCCATTGAGAACTGAATTTTGCATGAAATTTAACCAAAGCATCAGTAGCATCGGATTAAACAAATGAACGTAATTCAGCAAAAAAATTAAGAAACGTCTGAAATTTTCGTCGAGAATTGTGTTTTATTTTAGAAAAACTATCGGAATTTTAGCGGTAAATTTTTTTCAATATCAAATGTTCGCTCAAAATTACTCCCATTTCAAAGTTTCGGCAAACGTTTACAATGTATCGTTGACTTAAACTTTGACAGAGTATCAAAAATAACAATTGCCAACGGACAATTAAAAATGTCATAAGGTGGCAACAACCCGAAATAGAGAAAAAAAGAGGTGGCGGTATTGCAATGTTCGTCAAAAATGACATTTAATGTGAGGAAATACAACATAAAATGGAATCGGAGTTAATTCTATTTAATTTAACAAAAATAAACAAGTAAAAAAGCTGTATGTTCGGCCGGGCCGAACTTTTAATACCCATTTGGTACAAATTTGGCAATTTCCAAAAAAAAAAACCGTTAAAAATTCTGTTAAAATCTTAAAAATACCGAATGCTTATACGACGACGTGGGCCTGCATAGGCAACTTTTGTCATAAATTATTACAATATTTAAATGCGAAACTTGAAGAAAAATCTGTTTATAATGTAGCTAAAATCGTCAAAATACCGAATATGGGGGGTACCGTTATATGGGGGCTATACGAAGACGTGGACCTGCACAGACAATTTTCTGGCATGGGCTGAAGTATGCATTACGAACTTCACATGCGAAATTTGAAAGAATCCCTGTAAATAATGTCGCTAAAATCATTAAAATACCGAATATCGGGGGGTACCGTTATATGGGGGCTATATGAAGACGTGGATCTACATGGCTCATTTTTTGACTTTGGATGAAGTATCCATTACGAACTTCAAATACCAAATTTGAAACGATTCGGTAAACAATGTCGCTAAAATCATCAAAATACCGAATATCGGGGGGTACCGTTATATGGGGGCTATATGAAGACGTGGACCTGCACAGATAATTTTCTGTCTTAGGCTGTAGTATCCATTACGAACTTCAAATACCAAATTTGAAATAATTCCGGTGAATAATGTCGCTAAAATCATCAAAATACCGAATATCGGGAGGTACCGTTATATGGGGGCTATATGATAACTTGGACTTACATGGCCCATGTACGAACTTAACCTGCCTACTGGCAAAATATACATGTGTGCAAAATTTTAGCCTTCTATCTCAATTTGTTCGAAAGATAGCGTGATTACAACAGACAGACAGACACACAGACAGACAGACGGACATGGCTAAATCGTCTTAGAATTTTACGCTGATCAAGAATATATATACTTTGTTGGGTCTGACATGAATATTTCGAGGAGTTACAAACGGAATGACAAAATTAATATACCCTCCATAGTATGGTGGAGGGTATAAAAACAAGAAAACTACAATCGTTCTTATAAACATTTTTAAAGGAATGGGAAAATGTGATCAATGGTATAAATATAAAAAAATAATTTTATAATAATGGGAGACTTAAATATCGTCACGACGAAACAAAACACAACCACATCAAACTACTTACATCCTACATAGTAATATCAATAATGTGACTAGGGAAGACAAAACTAAGCAATCAATTACTTGTATTGACCACTTATTTGTCAGATGGGATAAACCAATGCAACAATGTTTTGGAGCAGTAAATAAAACTTATATATCTGATCATTTCGCGAAATTTTGTAGTGTAGAAGAAACTGAATTATCCTCGAATCAAAAACAAAATACATACTATTGTGAAAACCACCTATTAAACAATCACAGTGCTAATCAGTTGATAAATAATTTTAACTGGGCAAAAATAATTCTTACATCTGGTAGCACAAATGAACTCTTTAATAATGCATACAACAAAGTTAATTACATATATAAAAATTACAACACACATAAATCAAAACTAAAAAAGACAAACCAATATCCATGGCCTAGTGACCACATTCTAAAGTGATGTGCAATAAAAGACCACTGGTATAAAAAGGGGATACAGAAACAAAGCAATAGAGTTAATAAGAAAATATTCAAACATTTTAATATTAAATTAAATAAAACAATTATTGAAGCAACTCATAAACAAAATCACATGCAAAAAATTTGAGAACGTAAATGAATAGATTAAAAAATAATGAAAACGACCACTAAAAAATCGCCGATAAAACTTGAAGTATTGCAAATAGACGTATTTTATACTTGCGACAAAAAAATCTTTATGACAGTAATCGACACATTTTCAAAGTTCGTCTTGGCTTTAAAAAAGGTAGAAACTGAACGGAAGGCTGTTATAATAATACAAAACATAGCACGACGGGCATTTAACCAATCGATTTTGTAAATGACAAAATACATGAGAATAGATATATGGAAATTTATGACATTATGGGCGCAGAAAGAAAAAATATATCCGAAAATTAAATAAAATAAGAGGAACCAAATAACCACTTTAAACTAAAACACTTTTGGAAAATCTTACAACCGCACTTATAATAATTTTTATCTCTCTTCACTTGTTATGCTTTTGTTTACCTGAACGAACTAACTTAACCATGGAGTTAGTTTTGTCTGTTGTAACAAAAACCGATTCGTCAATAGTGCCTTGTCTATTAATAGAACAGTATTGGCATGTTTGTTCGGGACACTGTAGTATTTTGTTGTTGCAAAATAGTTTGGCATAATATCATTGTTGTTGTTTTTGTAAAAACAATGTTTGTTTCTTAGTGGAGAAAGATGGTTATTGGAAAGAGCCACTAATCCTCATCAGCTCCCTTGCTTTTTGTCTGGGATATTCTCCCCATAAGTTAATTTAAAAAAATTGATTTACCCAAGTGACGAAATCGTACATATCGTAATATCACTAAGGATATAAAATTACATCAAAACACAATTCGAAATTATTTAACTAAATTCAAAAATATCATAGGAAGAACAATTTCAACCAAGGAAGACGAGATTTAATTTAAAGAACACATATATCAGATTAATAATAATATCACACTCTTACATCAGCATTTAGATGACATCGGACAACTTATCTTTTCCGGAAAACTGGGAGCTATCTTCACAAATATCCTTACTCAAACCGAACTTAACCTTATCTCAGACTTCGACAATTATACCAACATTAGAAAATTTTAAAGACTGCAAAATCAATTAAATTTATTACATATTTATTATATGCATATTTTTCCAATGAATCGTAATTTGCAACCTACAGCAATATAATATTGTTTAAGAAGATAGAAAATAAAGAATTTTACTATTGGGGTTTTAAACATCAAGCAAAGTTATTTTTTGTATGATCCTCAGTTCGGTAAAGTGTAAAGCAGTTAAAGAAAAGACACAAATTTGTAATGGTTTGCTTTTTTCAAAGCACATCAAAGTTAGGAAAAAATACCGGTAAAAAATAAAAATTAACATTCCTAACTTTATGACATACACAGCATCGCTGTATGTGCATACTGGTAAAACGTAAGAAAATAACTAATTACACATGTTAAAAAGTGTAAACAGGGCGGAAAAGTATACATAGGCTGAGAGCGGACATCATCAGGAACTATTTCTCAACATTTTGGTATTTGAGGAAAAATGAAATAAATTGTCATGTATGTATTACCGCAATTAAAAAAAAATATTTATAAAGGCAACAATTCTACCTACCTATCAATGAACGCAATACCTGTCATAGTTCTCGAAAAAACACCTATTTCTTTCTTCCGAAATTAGCAGAAATGACTTGTCAGTATTTTGAGTTAATTAGGTTTCTTACTCTCAATATGTTCACTATCAAATCTCATATAGAAATTCAAAATCGTTGACGAAAAAATATGGGGTTTTGGATAGAAAAAACGATTTCTGAGTCTTTGTGCGTAGTCGACGTGCATGCACCTACGTAGTATGCGTGATGGGAGACCATATCGTCAGTCTAGTGGAGTATGTGCCGCGTCGAGACGGATTTGGCGGTTCAACTGTGAAATGACGCAGTTTATACATATTAAAATAATCTCCACCTAAAAATAGGGAATTCTTATTTACCCACCCGAAGTGCTTGTCGTAATTTATAACTGGATGGTGCGGGAGGTAAAAAACCGAAGAGTTTGTTTGTCGACAACAACCGCCTTATGTACATCAAAGCTATGCCACTTGGTCGTAGACTGCCTTAATTTTAAGTTTCTGAAGAAGAGTTAGGAGGAAATTTCGTTTATTACTATTTTGTTAAAACCTAAGTCTAACTGAGGCCGTTTAACACAAATAAATAAAATGGAGAACAATTACAAATAGTAATGGAGGCAGGATCCATTAATGCTCTGGCAGGGTACGTGATACCCTAATGAATGATGTTCACCATTGACGTGCCTATAAGGACATTTTGACTTTGAGCGGCATTTAATACCTGTCTATTAGACGAGCTGGAAGTTTTAAATGAAGAAGTAGAAGGATAATTAAATGAAACTACGTTCCTAGCTTTAGAAGTTGCTGCAGTTAAAGGCCTGGAATACACTCAGGGTTACAGAGTATGACGTCTTGTATTACATTTACTACAGTTGTATGGTTTGCTGGAAGTCTTTTCAGGAAGAAAAACTGACTTATCTTGATGCTTTGGTCCCTAAGTGTGACACTATATTTCGGAGTCTTTGAAGACAGGGCCCCGACTTCAGTAGGCACATCATAATAACAGTAATACACTTATTTATACCCCTCTGTAGCTCCTTTAAACCTGTGCTAGTCTCACTATTATTAATTAAATCCAGTGGACGCCGCCACTTGTCTTATTGTTTAAATTGCAAAGTTAATGTACACTAAGTCTCAAAAGGTAGACCAAGAAAGAAAGACACCATTAAATATTTCTATGTCACAAGGCGGTAGATTCAACCTATGAGCAGAACTATCACCACCACAGGATGTGAGTGGTGAGCGGAATGAGCGAAATCTTCAAAATGGGAGCTCTATACTCCTAACGAAGACTGTATTAATTTCGGAAAGAGATATAGTCTTATTACCTACGCTATCCTGAGGAAACGATGTCACCATTGATGACTTAGCCGGAGCCCGAAGGTCATCAAACTTTCTGTTTATGAAAGCCAAATCTTCAATATAACATGTAAATTTCGACATCGTATTGGTGTCAGCGGCAGTGATCGTCTCTCCTGAAATGTCTTCTTGAACAAAATGATTTTCAAATGTTCCTTTATCAAATATGGTTTTCACATTTCCCCATAATGTTCTGACCTCAACTCCCTGTAAATCTAAAATATAGACATCGAGCATTTCATCCCATTGAGAACTGAATTTTGCATGAAATTTAACCAAAGCATCAGTAGCATCGGATTAAACAAATGAACGTAATTCAGCAAAAAATTAAGAAACGTCTGAAATTTTCGTCGAGAATTGTGTTTTATTTTAGAAAAACTATCGGAATTTTAGCGGTAAATTTTTTTCAATATCAAATGTTCGCTCAAAATTACTCCCATTTCAAAGTTTCGGCAAACGTTTACAATGTATCGTTGACTTAAACTTTGAGAGAGTATCAAAAATAACAATTGCCAACGGACAATTAAAAATGTCATAAGGTGGCAACAATCCGAAATAGAGAAAAAAAGAGGTGGTGGTATTGCAATGTTCGTCAAAAATGACATTTAATATGAGGAAATACAACATAAAATAGAATCGTCGGAATTAATTCTATTTAATGTAACAAAAATAAGGAACAAGAAAACTACAATCAATCTTATAAACATTTTTAAAGGATTTGGAAAATGTGATCAATGGTATAAATATAATACAAAAATAATTTAATAATAATGGGAGACTTAAATATCGTCACGACGAAACAAAACACAACCACATCAAACTACTTACATCCTACATAGCAATATCGTATAAAACTGATGTATCTGATCATTTCGCAAAATTTTGTAGTGTAGAAGAAACTGAATTATCCTCGAATCAAAAACAAAATACATACTATTGTGAAAACCACCTATTAAACAATCACAAAGTTAATCAGTTGATAAATGATTCTAACTGGGCACAAATAATTCTTACTTCTGGTAGCACAAATGAACTCTTTAATAATTTATTATATATTTAAAAATCAATTATATATTTAAAAATTGCAACACACATAAATCAAAACTAATAAAGAGAAACCAATATCCATGGCTCGGTGACCACATTCTAAAGTGATGTGCAATAAAAAACCACTTATATAAAAAGGGGATACAGAACAAAAGCAATAGAATTAATGAGAAAATATTCAATTATTTTAATACTAAATTAAATTAAACAATTATTAAAGCAAAAAATGAATATTATTATCACCAATTTGTACAAAACTATGGATATATACGAGGTACCTGGCAACTCATAAACAAAATCACATGCAAAAAATTTGAGAACGTAAATGAATTGATTAAAAAATAATGAAAGCGAGCCACTAAAAAATCTCCGATAAAATTATGGAAATACCAAGGAAATAACATGAAATATTGCAAATAGACGTATTTTATACTTGGGACAAAAAACTCTTTATGACAGTAATCGACACATTTTCTAAGTTCGACTTGGCTTAAAAACGGTACAAACTGAACGGAAGGCTGTTATAATAATAGGAAAATACATGAAAATAGATATATGGACATTTATGACATTATGAGCGCAGAAAAGGAGACATATATCCGAAAATTAAATGAAAATAAAAGGAACCAAATAACTGCATTAAACTAAAACTCTTTTGGAAAATCTTACAACCGCACTTATAATCATTTTCATCTCTCTTCACTTGTTATGCTTTTGTTTACCTGAACGAAATAGCTTAACCATGGAGTTAGTTTTGTCTGTTATAACAAAAACCGATTCGTTTATCGTGCCTTGTCTATTAATAGAACAGTGTTGGCAGTGTAGTATTTTGTTGTTGCAAAATAGTTAGGCTTAGAATTTTTATAAACAAGAATTTTTAAGAACAAGAATTCATGTCTATTTTATTAAATCAAATATATAATGCTTGTGATATTCACATTTGCTTTGACCAGTAAAAAATGTTTGTACGCGCTAAAGGGGAATTCACTTAAATCTTTAAGCTAGTGTTCGCAAACTATTGATACTATCGATGGTTTCAGACTTTTTTCTTTCATAAATACTTTTTTGTGATATGAACATACTTCGCAAAAATTAAATTTGACAAAAAAAATTAAGTACATAAAATTTCAATTCGTGCTAAATGGAATAAAATCGTGTAAAAAAATTAAAAATATTCAATTTTCAAACCGTGTTATATCAAAACCGTGTACAAAAAGACCGTGTAAAAACAGACTTAGGTGTACAACAATATAGAGTGCCTGCGCAAAGGCAACAACCGCCAGAATCAGCAATACATTGACAACTGCACCTCGAAACTAAAAATGGTAGAACACAAATAACTTGAAATCCCTCTCGACGATAACTTAAATTGGAAATCACATATCCAATATCTTCAAAGTAAACTGCGACAATACGCATACACATTATACCATCTCGGCAACTGTGCTCCTTATAATATAAAAAAACAAGTTTATTTATCGCTAGTTGAATAGGATCTCAGGCATGGAACAGCTTGGGGCAACGCGAGTAATTCTTGACTCCTCCAAATCGCCCAAAAACGGATTTTGAAAAATATTAGCAAAAAAATGCAATGTAAATGGCCAGAAAACAACATAAGTTAAACGGATTTCTCAACTATTCAAATAGTTAAAACTGTAATTAAGTCTTTAAAACTATAGCGAAAACACAATGAAATAGGAAATCTCTGTTATTTGGCGTGTGTTGTTTTCAGTGTGAAAAAATGAACGACACACACAATTGTTCAGAATAGTGTTTTTCTGGTCAATATTCAGTTACTTTCGAAAGAAGACTGATATTTTCATATAAGGTAACGCAATTAGATTTCAGAATTAAAAACGATAAGGTCACAGTATATCTTTAAATATTTTGCATTAACTATTATTTTTGTGTTTATATCTTCCTACTTATTACAAATAGTTAAAATCAATAACATTATCTATAATAAATAAAAAAAATAAATTTTTTCAATTAAAAAAAAAAAAACAATTAAAAAATCATTTAAAAAAAAATAATTTTTTAATTAAAAAATACTGCTTGGTTCCTGGTATTTCCCTGGTATAAAACTAAAATAATCACATAACAGCGGAGGCACGCGCAAGGGGTTTTAAAACAAAATACCAACAAACTGACACACAGGTGACTGTTTGGATGTTTCTTCGATTTACAGATGATGAGTTCTTAATTGAAAATGTGCTTGTAGTCAATGCAATTTTCTGTTATGAAGTTTATTGGGAAAAGCAAGAAGTGGCTGTGATTCTCATTCACATATGAATGATCGACACTTGCTTTTTGCCAAAGGCATCACATTATATTTCATTAATTTTTCTTACATTATATTTACAAAAACTTGTTTTACATTTGGTTTGAAGATTTCCTACATATATTGATACGCTTTTTTCCTGAGCTTCTTTTGATAGAATCTTTATGACGTATTTCTCTCTCCATAATTTTATTTCAGATGCTTTTGTCGGATCTGAAAAGAACCATCTAGCTTTATAACCATCATTTGTATTGTTCGTTCTTTATTCTGGTTTATCTCTAATGAGATAGTCAGTCATTATATGTAATTTTTTTCTGCTTCTTAACTCCTTGTTAGAGTCACTGCTTCTCATCGAGCATATAGATCGAAATACCAAATCATAACTAATTTAAACACTATCACAATTGAATAAGACGATTCTTATAGGCAACAATCCTAACTACCAATGAACGAATATCTTTTTTAACTGTCGAGAAATAGCTATTTCTTTCTCCCGAAATTAAAAAAAAAATATTTTTCAATATTATGAGCTAATTTTTTTTAGTTTTTTTACTTTCAATACGTTTATCTCATATAGAAATCTTATATAGGACTTAAAAGTTGGTGATGAAAAATATGGGTTTTGGCTACGAGTGCAGAGGATATTCATCATCAGTGTCGTCATCTAATTGTAAAAGCGTTCAAATAATAACAGGGCGCAGTTTTCGCTGCGCCATGCAACTCAAAATCCGGGTTTTGAGGAGAATTTGTTTTTAATATTTTGCACCTATTAAAGAGCGTGTTTCTGTTTTTTATATCCTTCTGCTTATTAGAAAAAGTCGAACGACAATACATTAACAATAATAAAAACAATATATATTTTTATAACATAAACATGTTCAAAAAAATGCAATTAAAAAAAAAATACTCCATGGTTCATGTCCTTATCATTTTTATATAAAAACTCAGAAACAAAAATACGTGTGCGTAAAATCTGTTATTTTTTCTTTAATTTAGATTTGCAGAAAATTTTTTCTGATATTGCATTTACAAAAACAAATTTATGTTATGTTATATCTGTAAAAACAAGAAGAAATATCCGGCTAGTAAGTCGGAGAACAGCTTAACAATATTGGTTAAAAAGTTATGGCGTTGCCAGATGGGTCCGTCGAATATGGGCAACCCTGTATACCATCGAATGAAATGTTACACTAATTAAAGAATAACACAGCATTCACGCATTTTGTTGTATGTGACAAATTTCTTAAAACCACAGTTAAACGTTCCAAACGAGCTGAATGTAATCACAAGATGGTGCGACAGTGGCTTAATCATAAACGCTTCCAAAACGAAAATAATGCATATAAGACCAAGAAGCAAACCGAAATCTTCTATCAGAACCATATACAACAACATATAGTGCCTGCGCAAAGGCAACAACCGCCAGAATCAGCAATACATTGACAACTGCACCTCGAAACTAAAAATGGTGGAACACAAATAACTTGAAATCCATCTCGACGATAACTTAAAGTGGAAATCACATGCCCAATATCTTCAAAGTAAACTGCGACAATACGCATACACATTATACCATCTCGGCAACTGTGCTCCTTATAATATATAAAAACAAGTTTATTTATCGCTAGTTGAATAGGATCTCAGGCATGGAACAGCTTGGGGCAACGCGAGTAATTGTAGACTCCTCCAAATCGCCCAAAAACGGATTTTGAAAAATGTTAGCAAAAAATGCAATGCAAATGGTTAGACGGATTTCTCAATTTTTCTTTGTTCAAAAACATGGAAATATTAAATATAAAGGAACTACTTTCTACTACCATAGTAAAAGTATTCATTATTAATGGAAACCTAGCGAAGAAAATCAGTCAGAACACTAGAAGCAGATCGCAAGGCAAGTACATCATCCCGAAATGCCGTAATGATTATGCTAAACATTCGATAATTGTCAAACTATGTAAAAACTTAAATGAGTTGCCGAAGAAAGTTTTAAATGAAAGAAAAAGTTATGTCAAGAGTAAATAAATTAAAAAAACACTATTCAAATAGTTAAAACTGTAATTAAGTCTTTAAAACTATAACGAAAACACAATGAAATAGGAAATCTCTGTTATTTTGCGTGTGTTGTTTTTAGTGTGAAAAAATGAACGACACACACAATTGTTCAGTATAGTGTTTTTCTGGTCAATATTCTGTTACTTTCGAAAGAATACTGATATTTTCATATAAGGTAACGCAATTAGATTTCAGAATTAAAAACGATAACATTTGATAGTTCAGTAGTTGCAGAGGAATTTAAGGTCACAGTATAACTTTAAATATTTTGCATTAACTATTATTTTTGTGTTTATATCTTCCTACTTATTAAAAATATTTAAAATCAATAACATTATCTATAATAAATAAAAATATATATATTTTTTCAATATAAAAAAAATTAAAAAAATCATTTAAAAAAAAATAGTTTTTTAATTAAAAAATACTGCTTGGTTCCTGATATTTCCCTGGTATAAAACTAAAATAATCACATAACAGCGGGGGCACGCGCAAGGGGTTTTAAAACAAATACCAACAAACTGACACACAGGTGACTGTTTGGATGTTTCTTCGATTTACAGATGATGAGTTCTTAATTGAAAATGTGCTTGTAGTCAATGCAATTTTCTGTTATGAAGTTTATTGGGAAAAGCAAGAAGACTGTGATTCTCATTCACATATGAATGATCGACACTTATAGAGCTTGCTTTTTGCCAAAGGCATCACATTATATTTCATTAATTTTTCTTACATTATATTTACAAAAACTTGTTTTACATTTGGTTTGAAGATTTCCTACATATATTGATACGCTTTTTTCCTGAGCTTCTTTTGATAGAATCTTTATGACGTATTTCTCTCTCCATAATTTTATTTCAGATGCTTTTGTCGGATCTGAAAAGAACCATCTAGCTTTATAACCATCATTTGTATTGTTCGTTCTTTATTCTGGTTTATCTCTAATGAGATAGTCAGTCATTATATGTAATTTTTTTTCTGCTTCTTAACTCCTTGTTAGAGTCACTGCTTCTCATCGAGCATATAGATCGAAATACCAAATCATAACTAATTTAAACACTATCACAATTGAATAAGACGATTCTTATAGGCAACAATCCTACCTACCAATGAACGAATATCTTTTTTAACTGTCGAGAAATAGCCATTTCTTCCTCCCGAAATTAAAAAAAAATATTTTTCAACATTATGAGCTATTTTTTTAGTTTTTTTACTTTCAATAAGTTTATCTTATATAGAAATCTTATATAGGAATTAAAAGTTGGTGATGAAAAATATGGGTTTTGGCTACGAGTGCAGAGGATATTCATCGTCAGTGTCGTCATCTAATTGTAAAAGCGTTCAAATAATAACAGGGCGCAGTTTTCGCTGCGCCATGCAACTCAAAATCTGGGTTTTGAGGAGAATCCAAGAAAAGTTTCTGTTTTTTAATATTTTGCACCTATTAAAGAGCGTGTTTCTGTTTTTTATATCCTTCTGCTTATTAGAAAAAGTCGAACGACAATACATTAACAATAATAAAAACAATATATATTTTTATAACAAAAACATGTTCAAAAAATGCAATTAAAAAAAAATAGTCCATGGTTCATGTCCTTATCATTTTTATATAAAAACTCAGAAACAAAAATACGTGTGCGTAAAAATCTGTTATTTTTCTTTAATTTAGATTTGCAGAAAACTTTTTTTGATATTGCATTTACAAAAACAAATTTATGTTATGTTATATCTGTAAAAACAAGAAGAAATATCCGGCTAGTAAGTCGGAGAACAGCTTAACAATATTGGTTAAAAAGTTATGGCGTTGCCAGATGGGTCCGTCGAATATGGGCAACCCTGTATACCGTCGAATGAAATGTTACACTAATTAAAGAATAACACAGCATTCACGCATTTTGTTGTATGTGACAAATCTCTTAAAACCACAGTTAAAACGTTCCAAAACGAGCTGAATGTAATCACAAGATGGTGCGACAGTGGCTTAATCATAAACGCTTCCAAAACGAAAATAATGCATATAAGACCAAGAAGCAAACCGAAATCTTCTATCAGAATCATATACACCTAAGTCTGTTTTACACGGTAGATTGGTTCCAGAAGAAGCCGTGTAAAAAATAAACCGTGTAAAAAAGACATTGATTTTATGGGTGATTTGTTCCTAATTTCTAAAACCTATTAAAATTAGTGAAAAACAAGAATTTTTAAGAACAAGAATTCATGTCTATTTTATTAAATCAAATATATAATGCTTGTGCTATTCACATTTGCTTTGTACGCGCTAAAGGGGAATTCATTTAAATCTTTAAGCTAGTGTTCGCAAACTATTGATACTATCGATGGTTTCAGACTTTTTTCTTTCATAAATACTTTTTTGTGATATGAACAAACTTCGCAAAAATTAAATTTGACAAAAAAATTTAAGTACATAAAATTTCAAATCGTGCTAAATGGAATAAAATTGTGTAAAAAAATCAAAAATATTCAATTTTCAAACCGTGTTATATCAAAACCGTGTACAAAAAGACCGTGTACAAAAAGACCGTGTACAAAAAGACCGTGTAAAAACAGACTTAGGTGTACAACAATATAGAGTGCCTGCGCAAAGGCAACAACCGCCAGAATCAGCAATACATTGACAACTGCACCTCGAAACTAAAAATGGTGGAACACAAATAACTTGAAATCCATCTCGACGATAACTTAAAGTGGAAATCACATGCCCAATATCTTCAAAGTAAACTGCGACAATACGCATACACATTATACCATCTCGGCAACTGTGCTCCTTATAATATATAAAAACAAGTTTATTTATCGCTAGTTGAATAGGATCTCAGGCATGGAACAGCTTGGGGCAACGCGAGTAATTGTAGACTCCTCCAAATCGCCCAAAAACGGATTTTGAAAAATGTTAGCAAAAAATGCAATGCAAATGGTTAGACGGATTTCTCAATTTTTCTTTGTTCAAAAACATGGAAATATTAAATATAAAGGAACTACTTTCTACTACTATAGTAAAAGTACTCATTATCAATGGAAACCTAGCGAAGAAAATCAGTCAGAACACTAGAAGCAGATCGCAAGGCAAGTACATCATCCCGAAATGCCGTAATGATTATGCTAAACATTCGATAATTGTCGAACTATGTAAAAACTTAAATGAGTTGCCGAAGAAAGTTTTAAATGAAAGAAAAAGTTATGTCAAGAGTAAATAAATTAAAAAACACTATTCAAATAGTTAAAACTGTAATTAAGTCTTTAAAACTATAGCGAAAACACAATGAAATAGGAAATCTCTGTTATTTTGCGTGTGTTGTTTTTAGTGTGAAAAAATGAACGACACACACAATTGTTCAGTATAGTGTTTTTCTGGTCAATATTCTGTTACTTTCGAAAGAATACTGATATTTTCATATAAGGTAACGCAATTAGATTTCAGAATTAAAAACGATAACATTTGATAGTTCAGTAGTTGCAGAGGAATTTAAGGTCACAGTATAACTTTAATTTTGCATTAACTATTATTTTTGTGTTTATATCTTCCTACTTATTACAAATATTTAAAATCAATAACATTATCTATAATAAATAAAAATATATATATTTTTTCAATATAAAAAAAATTAAAAAAATCATTTAAAAAAAATAGTTTTTTAATATTTCCCTGGTATAAAACTAAAATAATCACATAACAGCGGAGGCACGCGCAAGGGGTTTTAAAACAAAATACCAACAAACTGACACACAGGTGACTGTTTGGATGTTTCTTCGATTTACAGATGATGAGTTCTTAATTGAAAATTTGCTTGTAGTCAATGCAATTTTCTGTTATGAAGTTTATTGGGAAAAGCAAGAAGTGACTGTGATTCTCATTCACATATGAATGATCGACACTTATAGAGCTTGCTTTTTGCCAAAGGCATCACATTATATTTCATTAATTTTTCTTACATTATATTTACAAAAACTTGTTTTACATTTGGTTTGAATTTCCTACATATATTGATACGATTTTTTCCTGAGCTTCTTTTGATAGAATCTTTATGACGTATTTCTCTCTCCATAATTTTATTTCAGATGCTTTTGTCGGGTCTGAAAAGAACCATCTAGCTTTATAACCATCATTTGTATTGTTCGTTCTTTATTCTGGTTTATCTCTAATGAGATAGTCAGTCATTATATGTAATTTTTTTCTGCTTCTTAACTCCTTGTTAGAGTCACTGCTTCTCATCGAGCATATAGATCGAAATACCAAATCATAACTAATTTAAACACTATCACAATTGAATAAGACGATTCTTATAGGCAACAATCCTACCTACCAATGAACGAATATCTTTTTTAACTGTCGAGAAATAGCTATTTCTTTCTCCCGAAATTAAAAAAAAATATTTTTCAATATTATGAGCTAATTTTTTTTAGTTTTTTTACTTTCAATACGTTTATCTCATATAGAAATCTTATATAGGAATTAAAAGTTGGTGATGAAAAATATGGGTTTTGGCTACGAGTGCAGAGGATATTCATCGTCAGTGTCGTCATCTAATTGTAAAAGCGTTCAAATAATAACAGGGCGCATTTTTCGCTGCGCCATGCAACTCAAAATCCGGGTTTTGAGGAGAATCCAAAAAAAGTTTTTGGTTTTTAATATCTTACAACTATTAAAGAACGTATTTCTGTTTTTTATATCCTTCTGCTTATTAGAAAAAGTCGAACGACAATACACTAACAAAAATTAAAACAATATATATTTTTATAACAAAAACATGTTCAAAAATGCAATTAAAAAAAATACTCCATGGTTCATGTCCTTATCAGTTTTATATAAAAACTCAGAAACAAAAATACGTGTGCGTAAAAATCTGTTATTTTTTCTTTAATTTAGATTTGCAGAAAATTTTTTCTGATATTGCATTTACAAAAACAAATTTATGTTATGTTATATCTGTAAAAACAAGAAGAAATATCCGGCTAGTAAGTCGGAGAACAGCTTAAAAATATTGGTTAAAAAGTTATGGCGTTGCCAGATGGGTCCGTCGAATATGGGCAACCCTGTATACCATCGAATGAAATGTTACACTAATTAAAGAATAACACAGCATTCACGCATTTTGTT
Source organism: Musca domestica (assembly GCF_030504385.1). Lineage (NCBI taxonomy): Eukaryota > Metazoa > Arthropoda > Insecta > Diptera > Muscidae > Musca > Musca domestica. The sequence goes on from NW_026712268.1 coordinate 160,490, forward strand.
GTATGTGACAAATCTCTTAAAACCACAGTTAAAACGTTCCAAAACGAGCTGAATGTAATCACAAGATGGTGCGACAGTGGCTTAATCATAAACGCTTCCAAAACGAAAATAATGCATATAAGACCAAGAAGAAAACCGAAATCTTCTATCAGAACCGTATACAACAATATAGAGTGCCTGCACAAAGGCAACAACCGCCAGAATCAGCAATACATTGACAACTGCACCTCGAAACTAAAAATGGTGGAACACAAATAACTTGAAATCCATCTCGACGATAACTTAAAGTGGAAATCACATGCCCAATATCTTCAAAGTAAACTGCGACAATACGCATACACATTATACCATCTCGGCAACTGTGCTCCTTATAATATATAAAAACAAGTTTATTTATCGCTAGTTGAATAGGATCTCAGGCATGGAACAGCTTGGGGCAACGCGAGTAATTGTAGACTCCTCCAAATCGCCCAAAAACGGATTTTGAAAAATATTAGCAAAAAATGCAATGCAAATGGTTAGACGGATTTCTCACTTTTTCTTTGTACAAAAACATGGAAATATTAAATATAAAGGAACTACTTTCTACTACCATAGTAAAAGGATTCATCATCAATGGAAACCTAGCGAAGAAAATCAGTCAGAACACTAGAAGCAGATCGCAAGGCAAGTACATCATCCCGAAATGCCGTAATGATTATGCTAAACATTAAATGAGTTGCCGAAGAAAGTTTTAAATGAAAAAAAGTTATGTCAGGAGTAAATAAATTAAAAAACACTATTCAAATAGTTAAAACTGTAATTAAGTCTTTAAAACTATATCGAAAACACAATGAAATAGGAAATCTCTGTTATTTGGCGTGTATTGTTTTTAGTGTGAAAAAATTAACGACACGCACAATTGTTCAGAATAGTGTTTTTCTGGTCAATATTCTGTTACTTTCGAAAGAATACTGATATTTTCATATAAGGTAACGCAATTAGATTTCAGAATTAAAAACGATAACATTTGATAGTTCAGTAGTTGCAGAGGAATTTAAGGTCACAGTATAACTTTAAATATTTTGCATTAACCTTTATTTTTGTGTTTATATCTTCCTACGTATTACAAAATAGTTAAAATCAATAACATTATCTATAATAAATAAAAAAAAAAAACAAAAATTTTCTATTAAAAAAAAAACAATTAAAAAAATCATTTAAAAAAAAAATAATTTTTTAATTAAAAAATACTGCTTGGTTCCTGATATTTCCCTGGTATAAAACTAAAATAATCACATAACAGCGGAGGCACGCGCAAGGGGTTTTAAAACAAAATACCAACAAACTGACACACAGGTGACTGTTTGGATGTTTCTTCGATTTACAGATGATGAGTTCTTAATTGAAAATGTGCTTGTAGTCAATGCAATTTTCTGTTATGAAGTTTATTGGGAAAAGCAAGAAGTGACTGTGATTCTCATTCACATATGAATGATCGACACTTATAGAGCTTGCTTTTTGCCAAAGGCATCACATCATCACATTATATTTCATTAATTTTTCTTACATTATATTTACAAAAACTTGTTTTACAATTGGTTTGAAGATTTCCTACATATATTGATACGCTTTTTTCCTGAGCTTCTTTTGATAGAATCTTTATGACTTCTACTCCATTGTATAGTACTATGTGCACTGTTGCAGACGTATTTCTCTCTCCATAATTTTATTTCAGATGCTATTGTCGGATCTGAAAAGAACCATCTAGCTTTATAACCATCATTTGTATTGTTCGTTCTTTATTCTGGTTTATCTCTAATGAGATAGTCAGTCATTATATGTAAATTTTTTTCTGCTTCTTAACTCCTTGTTAGAGTCACTACTTCTCATCGAGCATATAGATCGAAATACCAAATCATAACTAATTTAAACACTATCACAATTGAATAAGACGATTCTTATAGGCAACAATCCTACCTACCAATGAACGAATATCTTTTTTAACTGTCGAGAAATAGCTATTTCTTCCTCCCGAAATTAAAAAAAAAATATATATTGTTCAATATTATGAGCTAATTTTTTTTAGTTTTTTTACTGTCAATACGTTTATCTTATATAGAAATGTTATATAGGAATTAAAAGTTGGTGATGAAAAATATGGGTTTTGGCTACGAGTGCAGAGGATATTCATCGTCAGTGTCGTCATCTAATTGTAAAAGCGTTCAAATGGTTAATAACAGGGCGCAGTTTTCGCTGCGCCACGCAACTCAAAATCCGGGTTTTGAGGAGAATCCAAAAAAAGTTTCTGTTTTTTAAGATTTTGCACCTATTAAAGAGCGTGTTTCTGTTTTTTTTATATCTTTCTGCTTATTAGGAAAAGTCGAACGACAATACATTAACAATAATAAAAATAATATATAATTTTATAACAAAAACATGTTCAAAAAATGCAATTTAAAAAAAAATACTCCATGGTTCATGACTTTTTCATTTTTATATAAAAACTCAGAAACAAAAATACGTGTGCGTAAAAATCTTTTATTTTTTCTTTAATGTTGATTTGCAGAAAATTTTTTCTGATATTGCATTTACAAAAACAAATTTATGTTATGTTATATCTGTAAAAACAAGAAGAAATATCCGGCTAGTAAGTCGGAGAACAGCTTAACAATATTGGTTATGGGTCTGCTTATATTGCCACCAGAAGTCCGTATATCCATTACCCGGGTATTTTGATCCGAGCCCTGATAAAATTTTTCAACGCGACCCAACTTCCACTCGTTTGGGGCGAGTCTGTCATCCTTAACCACTACTTAATCGCCCTCTTTACGTTTTCTTTGTGATATTTCCATTTGGTTCTTCGATGGAGTTCGTGCTAATATTCTTACTTCCATCTGTTACAAAAATAGTGGGAAATCACTCTGTTGTAAATTCCTCATACGTTAAGTTCATTTTTGGTAGACTTTTTTTAAATGAAGTTCAAATGACTTAACTCCTGCTTCCCACAGGCCACCCATGTGCTGCGCAGCAGGTGGGATGAATTTCCAATTAAGATTTTGGGAAAAATTGCTGTCAATCGTATTTGATTGGAGGCTTTTGATAAGCGCAATTCTATATCTTTTTATTAAATCGACAGCACCAACGAAATTGGTTCCATTGTCGGAATAAGTTCAAAACGGACACCCTCGGCTGCTAACGAATCTTGAAAAAGTGCAAGAAATGCGTGAGTTGAAAGGTCGCTTGTGGGGTCTAAATATATTGCCTTGGTCGCAAAGCATGTATTAAAAAAACACAGATTCGCTGCATTATCAGTTTTGCTACATCCGCCATCCACAAGGGTCAAACAATTTGGCTATTGTTAATAGGACTTCTCTTTATGTATATCTTTCTCGATTTTCCATTTGTGGTGGCGTAAGGCCCCCACTCAGTACATCAAAGTATATATTATTCAATAATATATCCGCTGCTCAGGGTGCGAATGATTCACATCCTCTGCTAATTTAATGAGAGTTCTCAATGCCAAAAAAGGCGAGCAATATACTCCAAATGACACTGTTAGTAATTCGTAATCCTCTACATGGTCTGATTGTGATTTCCTGATATTTTGTTTGACTTGCGTATAAAAGTATTTGCCGATACATCTTAGTAATGTCGGCGTTAATTTCAAAGTGTAAGTATTTTCTCAATAGATGTTGTGTTTAACAATGCAATATGTTTTCGTTGGATAGCATTTCCAGGTATGGATAACAATTCATACAAATTTTGGAATTGGAATCCCAAGCGTAAATATAAAAGGTCCTATTCCATACCGATGAGTAAATCATCGGTCATCATGTCTCCACTCGAGATAGGTATGTATTTGGTATTTGGGTTTCCGTTCTCTTGTGTAACAAATATGATGTCTCATTGTGCAAGTTCGACATCCAAATCGACTTTTACAGTCCTTTACACCATGATGCGCTGACAAGCAATTATAGCATAAATGAGATGTTTTCACGATATGAATTCTATTATTTACATTTCTTCCTAAAAACTCCGTGCAATCTCTGACAAAGTGATAAGCTTTGCACACTTGATGCTGTTTAGAACTTGATCATCATCCCAAAAACTCCAGGTAGATTAAAAAGTGTTTTTATCTTTTCATTTACATGCATCCGTTTATTTTCATACCTCTCAGTAAGATTTTTCCATGCAAGTTAAAATCAATCATTTGTCAATGGCACGTGAATAATAATTTCCTTTGCTTCCCCAGTGGTTTTTTGTTTTAAGTGAAATAGTTTTTCTACATTTATGTATACGTAGTGACGGCAACTTTCCAAACAAATTAGCATATAGAAAACTGTATGTACAAATATGGCAAAGTTAAATGCCTGAACTCCACGTTCAGCTAATTTCCAAGAAAAAAATGACGTTTACATATTTGTAATGACGCCAACTTTCCCAAAAAAAATTCCACAAACTATTTTGTGTGAGTCTTTTATACTAATGTCCGTCCGACCAAAAGGTCACAAATGTAATTTTTTGTCAATTTTTAGATTAATATTCCCGAAAATTCCCCAAAAAATGTCAATGAGGCAAGCAGCAGATTCCATAAAAGGGTCAAAGAAATTTACACATATGGCTCAAAACAAATATATTAAGTGATTTGACAGAGCCAAAAATGCTTTTTGTCTCTTTAAAAATACAAAAAAAAAAAAAAAAATCCACAAGTACTCACTTTGACGAATTTCTGGGTCCCTTCTTGGCTTTTTCGGGACTTTCTCCTGAAATATGCTGGGTCTCTTTTTTGTTTTTTGTAAAAATGTTCTTTTTGAATGTTTGTGGGTGTTCTTGTATTTTGTAGTTTTATACCACTTTGCACTGTTCGCTGTTTGTAGGTATTTGTATTTTCTGTAAAAAATTGTAATGTTTTTTGTTTGTAATTTTAAATATATTTCATATTTTTCCAACTGTGTTCCACTATGAAAGGTCCGTTTTTACACCACTGTGAAACGACAATTCGTTTTGTAGTATTATTTTTAGCAATAACACTTTTTCCACTTTGCGCCTCTGTTCTTTTTTTGTACTATTTTACCCCGGTTACCACTATTCAATTTTTGTTAATAATCTTTTTTTTATATTTTGTAATTTGTTATAAAATGCTGATAAAGGAAAAAAGACGGTTGCAATGCACAAGATGGACTGCGACATGAAAATAAAAACTATTTTAAATGATATGTGTACCTATACAAGGTTAAAGCAGGATCCAACTACGACATTACAGAAAAAAACAACAAATTAGTAGATAAATTATATCAAATGGGAGAAATTGATATGATGGAGAAAAATAAATTGACAATCAATACTGCAAATGCGCCAAGAATCTACGGGCTAATATAATACATAAAAAATTTCACCTCTAAGACCAATATGTTCTTCAATAAATTCACCAGCTCACGGACTTTCCAAGTATATTATATATTTTAGAACACTTGACTGGGGATTCAACACATAACATTAGGGATGCAATTGATTTTAAAACAAAGATAATGAATTTGGAGATTGATGAAGATGATACCGATTAACCTAGCTTTAAGAACAATAGATGAAAAGTGGAACATTTTACAAAAGGACACGAAAATACCTAAATATTCTTTTAAAGAAATACTTTTGTATAAAGGACTGTAGATATTTCATATACTCGAACAAGTGTACGAACAATGAAAAGGACTTCCTATGGGTTCACCAGCGTCACCGATCATTGCTGACACCGTAATGGAGGAATTATTGGACGCTTCTTTAGAAAATCTGATGACAAAGCCGAGAGCAGTAACTAAATACGTAGACGAAATTTTTGGTATAATGAAGAAGTCGGAGATCAACACCACATTAAATATTCTAAACGCATTCAAACCAACCATACAATTTACACACGAACTGGATAAAAATTATAGGCTACACTATTTGGACGCAATAATAATCAGGCAAGGAAGAAAACTTAAACGACGAATAAAAATAAACACAGCGACTAATTTTATCAAAAGAATTTACAATGTAAGTGATGAACCATTCCACTTAGAGAACGAAAGAAAAATACGCCACATATTAAGCCAAAATGATTTTCCAAGAAGCACCATTGACGACCTAATTATACACGCAAAAACAGACCAACAAAAGGAGGCAAGACAAGAAAGGATATAAAGATATAAAGCTGTTACTTACATCCCGGGATTCTCAGAAGGACTTTGTAAATCAAACATCTTTAATAAGGACCACTATCAATTAGCGTTTAAATCATGTAATTATATCGAAAATCTAAAATAAAGAAGTAGTAGTTTATAGGATAACATGTAATGGGGACGACGCTGAAGTATGCCAAAAGGCATATGTCGGCACGACAAAGACGTAATTAGAAACTAGACTTTCCGGACATAAGTCTTAACAAAAAAGTGACAAGCCTCCCGAACAGAAAACTGCTCTAGCTGTCCATTGCACATTGACAGGACATAAACCCAACCTTAAAGCCGTCGAAATATTAGCACAAGAAAATAATTACAAAAGACGATTTTCATTGGAAATGTTACATATTATAAGTTTACCAAATGACATACGAATTAATTATAAAACTGATACAGACCATTGTGCTCGCATTTACAGAAGCCTAGTTCATAAACACCGACGAAAGATAGTGTCTTTTAAACTGAATAGGCGAGCTTTTACTTTAAAAATGTTTGTTATTTATTGTATTATATATTGCTAAAATCAGTTTGTAATTTGTGTGTGTTTTTTTTAAACAGATCCCTGAAGATGATTTCCGGAGGAAATCAACATATTCAAAAATAAAAAATTTAGTTCCTCCTTCAGCATTTGGCATTCGGCGTTTTGAAAAGAGATTTCCGCCATAGGAGCCGATATTCCATCCTTTACTTCTTCTATATCCTGTTTTCTTCCAGTATCTCATTCATCGTAGACTTCATGATTTCCATCAGTTCATATATGTCCATATTTCCTACAAGTTTCATTGCAATGTTTCCCATCTCTGGAGATGTTTCAAATAATTTCCTTTTCATTTACTGGAGACGTTGCATACTTTAGGGTATTAGTGAGTGGAGACTATTGTTTATTCAGTTCACAAACTCAGTACGTCAACTTCTAGCTTGATAAATGCAGGGTTATCAGGCTAATCTAATGCCAGAACTTGGCACCAGTGTTTATTATCGGAAAACCAAGACAAAACAAAACACGGAAATGACAAAAGAAGCGAAACAGCAGTTATTACTTAGTACAAAGTTCTGAATAATTTAACATTTGCCGGTTAGCAGCAAAAAACTACCTTCCAGTGATTATTGGATTTTTTTTTGCCAAACTCACAAACTAAAAAAAAAACGCGTAGGTTTTTTTAACCGCACAGTTCGAAAGAAATAAATATTTGTCTAAAGAATCGAAAAAAATTTAAAAAAATAAAAAACTTTCAAATATTTTTCTCAAAATTTAATATACACTAGTAAAAAAATATAATTTGTTTTCTGTTCTGTAATGTGTTGATTTTACACCCACCATGCTTTAATTCTTAAAACAAGTAGCATGTAAGCAGAAAAATTCAGTCAATATTCAATTACAGATCACAACATAATATGGTGCAGACGAAGAACAGGACTCGGAATAACATTGAAGGAAAAAATGAAAAAGAGAAACATTGTGAGCTCTAAGTACAATACAGAAAAATATTGCAAAATAAACAAATACTTGAAACCTTTCCATGCATATGAGACCATTACCTCTTCCATTATTAAAAATAGTTTATTCATATACTTATAAAGCAATGAATTTGCATCCAAATCGTTGCTTACACTTACGTATACATCATCGACAAAATGGGTAAAACAACATATTAAATATGCTTAATCAATATGAATTTAGATTTTTTTCTAGACTATAAGCACGACAAATCTTTTTTGTCACTTTTTGATGAACTCTTCGTGTTTTTATCAAACAAATAACACTCATATTTCCTAGAAAGGAATGAAATAGTGTTTCAAAATGTAGTTCAGATTAAAAAGTATGAAGGGTATTTTAAGTTCGACATTCCGGTTGTAAGTCATCGAATTAATAATTTTAGACCCAATAATGTATATATATTCTTGATCAGCGTAAAATTCTAAGATGAATTCGTCCTGTAATCACGCAAAACATATTAATATAGGATGCTAAATTTTGTACTTTACTCCCTGAAAGAGAATTTTCTATATAGGTCCACGACATCATATATAACCCATATAACGGTACCCCCGATATTCGTCATTTTGATGATTTTAGGCACATTTTTCGATGTAATTGTCTGAAATTCTACACAAGGATTTCTTCGTGGTAATTTTACTCATATATCGCATACCCCCGATATTGGTCATTTTGATGGTTACCTCCCGATATGGGGTATTTTGATGATTTAGCCACATTTTTAAATGGAAGTGTCTGAAATTCTACACAAGGAGTTCCCTGTGAGTACTTTAAAAGAAAATGAATGAGAATTGTCTGTATAGGTCCATGATATCGTATCTCCCCCATATAACTGTACCTTCCGACATTGGGTATTTTGATAAGCTTAGTCACATTTTTTAATGGAATAGTCTAAAAATCCATGCAAGGAGTTCTCTCTGAGTACTTTATTCCCTGGAAGAGAATTGTCTATATAGATCTACGTTTTAGTATAGCAATCATACAACGCTACCCCGAGATATTCGGTATTTCTACGATTTTCGCAACATTATTCACCAGAATTGCGTCAAATTTCGTATTTTCGTAATGGGTACTACAACCTATGACGGAAAATTGTCTATGCAGATCCACATCTTAGTATAGCCCCCATACAACAATCTATGTATCTATTCGGTATTTTGATGATATTAGAGACATTACTCAACGGAATTGTTTCATATATGGTAATTCAAGTTTAGAATATATACTATAGCCTATGAAAGAAAATTACTTATCCAGCATCACGTCTTCGTATAGAAATTAAAAAGGACAAGGCGGGAATGTATCCATATCTTAATGGTCACGAATATCATAAGTTACAACAAATTATAAGTTTCTAAAATGGACAGGGTTTGCTAGGAATATTGAAAATGAGGATGAATCGAATACGAATTTAATCCATAAAATTAAAAACTGCGAAATATGCAGTGGTGGCAACTATGATCACTATCCCGTTCGTTCGCAAATTTGTTGGGAAGAAATTAAATTTTGATATTCATTTTACTTATTTGGTTAATTGCTTGGCTTAAGGTCATTAAGAAACTATGTTTTATTTTTGAATTTTTCCTTTTTTATTCATCCAATATTTCTATTTCCTCCGGAAATCATCTTCAGCGATCTGTTTTACAAAAAACACAAATTACAAACTGATTTTAACAATATATAACACAATAAATAACATACATTTTTAAAGTAAAAAGCTCGACTATTGAGTTTAAATGTCACTATCAAACTAAGTTTTCTTTCGTCGGTGTTTATGAACTAGGCTTCTGTAAATGTGAGCACAATGGTCTGTATCGGTTTTATAATTAATTCGTTTGTCATTTGGTAAACTTATAATATGTAACATTTCCAATGTAAATCGTCTTTTGTAATTATTTTCTTGTGCTAATATGTCGACGGTTTTAAGGTCGGGTTTATGTCCTGTCAATGTGCAATGCGCAGCTAAAGCAGTCTTCTGTTCGAGAGGCTTGTCACTTTTTTGATCCGATTTATGTCCGGAAAGTCTAGTTTTTAATTTCGTCTTTGTCGTGCCGACATATGACTTTTGGCATACGTCAGCGTCGTCCCCATTACATGTTATCCTATAAACTACATTGCACTTATCCTCATTCTTAATTTTAGATTTTGTTTTACTAAACAGACTGTCGACATTATTACGAGATTTAAACGCTAATTGATAGTGGTCCTTATTGTAGATGTTTGATTTTCCAAGTCTTTCTGAGAATCCCGGGATGTAAGTAACAGCTTTATATTTCTTTTCTTGTCTTGCCTCCTTTATTTGGTCCGTTTTTGCGTGTATAATTAGGTCGTCAATGGTGCTTTTTGGAAAATCATTTTGGCTTAATATGTGGCGTATTTTTCTTTCGTTCTCTGAGTGGAATTGTTCGTCACTTATATTGAAAATCCTTTTGATGAAATTAGTCGCTGTGTTTATTTTTATTCGTCGGGGGTGTTTAGAATAAAAGTTAATCAATCGTCCTGACGCCGTTGGTTTTTGGTACCAATCTAATATAAGTTTTCTTCCTTGTCTGATTATTATTGAGTCCAAATGGGGTAGTCTGTCATTTTTCTCCAGTTCGTGTGTAAATTGTATGCTCGGGTTGAATGTATTTAGGATATTTAATGTGGTGTTGATATCCGATTTCTTCATTATACAAAAAATGTCGTCTACGTATTTAGTTACTGCTCTCGGCTTTGTCATCAGTTTTTCTAAAGAAGCGTCCAATAATTCCTCCATTACGATGTCAGCAATGATCGGTGACGCTGGTGATCCCATAGGAAGTCCTTTTCGTTGTTCGTACACCTTGTCCGAGTATTTGAAATATCTACAGTCCTTTATACAAAAGGTCAGTATTTCTTTAAAAACATCTTTATGTATTTTCGTGTATTTTTGTAACATGTTCCACTTTTCATCTATTGTTCTTAAAGCTAGGTTAATCGGTATGCTGGGAAACAACGAAACTACATCAAATGATATTAATACCTCGTCTTCTTCAATCTCCAAATTCATTATCTTTGTTTTAAAATCAATTGCGTCCTTAATGTTATATGGTGAATCCCCTGTCAAGTGTTTTAAAATATTTACAATATACTTGGAAAGTCCGTGAGCTGGTGAATTTATTGAAGAACATATTGGTCTTAGAGGTGTGCTTTCTTTATGTATTTTTGGAAGCCCGTAGATTCTTGGCGCATTTGCAGTATTGATTGTCAATTTATTTTTCTCCATCATGTCAATTACTCCCATTTTATATAATTTATCTATTAATTTGTTGTTTTTATTCTGTAATGTCGTAGTTGGGTCCCGCTTTAACCTTTTGTAGGTGCAAATATCATTTAAAATGGTTTTCATTTTCATATCATAGTCCATCTTGTGCATTGCAACCGTCTTACCCCCTTTATCAGCATTTAATATCAATATATCTTTATTTTCTTTTAAAAATTGTTTTGTTCTACCCACTGTGTCCATTATTAGTTTATCTCTTATACTCAATTTTGTCTGTTGTAAGTGGTCGTCAATTAGAGAGACTATTGCATTTCTCGCGTTCTCTTGATCCTCTTTGTCGTCTAAGTAAGGGGAATGCCGTTTTTGTTGTTGGCAAAGCATATTTGGGTCCCATCGACAACAGCCACTGAACGTCGTTTGGTATGCTTACGTTGGTGTTGTTGGTGAACCATTGGCTGTTGTGTTGAATATTCAATATTGATAGTTGTTCTTGTTTTAATTTTTGGTATTTGTTGATGTGTCTTGTTTTGTTTTTGTTGTCGTAGCTGCGACGGAGAACATTTTCGCTCTCAATGTATTTGTTGTAATCTTCTTCGTCCATTACCTGCTGCAGTTTCGTTTTAGTTTTTTTGAGTATAGTTTTGTTGTTGTGGAGTTCTTTATGTTTTTGTTGTATTATAAGCTTTAATATTTTTATGTGGAAATTGTAATTGTATTTTTCGAGTGTTGATAATAAATTTGGCGGGATTTTCTCATTTGTTTGGAATATGTTGTTGGTGTTTTTAGTAGTGTTAGAGATGAACTTTGGAACTACTCCTAGCTGTCTGCATTTTATTAAAAAGGTTGTTGATGCTGTCAAAGTTGCTGTTTGCCGGTTACGTTTGGAATATTGCTTGATGTTATTAATCGTGTTTGTGTCATATTTTTGTTTAATTTCTTTGTATAAATGCATTTTTAACGTATTTCTCTTAATTATGATGCGGTGTGCCTTCCGTGTTAAATGTTGTTGTTGTATATTGTTGACCTGTTATATTTATTTTACTTATTTGGTTAATTGCTTGGCTTAAGGTCATTAAAAAACTATGTTTTATTTTTGAATTTTTCCTTTTTTATTCATCCAATATTTCGATTTCCTCCGGAAATCATCGTCAGGGATCTGTTTTACAAAAAACACAAATTACAAACTGATTTTAACAATATATAACACAATAAATAACATACATTTTTAAAGTAAAAAGCTCGTCTATTGAGGACTTCCTATGGGATCACCAGCGTCACCGATAATTGCTGACATCGTAATGGAGGAATTATTGGACGCTTCTTTAGAAAAACTGATGACAAAGCCGAGAGCAGTAACTAAATACGTAGACGACATTTTTTGTATAATGAAGAAATCGGATATCAACACCACATTAAATATCCTAAATACATTCAACCCGAGCATACAATTTACACACGAACTGGAGAAAAATGACAGACTACCCCATTTGGACTCAATAATAATCAGACAAGGAAGAAAACTTATATTAGATTGGTACCAAAAACCAACGGCGTCAGGACGATTGATTAACTTTTATTCTAAACACCCCCGACGAATAAAAATAAACACAGCGACTAATTTCATCAAAAGAATTTTCAATATAAGTGACGAACAATTCCACTCAGAGAACGAAAGAAAAATACGCCACATATTAAGCCAAAATGATTTTCCAAAAAGCACCATTGACGACCTAATTATAAACGCAAAAACGGACCAAATAAAGGAGGCAAGACAAGAAAAGAAATATAAAGCTGTTACTTACATCCCGGGATTCTCAGAAAGACTTGGAAAATCAAACATCTACAATAAGGACCACTATCAATTAGCGTTTAAATCTCGTAATAATGTCGACAGTCTGTTTAGTAAAACAAAATCTAAAATTAAGAATGAGGATAAGTGCAATGTAGTTTATAGGATAACATGTAATGGGGACGATGCTGACGTATGCCAAAAGTCATATGTCGGCACGACAAAGACGAAATTAAAAACTAGACTTTCCGGACATAAATCGGATCAAAAAAGTGACAAGCCTCTCGAACAGAAGACTGCTTTAGCTGCCCATTGCACATTGACAGGACATAAACCCGACCTTAAAACCGTCGACATATTAGCACAAGAAAATAATTACAAAAGACGATTTACATTGGAAATGTTACATATTATAAGTTTACCAAATGACAAACGAATTAATTATAAAACCGATACAGACCATTGTGCTCACATTTACAGAAGCCTAGTTCATAAACACCGACGAAAGAAAACTTAGTTTGATAGTGACATTTAAACTCAATAGACGAGCTTTTTACTTTAAAAATGTATGTTATTTATTGTGTTATATATTGTTAAAATCAGTTTGTAATTTGTGTTTTTTGTAAAACAGATCCCTGAAGATGATTTCCGGAGGAAATCGAAATATTGGATGAATAAAAAAGGAAAAATTCAAAAATAAAACATAGTTTTTTAATGACCTTAAGCCAAGCAATTAACCAAATAAGTAAAATAAATATAACAGGTCAACAATATACAACAACAACATTTTGATATTCCAATCAAGTGTTTTTTTCTGTCAGTAATATACACACGAAAGCTTTAGTTCTCCTTGTATTTTTAGTTTTTGATGGTTAGGTTTGGGTTAGGTTAGACAATGCGAGGTTGCTTATAAAAACCGCTCCACTCGGAGACCTGCTTGTCGACTATGTTTATCCAATTTTAGAGAGAAGAGAAAGGAAGAAGAAAAATTGAGAAGGAATATTATTAATATTAGTATTGAAATGAGGAGTTTCCAAGAAGAGATTATCGTGTCGCCTTTAACCACTTTAGTCTTCTGCCTAACCGAAGAATAACTGTTGGCTCAGTTACGAAGAGCGAAGACAAGTCATGAAGAATGTGCTTACCCATGAACCTCTGTTTGACATCCCCCCACCACTTGAAAGTCATGGCCAAAATATTATAGTCACCTGTGACTAAACCTACTACAAGCTTTAGTTAGGATAGTCGGCTAAATTTTCTTGGAGTTATTACATCCCCTTCCATTTAACCAGTTATGTTGAAAACCTCCGGAGTAATATTTATGTATTACTTGGAGGAAGTGTCCCATGGGTGGCTACGCCGAGCTCTTAATATCTAGACCATTTGACTCGTAACCACATCTTGCCAATTCAACTGCCGATTCATTTCCAGAGATCTTCAGTGTCCAGGAACACAACAAAGCTTGAAGACATAACTTTTTCAATTTTTTGTAATTAAAGTATATGAAAGAAAATGTCAGAATGAAACGATTGTAAGAAACTTAAAGTTTTGAACGGAAATTGACTGCTACAAAATCAATCAAAAATTATATTTTAACAATGGGATTAGTTTTTTTTAAACATCAGCATTCTTCTAGCGAATAATACAGGACAACATTCTTCAAATGTTATCTAGACATTTCTTAATCTTAAAATTTATTGTGGTTGCCAAAAGCAGCACAATTCCTAATGGAATGTAAATACTCACATATAAACTTTTCGGGAACGAACACAAGCTTTTAAATTTTTTATATTTATATTTTATATTTATTTTTTTTATAAAAAACAGCCTATGAGCACGTGGCTAACTAAAAATATATTTTGATATAACGTCTTTACTAATCGCAAAATCTTTCGTATATTTCTGTGTTTACTTTGGAATCGGATGTTTGGTTAGGTCTTCAAATTATGCAGGCTGTGGGTTAGTTTCATTACGGGTTAATCGAAAAATTAAATAAACTACATCGGATTTTAAGCAACTGCATGTATTAATATAGATTACCAAATTGTATTTATTGAGTTTACCAAATACTTGAAGGAATTTTTGTTATTATGGTGTACAAAACTTTAAACAGAAACTATCTTGTCTTCTACATAAAGCAAAACTTCAGAAGAAATTGCTATCCTCACCGCTCGAGTTGAAACTACAGTTCAAAAATATTTTGTTTTTCCAAGTCTTTATAAAATATAGTCTAATCGTGATAACGCCTGTTTGGTACTAACAATTTTGTCATTTAGCTTCTAAAATCAATAACCAATTTTCATTCTAATATTTTTCTTTCCAAAAATTCTTGTACTTGAGAATTTAGTGAGTATGAGTGAAGATCATTGTATAATTTTTAATATATACTAGATAAGGAATAATACTACTTTTTCGTCCATGGGTAAGGTACTCACAACTTTCAGAAGAAACAAAGTCCGTTTAAAAAGTAGCCGAAAAAAACAATTCAATTAACTAAAAAGTGAAATACTTGGCGATCAGAAAAATTATAAAAGTACCAATTAAATGCATAAAGAAAGTATCAAACTATTTCAAAACAAAGAGAACAAAAGTCACCAAAACAAAAGTATTTATTATTTTAAACGTTGACGCCAAGGAAGTAGAAAGCCGTACTATCACTGTAGTCCTTGCTCGGTCTTGGCCAAAATATTATAGTCACCTGTGACTAAACCTACTACAAGCTTTAGTTAGGATAGTCGGCTAAATTTTCTTGGAGTTATTACATCCCCTTCCATTTAACCAGTTATGTTGAAAACCTCCGGAGTAATATTTATGTATTACTTGGAGGAAGTGTCCCATGGGTGGCTACGCCGAGCTCTTAATATCTAGACCATTTGACTCGTAACCACATCTTGCCAATTCAACTGCCGATTCATTTCCAGAGATCTTCAGTGTCCAGGAACACAACAAAGCTTGAAGACATAACTTTTTCAATTTTTTGTAATTAAAGTATATGAAAGAAAATGTCAGAATGAAACGATTGTAAGAAACTTAAAGTTTTGAACGGAAATTGACTGCTACAAAATCAATCAAAAATTGTATTTTAACAATGGGATTAGTTTTTTTTTAAACATCAGCATTCTTCTAGCGAATAATACAGGACAACATTCTTCAAATGTTATCTAGACATTTCTTAATCTTAAAATTTATTGTGGTTGCCAAAAGCAGCACAATTCCTAATGGAATGTAAATACTCACATATAAACTTTTCGGGAACGAACACAAGCTTTTAAATTTTTTATATTTATATTTTATATTTATTTTTTTTATAAAAAACAGCCTATGAGCACGTGGCTAACTAAAAATATATTTTGATATAACGTCTTTACTAATCGCAAAATCTTTCGTATATTTCTGTGTTTACTTTGGAATCGGATGTTTGGTTAGGTCTTCAAATTATGCAGGCTGTGGGTTAGTTTCATTACGGGTTAATCGAAAAATTAAATAAACTACATCGGATTTTAAGCAACTGCATGTATTAATATAGATTACCAAATTGTATTTATTGAGTTTACCAAATACTTGAAGGAATTTTTGTTATTATGGTGTACAAAACTTTAAACAGAAACTATCTTGTCTTCTACATAAAGCAAAACTTCAGAAGAAATTGCTATCCTCACCGCTCGAGTTGAAACTACAGTTGAAGAATATTTTGTTTTTCCAAGTCTTTATAAAATATAGTCTAATCGTGATAACGCCTGTTTGGTACTAACAATTTTGTCATTTAGCTTCTAAAATCAATAACCAATTTTCATTCTAATATTTTTCTTTCCAAAAATTCTTGTACTTGGGAATTTAGTGAGTATGAGTGAAGATCATTGTATAATTTTTAATATATACTAGATAAGGAATAATACTACTTTTTCGTCCATGGGTAAGGTACTCACAACTTTCAGAAGAAACAAAGTCCGTTTAAAAAGTAGCCGAAAAAAACAATTCAATTAACTAAAAAGTGAAATACTTGGCGATCAGAAAAATTATAAAAGTACCAATTAAATGCATAAAGAAAGTATCAAACTATTTCAAAACAAAGAGAACAAAAGTCACCAAAACAAAAGTATTTATTATTTTAAACGTTGACGCCAAGGAAGTAGAAAGCCGTACTATCACTGTAGTCCTTGCTCGGTAACTTAAAAGGAGAACTATAAGTCATCGAATGGAAAAGCGTATACAAAGAATGTGCCAGAACGACTAAATAGAAGAAGCAAACCCCTCATGAATTAAGAAGTTTTTGTATTTGAGTGATGACGGTCAGCAGTGGCGAAAGTATAAGTTACAAAGATGGTTTATGGTCTGAAAGGTAAAGCCAGCTGACAAAGAAGTGGAGTCATTTTGTGGTGAACGTTCTCATCGTTTTGAAAATTAAAAAAATACAAACACTTACATGTACTACGGCTAGAACAACAACGAAAAACTTTTGACTTTGAGAATATGAGAGTATTAGAGAGTAAGCACATCACAGCAAAAACAGAACATGATGGAGATGCTGAATATTTTACATATACCAACAACAAAACATATGAACTTTAAAACTGACGTTGACAACAGCGCTTTAAGCTACAGACGATTGATAGGCAAGGCAAAGAATATATATAGATCGCAATCCAAACGAAACAACAGGGCAATGTTTACAACACATGACGATGGAAGTGATGCTACTCTATTTTTAAGTAAATGTTTTAAATTTAGTAATAGCAAGCGATGCTTGCTATGTTTCAAATTCGAAAGATAAAAATTGCAAGTACCAAACTGATTGTATTGGAATCAAAATTATAGCAGGATGGATGAGAAATTAAAGTTTCATTTCGAAGAAATGTTTGATCTTATCCTACAAAATTCTGTACAAACATTAAGTTATTAGAAGCCCTAGTTGGAATTGATACCTCGATTTTTATAGAAGAGGTCAAGCCGAAGAAAGAACGTCAAATCTGCTGAACTATTACAATCGCATGTTTATTTTGCCAGTAGACAGGTTAAGTTCGTAAATGGGCCATGTAGGTCCATGTTTTCACATAGCCCCCATATAACGGTGCCTCCCGATATTCGGCATTTTGATGATTTTAGCGTCATTATTCACCGTAGTAGTTTCAAATTACGTATTTAGAGTTCGTAAAGGGAACTACAGCCTGGGACAAGAAATTGTCTATGCAGGTCCAGGTCTTCGCAGAGCTCCGATATAACGGTACCTCGCTATGTACGGTATCTTGATGATTTTGGCTACATTATTCACCGTTTATTTCAAGTTTCGAATTTGAATATGGTAATGGCTTGTGACAAACAATGCCTATTTAGGTGCACATCGTACAGACCCTAATATAACGGCTTTATTCGGTATTTTTAAAATGTTATCAGATTTTTTGCGAATGTTATCTTTTCCGAAAAATTTAAAATTCGTTCAAATTGGTGGAGTATATCAAAAGTTCGGCCCGGCCGAACGTACTGCTTTTTACTTATTTCTATTTTTATTTAAAATGTATAATATTTCTATAGTTAAGATTTGAACATTTAAATTTTGAATAAATATTCACAAAAAAATCAGGATATAAATGCAAAATCCTGAATTTAGTAATACCTGATTAAAAATCCTGCTCATGTCTATGGACATTCGATAAATTGAAAGTGTACAAAGATCGATAACAAAGCTGCCAATTAGAAAAACATGTGGAACAGCCAAATCAAAAGCAAATCCAAACCGACGAAAATTCTCTTTGTTTACTTTTTTCGTAAGTCTGCTATTTTATAATTTTAGTTTGGTATTTCTTGCATGCTTGGTGCTCTTTGCAGCTGCGTGGTGATGATGAGTTGCAATAAGGGGAGTTGTGTTTTCGGGTCAATATCAAGTTAAAATAATAATAACAATAATCTTTCTGCGAAAATTTAGAACCCTAATATTTCAATTGTATTTAAGTGAGATATAAATTTGTGATTTTTTAATTCCAATTTAAGACATTCGATTTCAAGAGGTTGGATTTTAAGTTTCAAAACGAGGAGAACGTTTACCACAAAATGACTCCACTTCTTTGTCAGCTGGCTTTAGCTTTGTAACTTATACTTTCGCCACTGCTGACCGTCATCACTCAAATACAAAAAATTCTTAAAGCATGAGTTGTTTGTTTCTTCTTTTTTGTCGTTCTGGCACTTTCTTTGTATACGCTTTTCCATTCGATGACTTATAGTTCTCCTTTTAAGTTACCGAGCAAGGACTGCAGTGATAGTACGGCTTTCTACTTTCTTGGCGTCAACGCTTAAAATAATAAATATTTTGAGTTTTGCCTTGTTAAGGCGAAGATCATATGTTTTATGATTTATGTGTTTGTTTTCTCTTTCGAGACGAGCTTAATGATCTGAAATTTGCAGTGAAAAGGAAAGCCAGATAGACACTATCACACACTCACCACTATGCGACGCGTTTCGCCGTTGGTTAAGCGGCTCATCAGGCATATTTGGTGTGGATGATGGCTTACAAGGGCCGTTCTCTGGAAAGTAGTATATATTTCGAACTTATTGCAAATTAGCATATGCGAATTATACACTAGAAACTCTCCAGGTTCGACTCAAGTTCTATTGGCAGATCTTTTTCACAGCAAAGTTTTTGTTTTTGTAGTGATGGATTTTTTGTCCACAACAACTACATTGCTTCCAATGCATACACTTGTTTTAGTGCTGCTTTAGGAAGACGGGTTAATGGCTCTGAACGTAGAGACGGCAACTTCTAGTTGGCTGCACACCGAGGTCCGCGGTTCAAATCCCACAGCCAGGCTCGGCTGAATTTTTGAGTTTTGCCTTGTTAAGGCGAAGATCATATGTTTTATGATTTATGTGTTTGTTTTCTCTTTCGAGACGAGCTTAATGATCTGAAATTTGCAGTGAAAAGGAAAGCCAGATAGACACTATCACACACTCACCACTATGCGACGCGTTTCGCCGTTGGTTAAGCGGCTCATCAGGCATATTTGGTGTGGATGATGGCTTACAAGGGCCGTTCTCTGGAAAGTAGTATATATTTCGAACTTATTGCAAATTAGCATATGCGAATTATACACTAGAAACTCTCCAGGTTCGACTCAAGTTCTATTGGCAGATCTTTTTCACAGCAAAGTTTTTGTTTTTGTAGTGATGGATTTTTTGTCCACAACAACTACATTGCTTCCAATGCATACACTTGTTTTAGTGCTGCTTTAGGAAGACGGGTTAATGGCTCTGAACGTAGAGACGGCAACTTCTAGTTGGCTGCACACCGAGGTCCGCGGTTCAAATCCCACAGCCAGGCTCGGCTGAATTTTTGAGTTTTGCCTTGTTAAGGCGAAGATCATATGTTTTATGATTTATGTGTTTGTTTTCTCTTTCGAGACGAGCTTAATGATCTGAAATTTGCAGTGAAAAGGAAAGCCAGATAGACACTATCACACACTCACCACTATGCGACGCGTTTCGCCGTTGGTTAAGCGGCTCATCAGGCATATTTGGTGTGGATGATGGCTTACAAGGGCCGTTCTCTGGAAAGTAGTATATATTTCGAACTTATTGCAAATTAGCATATGCGAATTATACACTAGAAACTCTCCAGGTTCGACTCAAGTTCTATTGGCAGATCTTTTTCACAGCAAAGTTTTTGTTTTTGTAGTGATGGATTTTTTGTCCACAACAACTACATTGCTTCCAATGCATACACTTGTTTTAGTGCTGCTTTAGGAAGACGGGTTAATGGCTCTGAACGTAGAGACGGCAACTTCTAGTTGGCTGCACACCGAGGTCCGCGGTTCAAATCCCACAGCCAGGCTCGGCTGAATTTTTGAGTTTTGCCTTGTTAAGGCGAAGATCATATGTTTTATGATTTATGTGTTTGTTTTCTCTTTCGAGACGAGCTTAATGATCTAAAATTTGCAGTGAAAAGGAAAGCCAGATAGACACTATCACACACTCACCACTATGCGACGCGTTTCGCCGTTGGTTAAGCGGCTCATCAGGCATATTTGGTGTGGATGATGGCTTACAAGGGCCGTTCACTGGAAAGTAGTATATATTTCGAACTTATTGCAAATTAGCATGAGCCGCTTAACCAACGGCGAAACGCGTCGCATAGTGGTGAGTGTGTGATAGTGTCTATCTGGCTTTCCTTTTCACTGCAAATTTCAGATCATTAAGCTCGTCTCGAAAGAGAAAACAAACACATAAATCATAAAACATATGATCTTCGCCTTAACAAGGCAAAACTCAAAAATTCAGCCGAGCCTGGCTGTGGGATTTGAACCGCGGACCTCGGTGTGCAGCCAACTAGAAGTTGCCGTCTCTACGTTCAGAGCCATTAACCCGTCTTCCTAAAGCAGCACTAAAACAAGTGTATGCATTGGAAGCAATGTAGTTGTTGTGGACAAAAAATCCATCACTACAAAAACAAAAACTTTGCTGTGAAAAAGATCTGCCAATAGAACTTGAGTCGAACCTGGAGAGTTTCTAGTGTATAATTCGCATATGCTAATTTGCAATAAGTTCGAAATATATACTACTTTCCAGAGAACGGCCCTTGTAAGCCATCATCCACACCAAATATGCCTGATGAGCCGCTTAACCAACGGCGAAACGCGTCGCATAGTGGTGAGTGTGTGATAGTGTCTATCTGGCTTTCCTTTTCACTGCAAATTTCAGATCATTAAGCTCGTCTCGAAAGAGAAAACAAACACATAAATCATAAAACATATGATCTTCGCCTTAACAAGGCAAAACTCAAAAATTCAGCCGAGCCTGGCTGTGGGATTTGAACCGCGGACCTCGGTGTGCAGCCAACTAGAAGTTGCCGTCTCTACGTTCAGAGCCATTAACCCGTCTTCCTAAAGCAGCACTAAAACAAGTGTATGCATTGGAAGCAATGTAGTTGTTGTGGACAAAAAATCCATCACTACAAAAACAAAAACTTTGCTGTGAAAAAGATCTGCCAATAGAACTTGAGTCGAACCTGGAGAGTTTCTAGTGTATAATTCGCATATGCTAATTTGCAATAAGTTCGAAATATATACTACTTTCCAGAGAACGGCCCTTGTAAGCCATCATCCACACCAAATATGCCTGATGAGCCGCTTAACCAACGGCGAAACGCGTCGCATAGTGGTGAGTGTGTGATAGTGTCTATCTGGCTTTCCTTTTCACTGCAAATTTCAGATCATTAAGCTCGTCTCGAAAGAGAAAACAAACAAATAAATATTTTTGTATTAGTGACTTTTGTTGTCTTCTTTTTGAAATAGTTTGATACTTTCTTTATACATTTAATTGGTACTTTTATAATTCTTCTGATCGCCAAGTGTGTCTTCTTAACTTCTTGCCCATAGAATGAATTTTACTTTTTAGTTAATTGATTTGTTTCTTTCGGATACTTACTCGTTAACTCCCAAGTACAAGAATTTTTGGAAAGAAAATTATTAAAATCAAAATTGGTTATAGATTTTAGAAAGCTAAATTATAAATTAGTATCAAATATGGGTTAACACGATTAGACTATATTTTATATAGATTTGGAAAAGCAAAATATTCTTCAACTGCAGTTTCAACTCAAGCGATGAGGATAGCAAATTCCGGATAAGAATCTGAAGCTTTTCTTTATGTAGAAGACAAGATAGTTTCTGTTTATAGTTTTGTACACCATAATAATAAAAATTCCTTCAAGTATTTGATAAACTCAATAAATACTATTTGGTAATCTATATTAGTAAATACAGTTTCTTAAAATCGGAAGTAGTTTATTTAAGTTTTCGATTAACCCGTTTGTAACTAACCCACAGCCTGCAAAATTTTAAAACCTTACCAAACATCCGATTCCAAAGTATACACAGAAATATACGAAAAATTTTGCGATTAGTAAAGACTTTATATCAAAATATTTTTTATAAAAAATTTGAAAGCTTTCGTTAATTTCCGAAAAGCTTATATTTAAGTATGTACATTCCATTAGGAATTGTGCTGCTTTTGGCAACCACAATAAATTTTAAGATTAAAAAATGTCTAGAAAACATTTGAAGAATGTAGTCCTGTATGCTTCGCTAGAAGAATGCTGATGTTTTTAAAAAAATCTAATCCCATCATTAACATACAATTTTTGAGTGGTTTTGTAGCAGTAAATTTCTGTTCAAAACGTTAAGTTTCTTACAATCGTTTCATTCTGACATTTTGTTTCACATACTTTTATTAAAAGAAGGGGGAAAAGTTATGTTGTGTTTGTTGTGTTCCTGGACACTGCAATATCTCATCTGAATCGGCAGTTGAATTGGCAAGACGTGGTTACGAGTCAAATAGTCTAGATATTAAGAACTCGTTGAAGCCACCCATGGGGCACTTCCTCCAAGTAATACGTAAAGTTTGCTCTTGAGGTTTTCAACATAACTGGTTAAAAAATTTGGCTAATTATCCGACCTAAAACTTGTATTAGGTTTAGTCACAGGTGACTATAATATTATGGCCATGACTTTTAACTGGTGGGGGATGTCAAACAGAGGTTCAAGGGTGAGCAAATTCTTCATAACTTGTCTTGACTCTTCGTAATTGCGCCAAACGTTATTCCTCAGTAAGCCAGAAGACTAAAATGGTTAAAAGCGACACGATAATCTCTTCGTGGAAATTCCTAATTTCAGTACTTATATTAATAATATTCCTTCTCCATTTTTCTTCTTCCTTTCTATTCTCTCTAAATTTGGATAAACATAGTGGACCAGCAGGTCTCCGAGTGGAGCGGTTGTTATAAGCAACCTCGCATTGTCTAACCTAACCCAAACCTAACCATCAAATTTTAAAAATACAAGGAGAA
This sequence comes from Musca domestica, assembly GCF_030504385.1. NCBI lineage: Eukaryota > Metazoa > Arthropoda > Insecta > Diptera > Muscidae > Musca > Musca domestica. The sequence goes on from NW_026712268.1 coordinate 184,052, forward strand.
ATAAGGCTTTGGTGTGTATGTTACTGACAGAAAAAAAAAAACACTTGATTGGAATATCAACATTTAATTTCTTCCCAACAAATTTGCGAACGATCGGGATAGTGATCATAGTTGCCACCACTGCATATTTCGCAGTTTTTAACTTTATGGATTTTGGGGTTTAGATGTGGCTGCAATGTAAGTTTTGATTTTTTTGAAAAATGTCTAGAATTCTTCCTCATTTTCAATATAACTAGTGAACCTTGTCGATCTTAGATACTTATACTTTGTTGTAACTTATGATATTCATGAGCATTAAGGTATGGATATATTCCCGCCTTGTCCTTTTTAATTTCTTTACGTAGTATGTCGAGGGTTAATAAGTTATAAATGTCATGTTTATCTATATAAACAATACTCGTTGTGAGACTGTGTCTAAAATCCGTACGCTGTAGTTTAAGTCCTCCGTCAGCTGTAGTTTCGTTATCCGTCAGCTTTTATTCTGCTTAGGATTAGATTTTCTTTAATATAACTGAGGGAATGGTTGTACTCTCCCAGAAGTATTAACCATCCCTGAAGTCATGAACTAATACCCTGCTGGAATTTTTGATCATTATCCAACAAGAGGTTACTGGTCGCCTCCGATTTCAAATTCGCCAATACATATATCGCAGTTAATAGATTTATGGGATTGGAGTTTGTAATGTTCAAAAAAGGTTGAGTCAAGCTTAGAATTGAATTCTTTTGTTTGTCAAAACCCAACCGTTGAAATAATGATTGTATCAGAAGATGTTAAAGTTCGTTAGTTTGCCATATGTTTAAAAGAGACGGTGGGGGCCATTTAAATTAGCTATCAGTCGGATATGGGTAGGTTATTGTCCCTCTCAACACAACGAGTACAATCACCACATAAACAAATTATATTTTCAGACTCCCGAGGTGAAAGCTGTGTTCCTACCCATCAGACTAATGTGGCGTTTCCACTGCACTTGATTCGCTCTCTATTCGTTGTTTGACCCTTAACTATGAAAAAACTACTTAATTCTTCACACAAAATTTCCTGAGCGAACACTCATATTTGTACATTGTTCAAATCAAATCACTCTCAGAACAACGAAAAAATATGTCCCATCCCTAACAAATGAGAGCATTTATCGAAAAAATTAATTATGACATTTAAAAATTGAAAATAGAAAAATTTAATGAAATTTTGAAAAATTTTGGGAAGACTGAAATTTATGAATGAAAACTACAATGTAGAATAGCGTATGTACACTCAAACGAAAGTAAATTTTGTTTTCTCTCTCATCCGAGGTACGCATTTTGTGCACGAGTTGAAATTGCCATAGAAAACAGGAAACAAAAGAGGCAATATTTTCAAAATGTTTGTATCGGCAGAAAAAATGTTTGACAAGTGTCTCTCCAGCAGAATTTAAAAATAGAAAAATACAAAAATATGTTCAAAATGTCAACATTCACACAAAAAGTTGGAAACGTGAATGAAAATTATAAAATTAATGTTTTAATAAATCTTTGGGAGAAAAATAATCATTTCTTCTACTCATATTACTGAGAATTAAATGTATTTTAGTATAAATTCCCATTAAAATCAACAAACAAAATTTTGAAAAAAATGAATTATTTTACTATGAATTACGAATCGTGCCGTATGAACGGGTTAATTCGTGTACCTAATTCTGAGAGCGAACAACGTTGTTCGGTTTCCAATGGAAACATGCTATAATTAATTATAAAGCGAAATTATAAACTATATCTCAGGTATTTATCAATTGATATTCATATGTTATTAAGCAAAAACTCTACTTACCATATTATTGTTGAGGTTTCTGCTGTTGAAACGGGAGAAGATATCACGTTCTTATTGTCCAGTTGTCTCCGATAATTTTGGAGAAACAAGGTTAGCTTCTTTGTTCAGGCCAGAACTCTTAGACGTACAGAATAGCTTTGTGAACTGGTGACATCTTTTATGAAAATTTGCTTTACTTATCGCAATTAAATTCAATTGTTGGAGATCATTCTTTAAATATATTCAACATTTGTTGAAACTTTACATTTTTATATCAAACCGTATATTGACCAAAATATTGCGCAGTGATAGCAGTAAACAGTTCAGTATTAAAAATGGAAATGAATGTTTTGTCAAAGTTAAATTATAAGAAGCCGTTCTTAATAAAAGCAGACAAAATTCACTACTAAGATTTTAGATGAAGCTCTCGTACTACAAATTGATCTCGGCTACAGAATAACATTACATTCCTTTAGCTAACCCTTCTACCTAATAAAAAGTGATGATATGCATTAGGCTGTTTTATGGATTAGCAGACAATGAGGTTGTTGGTGGTTGATTGTAACATTAAAAAATAAGGGCGTGGAATATTGACCTTGCTCAACTAGTTTATACCCCTGTGGTGCCCTTTTATCCTTTGATTAAACATTATTATAGAGGTTATTCGTGACTTTCCATAGGTTAAACTTGCAATGTGGTAGGGGTTTTAATAATCTTATACTTAAACGCTTCTGGTTTCGTACAATTTCCTTGTCAAATGTTACAATAAGAAGTTTACTGACGCAATTTGCTATGTAACCTTTGCAAGATCAACAGCTAGATGTTCTTGGTTCAAGCAATGAAATACCGAACTGAGCCTATGTTTCTCAGTTAAGAACAGTAAAAATAACCAAAATAAGAAAATGCTTGAGGTAGGAAACGAACAGAGAACTTCTGAAGCCTGGGTCCGATGACTATGCCCTAGTCTACTGCAGGTCTGCTATTGGGTGGGCAAATCTTATTAGTTATTACCTTCGTTTACTTCCACACAGTTTTAGATCACAGGTTTAGTTTGCATGTTCATCCATGCACTGACACTGACAAAAGAGGGCAAAGACAAAATATGTGTAAAGCAAGAATATGTCTGTCTGCCAATAACAAGGTTACAACTGATAACAGCTTTACAACCTTTTACAAGAATGTTACAGTGGGAACTCTATATTACAAGCTGGTAATATTAATAAATTTATGCAAATATTAACAGGAGATACATTTTATTAGGACCTAATATCTTAAGATTGTAGTAGTTACTTCCAATTTTGGATAGTACTTTAGCTTTAATGAACACTGGTGCTAACTTGGCGTTAAAGTGATTAATATCATTGCTCTGGGCAATGTTCCGACGATAAACAATTTGTCCCTGATTGTAAGTTGTGGTCTGGGTCTAATATCGTAGCGCCTTTTATTGATATCATGGCTAACTAATATGTTATTTCTAATTTCTTTTCTTATTAGTGCCTGTTTAAAGATATAGTAGGTTCGTCTAATAGATTCTCACTTCTTAATAACTTATATGACTCGCCATGTGTCATAGGAAACCACAAAGTAGAAAAATATGGGGAGCAGTTAATAGTGGTGTGTAGTGAATTTCATAGGGCGCAACTTATGGTGCTTATATGCTCATCCCACATTTTGTGATCGCTTTTCCGGTATGAACGAGTTCCTGCAATAATAGAACGATTAACTCCTTCCGACGCGTTGGCTTGTGGTGAGTATAATGATGTATTCACATGCGTTATACCATGTTTGGTAAGAAAAGAGTTGAAATCGTTCGATTTAAATTGGGAACCGTTGTCGCTCACAATATGTTAGGGCACCCCAAAAACATGATAAATGTCTTTGAGTAGGAATTCTTGTATGGGCTTCGATGCTAACTTTTTCAACGGACATAAGCAATAAAATTTGGTAAGATGGTCCAAAACTATTAACAAGCCAATATAACCATACTTTGACCTTGGTTATGGACCTAGGATATCCACATACTTCCGTTGGAATGGACGTACAATTGCCACTGGTTTTCTCATTTCCGGACGAAGAATAGTAGTTGGGTGTTTGGACCCTTTGCATACTTCGCACTGCTCTACATATTTTCGGACGTCGGATAATATACCAGGCTAGTAAAAATTATCCCGAATCAGATCGACGGCCTTACCCACTCCGCCATGTGCAGTGATTGGGAATTTTTGTATATTATCCTTTATTTTTGTTTTTAGATCGGTGTAGTCTGGATCAAAAAAAAAAAAAAAAATAATAAAAATAAAAACAGCTAGAAGATAAATCTTTTTATGGTTCCACTAATTCCAAGCTAGATATCTCGTCAATTGGTATTCTCGAAAGCGTCGCAATGTAAATAATTTTTTTAGACAAGGACTGTTGCGGTGGTCAGCTGCTTCTTGACCTTAACAAAATCCGCTTGAGCCTCCTGTGTCCAATTAAACTTTCTTTTAAAAGACAAAGTCTGCGATTGGAAACGCCTGTACCACCCAGCCAAGCCTAAGAAACCTAGGACTTGTTTAATGGTTTTGGGTATGGGCCAATTTGTGATGGAGAGTACTTTATCGGTGTAAGTTTGTATACCCCCATGACCCAAGATACTTCACCTGGGTTATGCAAAATTGGTATTTATCAATATTGCGGGTTAGATTTGCCTTCCTAAACTCTGCTGCGATACGAACCATGTTTAACTGGCCGTTATTATCCAACGTCAATATCGTGTTCTATAAGCTTAGTTCTTCCCAAGCCTTGTACAGAGATATCGGGAATAATTTTATAATTGCATTTAGCTGAGCGATTTGTGTAGACATTAAGGTATATTTTACATTGTCATTATCTCTGATGATACTTAGGTTGATTCTGAATTGAATTCAATATTTATATTTTATTTATATATATCACCATCCGATATGAATGCTGAATGGAAAACGTCGGCGGCCAAATTGAAAGCCTTCCAAAAAATCGAGTCCAGTATTTACGAACTCCTTTACGTTTCTTATTGTACTTTCTCAACCTTAGTGTTGGTCTTTTGGGCCGTTTTTGTAATAGCTATCAAACTCCAAATTGCTGCTTCCTTTTAAGAGTATATTCCTTCCATCTTTCATGGTAAGATTTAATACGATATAACCTCTTAGGGACAACTGAGTAATCATCAGACTCACGTTGTAGTATTTCAACAGTACGAGTTATATTAGGAGTTAATGCACTTACAGGGATTACAGATAAGGGTGTTACGATGACGATTCTGATGGGGATTTTGACTCAGTAAGTCTTTTGAAGCAGATAATTTTTGGTTTGATCAAGAACATTGAGGCTTGAACACATTTTTGGTTCCGCAATCATGGCAAAATATTGTACGATCACGCAAGCGGTCGTCCCAAAAACGTTTATCCTCTTCACAATTCCAACATTTGGGTATGTTACTGCTGTGGCTAATAGCATGGATTATAGAATCTGTGTTCGATTCTGTAGTTATATCTTCCGGATTTTGGATTTCCCCGATATTTCTACGAAAACAAGCATTACCTGCGAGAGTCTGTCTACTAGCGTACTTACAGCATCTTAGAACATTTCAAATGTCTCACCAGCTTACATATTCCTCCATCGAATTTCTCCCTTAATGTCAAAACCAGATCGCATATCCTTGTATTGACATTTAAGAGCGGCACAGAAGGAATACCAATGAAGGAAGTCTACCTGCTTGTGGTATCTCCAATACCATTATCTTGCCTTACCAGTCAATAGCACTGGTAGATTCTGGTAAATAACCTTAAAATTATTGTCGAGTTGTTCAGCAGTCAAAGATTAAAGGAATTATGCCTGACCATTTTGCAACAATAAAAGACTAAGGTATCCCGAACAAACAAAACCAACACTGTTCTGATTTTGTTCTATATAGGAATTCGTCTACTGTTTTCACGATGGCTGTAATTTTTTATGGACGCCTGATGGAGTCTTGGTTATTGTGAATGGATACGTTGGAAGTGTTTCCTACAAGTGAAGGGATTTCCTGATTTCTTCCGGAACACTGGGAATTTAGTTGTTGTGAATTTGATGATATTATAGGACGATTGGACTGGAAATTTGTTGATAATATCAAATTCGCCAGAATTTTAAATATGTTGCTCTCTATTATAATATTAATTCGAGAGTAATTAATTTCTATAGTATTTTGAAAAGGTTGTTCCACAACGGTTTTGTTGTGTGAAGGAGAATAATTTCTTTGAGGCAATGGAGCAATTGCTATCCCAATGTCAAGCAAATTACGGTCATTTGAACAAGCCGTATTTCCCCGATTATTCAGTTTGTTAAGAAATAAGGTTTTACTTATACTTCTTGTGTTTGGTCGGAAAGATAATGCTCAATGAGCCTTTCCTCCTTTAGGCGGATTACGTGGTTTTTAATAGGTTCATCTTAATGGTTCTCTAATAAAGCATTTTTACTTTCATTGTATTTTCTTGAATCTGAAAGTTCTCATGGAGTTTCGTAATGTGGGCACTCCGAAGAGGAGGATAGCGATTGTTACACACATTGCCGATGAAAAATATGATCACAAGTAGAAATAATATAACATTCTTGTGATTCATATAATAAAACTTGATCACATATCGATCACTGGTCTTCAGTCGATGTGAAATTAAGCGAGAAGCTCTGAAGCTACCGATGTAGGTGGAGTTCTCTATGCCATTTTTTCTGAATATAGGTTTATAACCATAAAATGTTTTAAATTTTTAATAGTATTCATTTATAGCTTCTCATAAGAGAATAACTGATGTGTTTTATAAAAACGCCAGCTGCATTTTTTAATGAATAAAAATACATTAGGGGAATTTGGAGAGTAGGGAATGTATGGCAATTCATTTAGATACAGAGTTTATTTCAAGAGTCTGTTAAGGTATTAACAGTTGTAAAAAACATCTTGATTCGAACATCATATATATTGCAATGTTTAACAAAAAATGTTATAAACCAAACATAACTAAAGTTAATTTAATTTTTTTATTATTAACAATTCTAGCAGATTTGTACTATCCCTATTGTTTGTTTAGATTATTAGAATTTTTCAAAAGCAGTCGTGGACTGTAGATTTTATTGTACATTTGTTCGTGGAACAATTAATAATTACCTTTTTTACATTTCTACGCCCTTAAACGGACACATTTATATGTCTAATGGTATTGGGCTTTGATGCTAGCTTCTTGATCAAAGAACTAAGAGTTTGTTATATATGCACTAAGTGTTAAAGGGGGAATCAGTATGTGATTGTGTTAGATCACAATTATTTTTTGATATTACATGAAATATTATGTTTTTTTTTTGATATTAATGACGTTCGAGTTCAGAGAATATAGTCGTTTTTGTAATAAGCTGGTAAGGCTTAATATCTAGTATTATTTAACAATTTTCATCAATTCTTGGGTTTGTATTCTTTTTGTTGTAACAAAGAAATTAAAATTTTCTGTTACTTTGATTGATATTCATATGTTATTGAGCAAAAACTCTACTTACCAAAATATTGTTGAGGTTTCTGCTGTCGACAAGACCTTGTAAATCAGGATAGCTCAGCAATTTGATCATACATTAATCGTGGTGTAACCTTTAAAATTATAATTAAAGTAGTCGATAATGTTGCTGAAATTTATGGGTATAATTTAGTTTGAATTCACAGAATTGCGACGTTTTACATGATGAATTTTTTCTTTCCTAAAGCTCTTAATGAAATTTTAGCTTCCACGACTTTGAGAGTTGTTCTGCGCTTGGAGATAGAATGACGTACAAAATGGCGATAAGATCCTCCGATTACGTTAGTAATGTGAACTCTGCCAGAACTCTTAGACGTACAGAAAAGCTTTGTGAGCTGGTGACATCTTTTTTCAAAATTTGCTTTACTTATCGCAATTAAATTCAGATGTTGGAGATAATTTTTTAAATATATTCAACATTTGTTTAAACTTTACATTTTTTATCAAACCGTATATTGACCAAAGTGTTGCGCAGTGATAGTAGTGAATAGTTCAGTATATATATTCTTAAAATAGAAAATAATGTTTTGTCAAAGTTAAATGTATACGAAGCCGTTCTTGATAAAATCAGACAAAATTTACCACTAAGATTTTTGATGAAGCTCTCGTTATACAAATTGATCTCAGCTACAAGATAACATTACATTTCTTTTGCTAACCCTTCTACCTGTTTTATGGATTAGCAGACAATGAGGTTGTTGGTGGTTGATTGTAACATTAAAAAATAAGGGCGTGGAATATTGATCTTGGTCGACTAGTTTATATATAGAGGTTATTCATGACTTTCCATAGGTTCAACTTGCAATCTGATACTTAAACGCTTTTGGTTTCGTACAATTTCCTTATCAAATGTTACGGTAAGAAGTTTACTGACGCAATTTGGTATGTAACCTTTTCAAGATCAACAGCTAGATGTTCTTGGGAACGGGAACCTCTATAGACAATTTTATACTTCAATGATATATAAAATTATATATTAACTCCTTTAAAATGCCAAATTTGAAACGATTATGTGGGTAAAGGTGACTAGGATTATCAAAATACCGAATATCGGTGGGTATCGCTATATGTGCACTATAGGAAAACGTGAAAGTAAATATTCAAAGTGCGGCCACCGGGCTAGAACCCATTATGAATTAAAAATACCAATATTTATCAGAAATGTGAAAAAATCATCAAAAGACCGAATTTCGGTAGGTACCGTTATATGGTGCTATACAAAAACGTGGTCGTATACATGCAATGTTTCGCCATAAGAGCTAGAACCCATTATAACCTGCAAATGCCGATTTTTAGACAAATCCGTGAAAAAATGTGCAAGTATTATAAAAATACCGAATATCGGGAGGTACCGTTATATGGGTGCTATACCAAAACATGGACCTATACATACAATGTTTCGCCACACAAGTTAGTATCCATTAAGACCTACAAATACCTACTTTTGGAAAAATCCATGAAAAAATATGGCAAAAGTCAACGAAATACCCAATATCGAGAGGTATCGTTTTATGGGGACTATACCAAAACGTGGACCGATATATCTCATTTTCAATACCAACTACACTAGACACAATACAAATTGTTCTGCTAAATTCGTTCGTGATTTCAACTGACAGACAGAGAGACAGAGGCACAAAGCTAAATTGACTTAGGATTTTATGCTGATTATGAATATATACACTTTACGGGGTCTAAGATGAATATATATGTTACAAACGGAATGTCAAAGGGTATACAAATCTGCTTGAGGTAGGAATCGAACGAAACTTCTGAAGCCTGCGTCCGACGACTATGATCTAGTCTACTGCAGGCCTACTATTGGGTGGGCATAACTTATTAATTATTACCTTCGTTTACTTCCACACAGTTTTAGATCACAGGTTTAGTTTGCATATTCATCCATGCAGATTTCAATGGCAAAAGAGGGGCAAAGACAACAACAGGAATATGTATGTCTGTTAATAACAGCAACTAATAACAGCTTTACAACCTGTTACAAGAATGGAACAGTGGGAATTATAGGTTTAGATATAGATATAGACAATACATTATTCATTTTACTTTCTCATATGTAGTGTCAATGTCACTTTTTTGTTTTTGTGAATGATAGAAATTTGAGCTTTCACTGCGTCCTCAGTTTCAATATTATTCCTAGTAAAACTTGAACATTTTACAAACTTAATGTGGGGATTTTCGCAGTATGGGATATGGGAATATTCCCACCTTGCCCCTTTTAATTTCTCTACGTAGTATATCGAGCTTGGGTTTTTTTATACCCTCCACCATACTATGGAAGGTATATTAATTTTGTCATTCCGTTTGTAACTCCTCGAAATACTCATGTCAGACCCAACAAATTATATATATTCTTGATCAGCGTAAAATTCGAAGACGATTTAGCCATGTCCGTCTGTCTGTCTGTGTGTCTGTCTGTCCGTCTGTCAGTTGTAATCACGCTATCTTTGGAACAAATTGAGATAGAAGGCTAAAATTTTGCACACATGTATATTTTGCCAATAGGCAGGTTAAGTTCGTAAATGGGCCATGTAGGTCCAAGTTATCATATAGCCCCCATATAACTGTACCTCCCGATATTCGGTATTTTGATGATTTTAGCAACATTATTGACCGGAATTGTTTCAAATTTGATATTTGAATTTATACTACGGCCTAAGACAGAAAATTTTCTGTGCAGGTCCACATCTTCATATAGCCCCATATAACGTACACCCCTATATTCGGTATTTTGATGATTTTAGCGACATTATTTATCGGGATTGTTTCAAATTTCGCATGTGAAGTTCGTAATGGATACTTCAGCCCGTACCAGAAAATTGTCTGTGCAGGTCCACGTTTTCGAATAGACCCAATATAACGGTACCCCCCCCCCCCCCCATACTCGGTATTTTAATGATTTTAACTACATTATAAACAGATTTTTCTTCAAGTTTCACATTTAAATTATTGTAATAACTTATGACAAAATATGCCTATGCTGGCCCACGTCGTCGTATAAGCACTCGGTATTCTTAAGATTTTAACAGAATTTTTAACGGATTTTATTTTTTGGAAATTGCCAAATTTGTACCAAATGGTGGAGGGTATTAAAAGTTCGGCCCGGCCGAACTTACAGCTTTTTTACTTGTTTCATCTACAAGAATGAGCTGTGTTTTCAATCTATTCACACTGTGTACGCTGTAACCTATGTCCTCTTTCAATAATGGGTACGTCTTGGTTATAGTTTTTCGATAGCCAACAGTGTATTTCGTTTTCTCGAATTCAGCTTAGGAAGACAGCTATATAATAATTTTCCCTTTTCTATAACTGAGGGATAAGTTGTGCTTTCCAAAAGTTATTAACCGTATCTGAAGTCTTGAACTACTATCCTTGACTGTGTATTTGTCATTAACCACAAAGGTTGAGGATCACCTTCTAGATGAAATTTTCTACCAAATTGAAACATTTATTTGTGAATGGACAAGCACCCGAGTCATCTGGAGCACTCAATCTAAACATTTGTGACGAAGATTTGACGAAAATACAATCATGAGAGTTGCGTGGAAATCATTACTACATCTTACGTCCAAATAACAGCACAACAAAGCTTAGAGATGTATTCGATGTGTCATGCAAGTAATCATTTGTGTGGTCACTCAATGATATTTTGCACTCAGATAACAGGGCTCAAAGAGATATGTTAGGAATGTTTTTGCGGTTCAGACTACAGAGATTTGTGTTCACAACAGACATTGAGAAGATGTATAGACAAATGCTAGTAGACAAAAGGGATCTCTAATATCAACTAATACTAAGAGAAACACCTTGATAAGGAACTCGAACATTACATGTTGAACATGCTCCCCATATCTTGCTACAAGATGTCTGAAAGGGCTAAGACAGGTACGAACATACAAAAATATGCATTGAGGGCGCTGGTACTTCAAAATAGATTTTATGTTGCATGTGCTGGCAGTTCAGCAACGGCAATTGAGATGCAGAAAAAGCCTAAAACTTAACTACTGGAAGCAGGATTTAGACTACGAGTTCATCCAGAAGATAGAAAATTAGATATCAGTTTTGACAAGTCACCAACCAGGGTTGTGGGATAAACATGGATTTTCCAAGCAGACCGATTTTGTTTGAAGAGTGATGTGAATAAATGTACGGTGGATACCTTATAATACGACTCAAAACACACGATGTTGTTACTATACAACGACCCAATTGTAAAACTCATCTTTGGCATGATTCATTTGGAAAATAAGCACTGTGGTTCACAATTGCTACCCGCAACCTCAAGACAGAAATATAGGATGAGACGTTGGTCTACAGAATACGTATGTACTCTTCAAGAAAGAAGGAAATGGAGTACACCATCGTCAAACTTTGAGCCTCGTCAATTGGTCATCATTTAGGAAGACAACATCCGTGGTTGCAACCCTTCTCGCATAGAAGTATTTTTTCTGCGTGTCGTTAATCGAATTTAAAAAATAATAATTCTTTCATAGTTATTGTTTTCTTAAGTCTTAAATAGTGATTCTTCAACTACTACTACTTTAACACTTCATTAATTTCCCAAAGTGTGAAGATTTCGTGAAATAAGGCCTTTTGTACTGCTTTTCTAAATTCAATATATTTAATATTGTGTGCATAATCATTGTTGTTTATATTATTTTATTTTTGTTATTTACGAGCAGTGTTGGTTTCCTTGTTTACTTTTAGGCACTGAACAGTGATTATAATAAAAAATATAAAAACTAATACCGCCCAAAAAAAATTAAAAAGTGATTGTCTCAACTGAAATGTTAATTAAGTTCCCAGATGTTCAGGGAAATTGCCTCTATACCCTCGACAACCTTAGACCAAAATGGCATATTTTGATATGGACCCCAAAAATACATTTCAACTTATTTCTATTTTGGCATCCCTATAAGCATGAAAACGTCCTATTAAGACACTACCAATTCATTTTGAATTCACTATAAACATTATTCAAATCATAATATTTAAATAGAATGTTTTAAATCTGTATGCAATTTGTTATATATAATCCACCAACTAATAAACTATTTGTAAGTAATCTAATTATAACCGCGATTGCAATGAAAATAAATAAATATATAAAAACCTTTAGAGGGTTAATAAATCAATATAAAAGTAATCTCAGCAGATATAAATATCACCACTATACATTGGAATACATTGCTGAGTATACCGTTCGTTTATGAAAAGAGCACATAATTATTAAGAGAGAGAGAGAGAGAGAGAAAGAGCATTTTTCATATATTTTGTTTTAGACAATTCTTAATACAGTGGTGAACTCTCACCATCCAAAAATCAAGTAAAGAGATTATATTACTTTTTCTCCATCTTCATGGGTGCTCTTTATAGTAAATAAAAGAAATTAAGAACAAGATTTACCTTACAATTTGCGAAGCTGTCCGGTATTGATGAAGGCCTTCTCCAATTCTGGAAGTTGCATTTTTCTTTTTATGTTGGGCTTTCTTACTGTACGATTTTATAAATGTATATCATGATACGCAATTATGGGGTTTTTCAGGCAATAACATTATTATGAATACAATTATCTTCTAATGAGCATGACAATATAGATGTTATGATCTAAGACAAATTCATTGAATGTATTTAAACAGAAATATTCAACTAGAATCATTTTTAGTTCAATTGACTTTAAAATCCAAGAAAAATGTATATAAAAAAATATTGTATATCGTGTTCACTGTTACCATATGTAATTTTAATATTACACTTAGTAGGAAAATCAGGGTATCATCATAGACATTTGTTGATAATCAGCATGAACAGAGCCAAAAATGTTGTATTGTGGAAAGTAGGTACAAGTTCCAGGTTTAGTGAACCCTTCAAGGTGCCCTCTTCAAACAGGTGTGCCTGAACAGCGATCTGGATATTTTGATATTTATGTCATGTCATCTATTCATTCCTTAGATGGAGTTGGGAAAAATAGAATTGTCCAGATAACTCCCCGGATAACTGAATCTCATCGAATTTGGTATGATCATTCACATTGTAGGTTATGGTGTTGGAAAATTTAGTTCATCATAGTTGGAATAGCAGAATTTATAGATGCACGACTACACTGTGGGTAGAGTGATCTGGAACTTGAAAACAGTATAACCAAGACTTCCTCGATGTTGGGTACGGAATAATTTTTTGAGTAGATGAATCGCAGTTTGGACACAGGGAAATATGATGTATTGGGTCCTCGACTTTTTCAGAATTGTGGGTTTGAGATTAGACTTCCAAGAAGAAACAATTTGGTGTTGACTTATTTGGCAGTGATCCACAACCACGAGGGTTGTTTTAATAGGAATAACTATGCGGTATATTCTCCACAAATTTCCCTTAAATTTACTGGGTTACACGAATTTCACTTTTTTACCATAAAAACATATTACCTTTTTGAAATATATATCTATTTAACGTAGAATTGGTTTTTTTTAATAATACAAATTTCACTATCACTTTATAATAATAAGTGATTGGTAAGATTTTTGTCGATTTTAACTATGCAATCTCGATCTTTATTCTCTGAAAGTCTTAAATGAAAAGAAATAATGTTTCTGGAAGATATGATACTAGGGTTAAGTTGGCTGCAGCGAAAGAACAGAACAAAGTAAAATGTTAAAATCGATATTTACTTATGATCAAAATGTTGCCAGCACAAATTAAGTGTTATCGAAACACATAAAAAATATTAAATTTTCAAGAAAATTTATCTTGTCTACCAAAAAAATTGTTGTTGAATTCAAAAATTACATTTGTTTATGTACCTGGGGACTAGATAGGGAATTAATTGCAATTAATTTATTTTTGGAGCACTGTGAATGTTCATAACCCAAGACATAAACCTTTCGATTACTAGTGTGGTGAAAATAAAATGCTACTGATTAGAAATTATGAATAAAAGCGTAACAATAAATGAATGTCAATGAAGATCGAGAATTGCAAAAACAAAACAAAAACTTGTTTTCGCCATTATTTTCCTTCTATTCTATTGAACTCGTTCTCAATATGGTAAAGAGATTTTAATAAAAAATAATAGTGAGATATTACAAAATAAAGAGATATTTCTCTATTGCTGAATTTGGTGTGGAAGCTGCAATCTCTATGACAAATGTCCACCACAAACGCTATAATTCGACAAGGTTTCCGCAGGAAAATTAGAGTGACAAAGGACGTCTTAACTATTTATCTCCTTTCCATGATACGTTCCAATAACTTTGCCGTCCATGTCTTTTAATAAATAATAGTGTTGGCCTAATTCTAATATATTATGGTGCAAGCTTAGCTTGGACGCCTTTTCCTGATTACTTTGAACGAAATTGCGTCTATATACAAGTTGGCTAATTGTAAAATATTGAGGTCTTGTTCGTAAATTATATGAAGCTTGATTTTTGTCATAAGCTTTTTTAATGTGGTCTCGTAGGTCATGACGAATTAGTTGAAGACCATCATCTCTTGACAAAGTGAATGTTGGTTCGTTTAGTAATTTCAGTTGTCGGGGGAGTCCATACGAAATTGCGTGGGTAACCATATCAAAGCCGTATAATGCTCGATAAGGGGAACATCGTATAGACTGGTGGTATGAATTCCTTAGTGCACAGCTAATGTGGCTTAATTTGTCATCCCACTGTTTGTAATCCTTATCCAAGTATACCTGTATTCCCGCAATCAATGAACGATTGACTCATTCCGAAGCGTTCGATTGGGGAGAATAGAGGACAGTGTAAATTTGGTTGATTCCGTATGAATTGGGGCCTTTGTGGATTTGCATACATCACAATTGCGAACGTATTCGCGGACCTGGCCAGAAAAAGGTTCTTCTTAGAAGGTCAAGGGTATTTGCCATTCCACCATGAGAAGCTTCAGGGAAGTCATGGACCTTGGAAATAAGTTGAGTTCGCAACTTCTGGCGAATCCACATTTCCAACATAGTTGTTCCTGGGATTCATCGCCAGAATAATATTCAGTCCGGTAGTATACATATTTGTCTACGATTTTAATATCAGGGTACTTATTGAGTAATTTCACAATGGTGTCTTTTAACTCGACGTAGTCACGGTCATCAAAGTGGGGTGAATTAAAGTCAATTAGGGGGTCAACAATTTGGAGGGCGGAAATATCATTGGACCATATGATGTTTTCCTTTACGGCGGCTGATGGTGAACCTGTAGGGTTGCAATTTGAACACCCATCGAGCCAGTCTACCACTGAGATCAGGTTGGCTCATGAGCCAAACCAAACGCGAATGGTCCGTAATAACTTCAAAATCCTAAAAACGCAGTTTGATAGGAGTGGCATCGCCCACATCGATTGTGTGCTGAATGAGATCTGTTCTGCCGAGACCCTGCTTTTCGAAGTTGGGAAACAATTCAATTACAGCATTCAACTGTTTGCGCTCTTGACAGGTTAATGGAAAGAATGTGTCATGTGACTCCTTAAAATTCTATATATCAGTAGGGATATCTATAGAGGATACGTCTGAGTACAAATTCCATTAGAACCTGTACCAACAATGTCCGTCACTCCTAATAATTTAAAAACTTTCCAAAGAGCAATCCCTAAAATCAATCTTTGTGAAATAGTGGAAATGATGAATAGTTTAAGGACTTCGGTTCTGTTCATGAAAGAAACATTTACTTGTAACCAACCCACTACATGCTGACGACTGCCATCAGCAGTGTTAACATAGGATTTGAACTCGAAAATGTTCGGAAATTTAGAAAAATTGTTCTTTGTCAAATCCCCGCCAATACAGCTGATGTTAGCCGCTGTATCTAGGGGACCATATTCATTAAAATCAAGAAATGATACTTTCGCGTAGTTCCGCACATCTTGTGGGTTAGATACTATCGTTGACACCTGAATTTTAGAGCAAAGTTTTTTAATTTTGAAATACTTTCGTAAACGTAGGGTAGATCTCTTGGTGTGCTTACGAGATTCTAGAGAAGAGACGTTAAATATATTTCCCAACGCCTATGGAGAGGAAGCTTGGGGTAAATGACATTTTCCAGTTCATTTTCAGTTGTATTCTGACAAAATATTGGGTCTTTTAAGGATGGTGATCGATTTTGAGTCGGCATTTTTATGATTTTGATTTTGGCTATAACTAATGTTTGGAATTGTATATTCAGGTTTTGGATTTGCTGATATTACTGAGGGTCCCTCGTTAAGGCATGGTCGTTTTGAGGGCCCACGGGTCTCAAGTTTTTTGAAGTATTTTGATTACGTGAGATGCATTTTGTGCATTGGGGCGTGTACACGTTCTTAGTGCCACATCCATAGCAAAATATGGACCTTGTCTCGAGGCAATCTTACCAATGGTGTCCAGAGCTGTCACAATTCCAACATTTAAAGTGGGAATCACTATTTTGGACCGCGTCCACTATTTTATGGAACTATTTATGATGGAAGAGACTTTATCTGCAGGCATACTCTTAAAATTAGTAGCGCTGGACGACAGATTGACAGGTTGATTTGCGGTGGGATATTGATTAAATTGGTGGTTAACATTGTCATTATTGTTGGGAATAGGATCCTGATTGATGGTCTTGTTTTGATTGTGGCTAATGTTAGCGCTAGCACAAGGGTGTGGGGGATTAATAAGAGGATTGTTGTTGTCCTACTATTATTGTGAATAAAACGTTGCGTCTCTGCATTATTTACCCTTGAAGTATTTTGAGAAATATTTAAATTTTGTAAAATCCTTGATATAGAGATTTTAATCTTCCTACTTATTTCCGTATAATCAACGGCAGGGGGATTTACGGTTTGACTGGCATTAATAGGAAAGGGTGATAAAACAAAATTATCATTATTCAGATAATTATAATTTTGGGTTGAAACTTGAGGTTGTTTTGGGTGTGGATTTACATCATTACTAAAAGATGTGTTCTGCATATCTAGAAATCAGTTTCTACTGACATCCTAGTATTATAGGTACAAGCTATTGCTCCTCTACCTTTTCCTCTTTTGCTCTGCTGAGGTAAAGGGATTTTGCTCTGCTTGGACAGATGTGACTCAATGCAGTCTCTGTGAAAAGAGTGTAAACATTGGCTTATAATCAAGCAATCTTGTCATTCACTCATTACAAACCTGACAACCATTTGATAATGCATTAGCAGGAGCTGAGGGCTCTTTTGGTAAGCAAGATGCTTGTTCTGCCATTTTTTCTGCGAAAATACTTAAATTTTTCAGAAAAATATATTATTTTTTTTAATGTATATAAACAGTCAGTTACCGTAAATATATAAGAAAATGCTTGGAGGGGATATTAGAAAAAATAAAATGTATATATTTGAAATAATAAAAATATTATTAGTATTAGAAAATATTCATATACTTAAAGTATTCGATGTCGATTTTTCATAACTATCTGGACGTTTCTTTCTAGGTAATGTTCAAAATAAAAAGAGTGTATACAAAGCTTGCAATTGAGACAAGAGGGAAAAATATAGGTCTATGGATTTTGTATATCTATTGTAATATTATTATAACTAACACACCAGTTTAGAATTTTAGTTAACGTACCCTAATATCTCTCTTCTTTCCACCAGTGGTCACTAAATCGCTAAGTGGTCACTAATGCAATTCCAGCTGAATAGAAAGGTGCTGATTTCTAAATCAGAATTATAATAACTCATAGAAAATATATCAAAATGAAAGGGAAGGGAAAGGGGATGTTATACTAGAAATACATAGGAATAGAAAATATTTCATTTATATCTTCGGTCATTCATTCGAAGTAAACTTCAAAGGAACGAAAATCCAGAAGAAAGCATGCAAGTATTCTATATCAAGATTTCTTGATATAATACCAAATTTAAACTTCTAAAAAAATATTCAAAATTAAAATAAAAACGGATTAAGAGCCGAGATTTAAAAGACTTCCAGGCCCACGTTGGGCGCCAAATACTGTAGTGTACGGGTAATATTTATTTTACATCATGGATGTATTCTGTCCTTTGGTTGTATGGAGGACTTTTGGGAGCCATTAAGTGGTAGCTACAGTCGGGAATCGGGGGGTTCTTGTCCTCCTTCAACCAATGCAATACTCCTTTACAGATATTAAAAAAATTATATAAGGTATTGTCTCAACTGAAAGGTTAATAATTAAGTTCCCAGATGTTCAGGGAACCTTAGACCATAATGGCATATTTTGATAAGGACCAAAAAATACATTTCAACTCATTTCTATTTTGGCATCCCTATAAGCAAGAAAACGTCCTATTAAGACACTACCAATTCATTTTGAATTCACTGTAAACTTTATTCAATATGCAATTTGTTATATACAATCCATCAACTAATAAACTATTTGCAAATAATATAATGATAACCGCGATTGCAATGCAAATAAATAAATACAATGATCCCTTAAAGGGTTAAAACATCAATATAAAAGTAATCTCAGTAGATATATATCACCACTATGTGGAATACATTGCTGAGCATACCGTTCGTTTATGAAAAGAGCATATAATTATTAAGAGAGAGAAAGAGTATTTTTTTCATATATTTTGTTTTAGACAATTCCTAATACAGTGGTGAACTCTCACCATCCAAAAATCAAGTAAAGAGATTATATTACTTTTTCTCCATCTTCATGGGTGCTCTTTATAGTAAATAAAAGAAATGAAGAACAAGATTTACCTTACAATTTGCGAAGCTGTCCGGTATTGATGAGGCCTTCTCCAATTCTGGAAGTTGCATTTCTCTTTTTATGTTGGGCTTTCTTACTGTACGATTTTATAAATGTATATCATGATACGCAATTATGGGGTTTTTCAGGCAATAACATTATTATGAATATAATTATCTTCTAATGAACATGACAATATAGATGTTATGATCTAAGACAAATGCATTGAATGTATTTAAACAGAAATATTCAACTAGAATCATTTTTAGTTCAATTGACTTTAAAATCGAAGAAAAAAGTATATAAAAAAATATTGTTAGTAGGAAAATCAGGGTATCATCATAGACTTTGTTGATAATCAGCATGAACAGAGCCAAAAATGTTGTATTGTGGAAAGTAGGTACAAGTTCCAGGTTTAGTGAAACCTTCAAGGTGCCCTCTTCAAACAGGTGTGCCTGAACAGCGATCTGGATATTTTGATATTTATGTCATGTCATCTATTCATTCCTTAGATGGAGTTGGGAAAAATAGAATTGTCCAGATAACTCCCCGGATAACTGAATCTCATCGAATTTGGTATGATCATTTACGTTGTAGGTTATGGTGTTGGAAAATTTAGTTCATCATGGTTGGAATAGCAGAATTTATAGATGCACGACTACACTGTGGGTAGAGTGATCTGGAACTTGAAAACAGTATAACCAAGACTTCCTCGATGTTGGGTACGGAATAATTTTTTGAGTAGATGAATCGCAGTTTGGACACAGGGAAATATGATGTATTGGGTCCTCGACTTTTTCAGAATTGTGGGTTTGAGATTAGATTTCCAAGAAGAAACAATTTGGTGTTGACTTATTTGGCAGTGATCCACAACCACGAGGGTTGTTTTAATAGGAATAACTCTGCGGTATATTCTCCACAAATTTCCCTAAAATTTACTGGGGTTACACGAATTTCACTTTTTTACCATAAAAACATATTACCTTTTTGAAATATATATCTATTTAACGTAGAATTGTTTTTTTTAATAATACAAATTTCACTATCACTTTATAATAATAAGTGATTGGTAAGATTTTTGTCGATTTTAACTATGCAATCTCGATCTTTATTCTCTGAAAGTCTTAAATGAAAAGAAATAATGTTTCTGGAAGATATGATACTAGGGTTAAGTTGGCTGCAGCGAAAGAACAGAACAAAGTAAAATGTTAAATTCGATATTTACTTATGATCGTAATGTTGCCAGCACAAATTAAGTGCTATCGAAGCACATGAAAAATATTAAATTTTCAACAAAATTTATCTTGTCTACCAAAAAATTGTTGTAGAATTAAAAAATTACATTTGGTTGTTTACCTGGGGACTAGATAGGGAATTAATTGCAATTAATTTATTTTTGGAGCACTGTGAATGTTCATAACCCAAGACATAAACCTTTCGATTCCTAGTGTGGTGAAAATAAAATAATACTGATTAGAAATTATGAATAAAAGGGTAACAATGGATGAATGGAATGCCAATGAAGATTGAGAATTGCAAAAACAAAAAGAAAACATGTTTTCGCCATTATTTTCATTATATTCTATTGAACTCGTTCTCAATATGGTAAAGAGATTTTAATAAAAAAAAATAATAATAGTGAGTTTACCAAAATAAAGAGATGTAATCTCTTGGTGAATTTGGTGTGCTTTTTATTGCAGCTTCATGAATTTTATTAAAATAAGTTGAAAGGGTAGTGTCTGCTGAAAGCGAACAGTGGAACCTAATTAGAAATAACACTGGGTATAATATTATTTGTCTATTTCATCTCTCTGACAAATGTTTACAACGTCTTATGGACTACCATCGCATAGTAATTCAGAATCGTTTTTTCTTCGTAAAAATTGTGTAATATTGGAACAAATGCATACATGTTCATAAGTCTTTTGTCCGAAATGTAACACAACCGGCTCTCCGCTGAACCAAAAACGATAATATTCGGGTCAGTAGTTTCAGAGTAATTCAATTCCACAGTTAAGTTTTGAGTTTTTATATCCTCCACCATACTATGGAGGGTATATTAAGTTTTTAATTCCGTTTGTAACTCCTTGAAATACCCATGTCAGACCCAACGAAGTATATATATTCTTGATCAGCGTAAAATTCTAAGTCGATTTAGCCATGTCCGTCTGTCAGTTGTAATCACGCTGTCTTTCGAACGAATTAAGATAGAAGGCTAAAATTTTGAACATATGTTTATTTTTCTAGTAGGCAGGTTAGGTTCGTAAATGGGCCATGTAGGTCCACGTTTTCATATAGCTCCCATATAACGGTACCTCCCGATATTCAGTATGTTGATGATTTTAGCGACATTTATTACTGGAATTGTTTTAAATTTGGCATTTGAAGTTCGAAATGGATACTACCGCCTAAGACAGAAAATTGTCTATGCAGATCCACGTCTTTGTGTGGCCCCCATACAACGGTAACCCCGATCTTCGGTATTTTGATGATTTTAGCGACATTATTCACCGGAATTGTTTCAAATTTGGTATTTGAAGTTCGAAATGGATACTACCACCTAAGACAGAAAATTGTCTGTCCAGGTCCACGTCTGTCTGTCCAGGTACCCACCGAAATTGTTTGGGATGTCGTATTTGAAGTTCGAATTGGGTTCTAAAGCCTGTGACATAAAATTGTCTATGCAGGTCCAGGTCTTCGCACAGCTCCGATATAACGGTATCTCCCTATATACGATATTTTCATGATTTTAGCTACATTACTCAACATTTAATATGGTAATGACTTGTGACAAACAATGCCTATCTAGGTCCACGTCGTATAGACCCCAATATAACGGCTATATTCCGTATTTTTAAAAATTTAACAGAATTCTTTAGGGACTTTATTTTTTTAAACATTTCCAAATTCATTCCAAATGGTGGAGGGTATTCAAAGTTCGGCCCGGCCGAACTTACTGCTTTTCTTTAATTTTGCATCAATTAATGAGTGAATTTTGCATCAATTAGTGAGTATAAAAGATCAATTAATTTGATGTTCATAATAGATAGCACGGTCAATGACAGAAAATTGTTGGTGCAGGTCCACGTCTTCATATGGCCCCTCCCGATACTCGGTATTTTAATGAATTTAGCGACATTATTCACTGGAATTGTTTCAAATTAAGTATTTGAAGTTCGTAATTAATACTGCAGTCAATGACAGAAAATTATCTGTATAGCTTTACGTCTTCGTATGGCCCCCATATAACGGCACCTCCCGATATTCGGTATTTTGATGATTTTAGCTACATTATTCACTGAAATTGTTTCAAAATTGGTATTAGAATTTCGTAACGGATACTATAGCCTATGACGGAAAAATGTCTGTGCAGGTCCACGTTTTGGTATAGCCTCCATATAATGGTACCTCCCTATCTTTGGCATTTTGATGATTTTAGCGATATTATTCACCGGAATTGTTTCAAATTTGGTATTTGAAGTTCGCAATGGATACTACAAAAAAACCAATATTTGAGTCAAATCGGCCAAGCAGTTCTCAGCAGATGTATTACTATACTTTTTTAAACTTCGTACATGTAGCTTTAAATAAGTATGTATGGCCAGTTCCTCTGACCCTAAACAGAGGGAGCGTCAATAGTACTTCATATGATACCTACGAAACTGATATCTTCATTATTTTGGCAAATATTAAGATCTTAGGAAAATCGAAAAAAAGTGCGCGAAAGTATGCGTGGTCATTTTTTCTGTACATAAAAACCTAACTCGGGGTAGGAGGAACATTTAAAAAAATATATATCCAAATCGGTCCAGCCGTTCTCAATTGATTCAATTACCAACAAACAACAATTGATTTTTATACATATAAATTAAGAAGTAGGCGTGGTCAGTTCCTCAGCCGCCAAGTAAGTACTTAGTGTTGGATGGAAAGGCAACAGTATGTCGTGTAATAATTTTCAAACCGATATCTTCATAATTTTGGCAAATATAAGCATTTCAGATAAATCGAAATAGTGGGCGTGAAAGTCGGCGTGGTATATAGTATAGTAGTATTATTCTAAATCTTGTAAATTTAGGAAGCAGGACATATAAGACTTATATAACTAATGTTGTATCGCTGTTCTAACGACGAATTTATCTGTTATTAGGCAAAAATGTGTTCATATCGCCCTTACATTGAAATTGTATATGAAATGTAATGTAATGTAATGTAAAAAAATATCTGCAATAATGAATATATATATATATATATATATATATATATATATATATATATATATATATATATATATATATATATATATATATATATATATATATATATATATATATATATATATATATATATAAATTTACAAAATTTAGAATAATACTACTATACTATATACCACTCCGACTTTCACGCCCACTATTTTTTTCTTTTATATATATAAATCAATTGTTGTAATGGAATCAGTTGAGAACGGCTGGGCCGATTTGCATAATTTTTTGTACAAACGTTCGTCAAAACCTGGGTAAGGTTTTAAAAGAAAAACAAATATTGACCACGCCTACTTTCGAGCCCACTATTTCGATTTATCTAAAATGCTTATATTTGCCAAAATTATGAGGATATCGGGTTGAAAATTATTACACGACATACTGTTGCCTTTCCATCCAACACTAAGTACTTACTTGGCGGCTGAGGAACTGACCACGCCTACTTTTTAACCCGCCAATGGTGACGCTAATTTGACTTTGATTAATGGTGACGCCGGTCTCATACACCGGGGTTTTCAACTGAAGTTTTTTTCGAAACGTATGACTAATAGTTAATATTTTTTTTTTTTATTATCTATCCCCTTTGACAATAAAATAAAGATATTTAATCAGTTTAAGCTCTTTTATTTCAATATTAAAGCTCACAGACATTTTTAAATAGAGCATTAAAAATAACAATGTATATATGTATTCATTTTTTAAAATAAAGAAAAAATAAAAAAATCACATATTAATTCAAGAAAATAATGTTAATTGGTCTTTCGACAATAGGAACTTTTATAAAATGAACAAAATTGGTACCCTTTCAAAAAAATAAAAAAAAAAAAAAAACAAAAAAAGCAAATACATCTTAAAAACGCTGGAAGCTTTCATAAGACATGCTGTAAAAAAATTTATATTATAAAACACATACATACATACGCATGTAAACACACAAGTACACATATATTTACAATAAAACAGCAACAAATTATAATAAACTTAATAAAAACGCTAATAGTAAAAAATAATTCTTGATTATTTTACTTACACAAACGGTGACTCACGGTCTCACACACCAGGGTAGAACAAAAATACACGAACTTGTGTTCACCAAGCAGTTTCGTCATGAACTGACGATGGGGGCTGTACTTAGCTACAGCTACTCGAAATCGCAACAAAAACGAATAACGGTGAAAAGAGTTATACGAATTTTTTAACACAACCGGTCTCACAGACCAGTGCGTCACCATTGGCGGGTTAATATATAATACAAATCAATTGTTGTTTGTTTGTAATTGAATCTATTAAGAACGGCTGGACCGATTTGGATATATATTTTTTTAAATGTTCGTCCCCGCGTTAGGTTTTTATGTAAAGAAAAAATGACCAAGCCTACTTTCGCGCACATTTTTTTCGATTTCCCTACGATCTTAATATTTGCCAAAATAATGAAGATATCAGTTTCGTAGTTAGTATATGACGTACTATTGACTCTCCCTCTGTTTAGGGTCAGAGGAACTGGCCATACATACTTATTTAAAGCTACATGTATGATGTTTAAAAAAGTATAGTAATACATCTGCTGAGAACTGCTTGGCCGATTTGACTCAAATATTGTTTTTTTTTTTTTTTGTAGCATCCATTGTGAACTTCAAATACCAAATTTGAAACAATTCCGGTGAATAATATCGCTAAAATTATCAAAGTACCGAATATCGGGAGATACCGTTATATGGTGGCTATACGAAGACGTGGACCTCCACAGACATTTTTCCGTCATAGGCATCATCTTAATACCGAATATCGGGAGGTGCCGTTATATGGGGGCCATACGAAGACGTGAACCTATACAGATAATTTTCTGTCATTGACTGCAGTATTAATTACGAACTTCAAATACTTAATTTGAAACAATTCCAGTGAATAATGTCGCTAAATTCATTAAAATACCGAGTATCGGGAGGGGCCATATGAAGACGTGGACCTGCACTAACAATTTTCTGTCATTGACCGTGCTATCTATTATGAACATCAAATACCAAAAAAAAAATGCATTATACCCTGATACTACGGGCCAGCAACTAATTGTATTTTTTTACGCACATATTTTTTTCTTAATTGATCTTTTATACTCACTAATTGATGCAAAATTCACTCATTAATTGATGCAAAATTAAAGAAAAGCAGTAAGTTCGGCCGGGCCGAACTTTGAATACCCTCCACCATTTGGAATGAATTTGGAAATGTTCAAAAAATAAAGTCCCTAAAGAATTCTGTTAAATTTTTAAAAATACGGAATATAGCCGTTATATTGGGGTCTATACGACGTGGACCTAGATAGGCATTGTTTGTCACAAGTCATTACCATATTAAATGTTGAATAATGTAGCTAAAATCATGAAAATATCGTATATAGGGAGATACCGTTATATCGGAGCTGTGCGAAGACCTGGACCTGCATAGACAATTTTCTGTCACAGGCTTTAGAACCCAATTCGAGCTTCAAATACGACATCCCAAACAATTTCGGTGGGTATTGTACCTAAACTCGTCAACATACCGAATATAGGGAGGTACTGATATATGGGGGCTATATGAAGACGAGGACCCTCACAGACAATTTTCTGTCATAGACTGTAGTATCCACTGGGAACTTCAAACACCAAACTTGAAACAATTCCGGTTAATAATGTTGCTAAACTCATCAAAATACCTAATATAGGGAGGTACCGTTATATGGGGGCTATACGAAGATGTGGACCTGCACAGACAATTTTCTGTTTTAGGGGGTAGTATACATTTCGAACGTTAAATACCAGATTTGAAACAATTCCGGTGAATAATGTCGCTAAAATCATCAAAATACCAAATATCGGGGGGCACGGTTGCATGGGGGCTATACGAAGACGAGGACCTGCATAGACAATTTTCTGTCTTAGGCGGTAGTATCCATTTCGAACTTCAAATGCCAAATTTAAAACAATTCCAGTAATAAATGTCGCTAAAATCATCAAAATACTGAATATGGGGAGGCACCGTTATATGGGAGCTATATGAAAACGTGGACCTACATAGCCCATTTACTAAACTAACCTGCCTACTGGAAAAATAAATATTTGTTCAAATTTTTAGCCTTCTATCTCAATTCGTTCGAAAGATAGCGTGATTACAACTGACAGACGGACATGGCTAATTGTACTTAGAATTTTACACTGATCAAGAATATATATACTTCGTTTGGTCTGACATGAGTATTTCGAGGAGTTACAAACGGAATGAAAAACTTAATATACCCTCCATAGTATGGTGGAGGATATAAAAACTCAAAACTTAACTGTGGAATTGAATTACTCTGAAACTACTGAACCGAATATGATCGTTTTTGGTTCAGCGGAGAGCCGGTTGTGTTACATTTCGGACAAAAGAATTATGAAAGTGTCTGCATTTGTACCAATATTACACAATTTTGACGAAGAAAAAACGATTCTGAATCACTATGCGATGGTAGTCCATATGATGCATTTGGTTCTAATTCCCTTATGTAATTTCCTGTTGGTCCAAGGATTTTTTTTTATTATTATAATGGAAGTGGACAATTCGGATCATTGTAGTTTATCCGTGGGTTTTAAAGCTAATATAGCCTCTACGGGAACTGCGAACGCTGTGACCGAATGCCCCTTGTCTAATATATTTAATTGGCGATGATGTGTTTATTGCATTTGTTTTAACCCTTGTTGTTGTAGTTTTAATTGTAGGAGTTTGGTTAATTACAACAAATGAAAATCCCTCATACTAAAAAACTATAGGTAAATCCAAATCCACAAAGAATATATACCAAATATATTTTAGTTAGATAGATAGATAGATGAAATAGAAATACTTCAGCCAATACCCAATGCAATGTGAAACCTATCGAGGTATTTCTGTATTTAGGTTATTGGCCTGCTTAAAATAAGCAATAATTATTTAGGCCAGTTATATGCTGTCATAAAATAAAACTATTAGATAATAAAAAAATATGTTCTTTTGAACATTCTCCCACATTATAAACAGGAATTTTTCAAGAAACTGTTTGGTCAGTGCCGTATAAAGATGACACTGATTGCCGTGGTATAGGTGTTGATTTGAAAGGTTTTGGAATTTTTAAGTTGTGTTGTGGCGAAACTTGACTGTGACGTATATGGTAATTTCAATTCCATGACAAAGAGCTAGATAGCTGATGTTAAGATGGTGAATTGCGGTCGATTTCATTAGTTGTGGAAGGCTTCCAATTTCAACTTTTCTAGCTAGATGGCCCTTTACCTCTACACTATCTATGCATCAGTTGTGGGGATTCC
Source organism: Musca domestica (assembly GCF_030504385.1). Classification (NCBI taxonomy): domain Eukaryota; kingdom Metazoa; phylum Arthropoda; class Insecta; order Diptera; family Muscidae; genus Musca; species Musca domestica. Next base: position 211,657 of record NW_026712268.1, read on the forward strand.
TTTTCATTTTCGCATAAAGGAGCTAATATGTTCTCATATAGTGGAAGAATTCCATTCGAGTTCCATCCTAAGCCTCTGAGAGCAAATAGAAGAAATTGAACCTGAAAAGATTCTATCTTTTTTGATTATGCTTTATAGAAAGGACTCCAAAGTTCGCAACCATATTCTAAAGTAAGTCGAACAATGCTGCTAAAAAACCGTTTGATCACATAAGTATGATACTTAGTTCCTTAGACCAGCGTTTTATAATTCCAAGTAAAGATTTGGTTTCGTTAACATAAAACTCCATATGTCAGTTAAAACTTAATTTATTTTCTAATATGACACCATGATCAAGAAACGAATCAACATTATTCAATTTGTAGGAACCAATAAAATACCTACAGGTCACATGCTGAGATCTGTACAAAGACATTTTTTAAATTTAACGACATTCCAATTACACTACTCCAATTCGCAAGGGAATACAAGTCATTTTGCAGATTAAGTGATTGGTTGTAAAAGTACAGTAAGCTAAACATCATCAGCAAACATTAATATTTTGGAATGCGAAAAAAATAGATGGAAGGTCGTTAAAATAAAGTGCAAAAATGAGCGGACCTAAACGGCTACCTTGAGGAACACGAGAAGATACTGCAATATTTTTTGAGAGAATATCGTTAAATTATTTTAACGATTTGGGTACGGTCATTTAAATAAGATTATATCCATTCTAGAAAAGCTGAAGAGAACTCCAATGAATTAAGTTTATATATTAATGAATTATGCAAAACCGTATTAAAAGCTCTACTGAAATAAGTAACTATAATATTAGTTTGGGGTTTACTTGAGAATCCGGCGTGAACATGACAGTTCTAATAAATTTATCAAAGTTGATCTTCCCTTGACAAAACCATGCTAATGTGGTGATACTATAGATGTAACAAAATGAGTTATTCTGTATGTAATCATCACTCAAAAACTTTGGGAATTGCACTCAGTTCAGCAATACCTCTGTAATTCTCACTAAAACAGTTACGAAAGAAATTGATGTTAAAAAGTTTTCGACATTTTATCGGCGCACTTGATCCATTCGCTATAAATGCAAGTTGTACAATTCTTGAAGAAAATCAGGATATTTTCCATTTGTCTGGATCGTAGACTTCCGCAGACACAGTTGGAAAAAATAAATAAGCAAGTCGATCAGTAATGGGTTGAATGCATCTTCATTCCTCTATGTGAATGAGGTAACCTTTTCTGGATTTGGACTGGTAGAACACAAAAAGAACTTGTGAAATTTTTTAAAAAAATGCGTGAAATTTACCTAAGACAGTTTTTAGAATTTTTATTGTTATTCTTTAAGGATAGCTTACAGTAACAAAAACAAAACCAAAACAAGCCTGCCGAGCACAGTCTTGTTATGTTTTTCATATCGCACATTCTATCATTTATAATAATGAACTATTTGCCGGCATTGTTAATGGAATATTGCCCACATTCTGCAATTGCAAAATTAGTACACTGTCCTTCCATAGATCGACGCAAATTGCTGATTAAATTGGTAAGAAAGCACGAAGCTATATAATTTCTACATTGCAGGTAGTTTTCATTGATTGTGGATGAAACAACGGTCCGTGTTGTGAGTAATGGAAGTTGTCGAAGGAAATGTTGTGTCAATTTATAATTTAGTTAATGATTTTTTTGAATCGTTCGACGTTGACGTCTTTATTAAGCCTCGAATTGTATCTTTTTACATAAAATGTACTTGCCATACAATACATCTTTGTACCTATACTTGCAAACATTTAACAGGATCAAGTTTTTCTCCCACAGACAAAAAGAAGTTAACCAGCTCAAAGAATTGCTAGATTATTATTCAGTGAAACCTCACAATATTCTAGGTATATGTAACACATTTTTACTAGAGGCAGTGATTTTAAGAATAATAGAGCAGTGGAGTACTTTAAAATTATAATTTATTTCTTGCTTTTTAGAATTTCAGGGAATACGACGTGTATATATTGCAGAAAGAATGAGTAGCAAGACCAAATGTTAGTTCTAATTTTTAGCTTACATTCTACCCATTAATAACAATCTAAATAAAGTTTTTCAATTCGAGAGTTCGCGCTTGACCTATTTATAATCGAGCATGAAGTCGAATTATCTTTAAATTTTAAGCAATTTTATTTGAAGAAAACCTGAAAAGTGTCTAAAAACAATTTCAATGGTTGTTAGTATCTTTTCATAATAAAAAAGCGTACACAGTGATTCAATAACAAAAGAAAAAAAGGCTAAAGCACAGGCACTCGTCGAGCCGCACAGCAGTGACCATTATTGTTGTTATTGATGTTGGATGGTCTTCTCACTTTTCCCACTCACCACCAGTTAAACACACGAATAGGGTTGCCATCGCGTTTTGATAAAAATTGGTATATATAAAATTTTTGGTGGGAAATTTTTCGGTTGGATTTTCGATAATATATTATTCTAATATAAACGCGAATAATATTTTTGATTTTTTTGGAGGAAATATTTCTTCTCTCAGGAAAAGTTTTAATATATTTGGACACTTTAGTGTTATAATTAAAACTTTGTATATTACGTATACACTGAGGGAAATTTCTGGTATTTTCAATACACTTTGAAAAATTGGTTTTTGCTTTTTTATCAAACTTTGAGCAGCTTTCGCTACATTTTGACAAAAAAATCTGTGTTGTATTTACGATACGTAACACAAATAGATAACTTTATTGGTTTACTAAAAGAATTTCGTTCTCTTACAAGATTTTTATCTTTATTATATACACTGGTGGCCAAAACTAAAGCAACTGAAATTACAAGGAGAATGAATGCCCTGTAACTTTTTCAAAAATTAAGAAAATGAGAAAGTTTTTCTTGTTTTAAATTAGGTACTTTATTCACTTTTTAAAAACCTAAAACATAAAACCAAAATTCATTTTTATATAAAAAATAATGTTTGGTAAAGTCAATTAACCCGATTTTGGCTTGGACAAAACAAAAGCAACTCTGTTGTACATTCATATAACCGCTGCAATTTCAGTGGTTTTTACTGTGATATTTATCGCTTTTTGCTTCCTTCGACAATTTTGCTTGTCATAAATCCTTTTTGAGAAGTTTTTTACAACAGTATGTGTTTTTCTTTTCGTTTTTTAAGTACTGCCAAAAAAAATTTTAAAATGGCTAGAAGCAAATACTGTACCTGAATAAAACAGCAAATTATCAGTGATTATCAAAACAACATATCACAGAAAATGATTTCCGAGAAATATTTCATAAATATTTATGTGATTTCATAATTATGTCTGTGCACTAAGTCGGTTTTTTGAAACTGGATCAGTAGTAACAGTCCATAACGGATGAAGGCCGTGAAGAACTTCAGCCCATACTGATCCACAAATTGTGAGAGAAATAAAAAACAACTATTTAAGAGTTCAACAGGATTGGTGAGAGAGCAATCATTGGATATAAGCTCGAGATCAGTGCGTAGGCGAGTAGTGGCAGCTGGTCTGCATGCCCGTAAGACATCAAAAAAACCATTTATATCTGAAAAAATCAAAAAGGCTTTCGGAAACAAAAATATTAAGTGGAATCAAGCTCAATGGAAAAAACATTATTTCTGGGATGAGTCTACGTTTAATATTAAAGGCTCAGACGTGAAAAATTTTACGGTGAGAAGACCAAAAAATGAAGGACTCAAGCCGCAGTGTTGCAAAGGTACAGTGAAGCATGGGGGAGGGTCAAAAATGGCGTGGCGCTATTTTTCTTTCTATGGACTTGGGTCTATCCATAAAATAAAGGAAGTTGTGGATCCGTTTGTTTACAAAGATGTGTTGGACATCACGTTGTTCCCTTACGCTGAGTAAAATATTGGGCTGATTTGTGTGTTTCAGCATGACAATGATCCCAAACTTGTATCAAAACTTGTCAAATATTGGTTGCGGGAGTCAAAAATTCATGTTTTGTTATGGCCGGCACAATCACCTGACCTAAACTCCTTAGAAAGCCTTTGGAGTATCGTAGATAGGAAGATCAAGAGAGATTCGGAAATAAATAAGCACAACATTTTCTAAAGAATTCGGGGTGCCTGGGAAAGCACACCCAAGGATCAAATTGAGCGTGTTATAGATTCAATGCCTCGTAGGTGTGCAGCTGCTATCAAAAATAATGGTTATGCTATCGACTACTAGCCAAAATTTAATTATTTTAAAATAAAAAATCAAAAGTTGCTTTAGTTTTGACCAAGCAAAAATTGGGTCATTTTAGTTTTCCACATATTATTTTTCGTTCAAACTTATTTTTGTATTTTTATTTTTAGTTTCTTGAAAGTGAATTAAACCCCTCATTTAAAACTGGAAAAATAATTACGATTTGTTCATTTTTGTAAAAGTTACAGGACATTTATTGTCTTTGCGATTTAAGTTGCTTTAGTTTTGGCCACCAGTGTATCTTATTTTTGGTTTATTTTAGCATTTTCATTTGTTTTTTTTTTTTCTTATTCTATTAACTTTTGGTTGTTTAATTTTGAAAGCTGTTGCTTATTTTTTGCCATTTAAGTTTTTATCTACGATAGTTAACTTGTTTTTTCGATTTTTTTGAGATTTTTTACACAAATCACTAAATCTTCCAGATGTTTCCACTGGTTTGATGAATGATAGTTTTCTACATAGTATCAACCTTCCTCCATGTGATATTGATGTTTTCGATGGTGATATTCTTACTTGGCCAACATTTAGATATCTCTTTTCTGCGGTCTACATTAATAATTCTCCCCTCAGTGATATAGAAAAATTGTTCCATCTTCTGCAAAAACACAAGTGGTGACGCACGAGAAAGTGTGAAAAGATTTCCGCTTACTCATAAAAGTTTTAGCTTAGCCTGGAAATCGTTAAAAGATACTTATGTTCGTATTCTGGTTAACAACCAACTTAAGGCTCCTTTTGATCTTCCTGTGCTCGATATCGAAACTAGCTCAGGTTTAAAAGATTTGCAAAGAGGTATTAATGGTTGTGTCTCTTCTATTTCAATTTATTATGTTGCTACAGACAATTGGGACCCAATTTTAGTATTTCTTTGTTTACAAATGCTTCCCAAAAATACAGTTACGCTGTGGGAACAAGGTATGAAAGATAAATCAGCGTTGTCCTTCTGGAACGACTTGGATCTTTTTTTGACAGAAAGAATTCAGACGCTCACCTGCCTTAAAGATATAAAGGGAATAGATTCCACTCAAAAATCAGAGAAAAAGAAAGTTAGGACACATTTTACGCATGCTGCTCCATCTAAGCCTTCAAAATCTTCCTCTGATAAGTTCTGTATATTCTGTCCTAGACAAATCCATCATTTACGTGTATGCCCAAAATTTAGAAAGCGCACTTCAGCAGACCGGTAATGATGTTAGGAACTGCACCAGTTCCCATAGTTGCTCAAAATGCTACTTCACCATGATACAGTGCAAATAAATAGTTCTACGACTACGTCACAACCGTCTTCTCAACTGATTAATTAACGTTCCAATCAAACTAACCAATCTAATTCTAATCCAAATATACCTTCTACTTCATCAGGTCAAACGTCTAATGCCTTAACTAGGCAGGTATTCCTCCCAAAACAAGTCGGTTCTATTGGGCACAGCAATAGTCAATATTATTCATCAGGGTGTTACGTACCCTGCTCGTGCTCTTTTTGATCCTGCTTCTGAAGCATCATTTGTCTCAGAAAGGTTACAGCAGCGTCTTGGTATAGCCACAATATCGACAGTTTCAGGAGTAAAGCAAGCAGTTTCAATAATGTCACGAAAATTATGTTCTTTATGTGTGGGATCTCCTATAGATAGTACTCTCTTCATGGAAATTACAGCTTTAGTAGTTCCAACAATCTCTGGCAATCTTCCTTCGTTTTCTATCAGCAGGGAACTTGCTTCAAATATGTCAAATCTACGTTTGGATGATAAGAATTTGTTTGGCTGTCGTCCAGTAGATATGTTAATAGGGGCAGATTTATACTCTAAAATACTTCTTCCGGGAATACAATCCCATAGTTTAGGATCCTTTGTTACCCAAAGGACTGTTTTCGGCTGGGTTATTACAGGTCCAGTCCCTACTCGTGACATAACTTCCACTAACGTTACTTATTCCCCTGAAAGTAAGCTTAGTCGAACACTTCTTCGTTTCTGGGAACTAGAAGAAGTGCCCAAGTGCAATTTATTGTCTTCGTCAGACCAATATTGTGAAAATAATTACAAACGAACCACATATAAGGACTCTACTGGTAGATATGTTGTATCTCTTCTCATAAAGCAAGAGTTTATAGGCCAAACCGATCTTAGACACTCTAGGACAAATTGTCTATGACAGTTTCTTCGTAATGAGGCGTCACTACTTAAAAAACCTCAAATAAAGGAAATATACGATGGCGTGGTTCGTGAATATCTAGATTTAGACCATATGAGGCCAGTTTCGACTACGACGGCAAACTCTACAGTTTGTTATCTGCCTCATCACCCGGTTATAAACCTTGATAAATAAACTACTAAATTTCGGGTGGTCTTTAATGCTTCCAACCAAACATCTAATGGGAAAAGCCTCAATGACATTCTTCACGTCGGTCCGACTCTACAACTTGATTTGGTCCTCCTCATATTACGATGGAGATTATATAAATTTGTTTTTAATTGTGACATCACCCAAATGTGTCGTCAGATACGGAGAGACCCAGCTTATACTTTCCTTCAAAGGATTTTATTTCGGGATTCTCCCAATAATCCTATTAAAGATAATGAGCTGCAAACTGTAACTTTTGGAGTTAATTGTGCTCCTTATTTAGCCATTTGGACATTATTACAGTTGGTCGATGATACTCAATTCGATTTCCCCCTAGCTGCACACATCCTATGGAAGTGCGTGTAAGTTGACGACGTGCTAGCGGGATACCACGATTTGGAGACTACACATAGGTCTAGAGATCAACTTATAACTGCCTTAGGTTCCGCCAAATTCGAATTGCGGAAATGAACATCTAATGTCCGCTCTATCCTATGGAATGTTCAGTTAAATATGTTCTATTTTAATGGCAAGCCCCTTGTTCGCAAAAATAGTTATACAAAACGGTTGGTTGGTTAAGGCCAGTAATTATAGTGGCAAATATTATGATGCAACGCATGTGGCTAGGTAAGGTTGATTGGGACGATTCTCTTCCGCATTCGACGGAATTGAATGGAACAAATACGTTGACACATATTAGGATCTAAATTCGATTCAAATACCTGGTTGGATTAAATATGTTCCTGATTGTAAAGCTGAACTCCCCATTTTTTATGATGCCTCTGAAATGGCATCAGCCGGGGTAATGTACATCCGCATAATGAAGAAATATTTACTAATTTGCTTTTCAGCAAAACTAAGGTGCACCCATCAAATCAATTTCACTTCCTCGACTAGAATTATGCGGTGCAGTTTTAAGGTCAGAGTTGTATAAAGCCATTGCCGATGAAATCGACGTTGTTTTTTCAAAAAAAAAAAAAAAAATACTGTTGGACCGATTCTACGATCGTCCTTTCCTGGCTAAAGAAAATCCCTTCTACTTGGACAACCTTCGTTGCGAATAGGGTTTACAGAATTCATGAAAATTCATGAATAATTGGTATCATGTGCGTTCTGAAGACAATCCTGCCGACTTAGCCGAGGTCGTTCACCCTCAGAACTGTTATCGTCACAAATTTGGTGGCATGGACCACAATGGCTACGTCAAAATAGTTCGCAATTGGATATTCAAAATCTAGCTCCTTTAGAAACCGATATTGAAAGGCGTCCTATCAAGTGTCATGTCTCTTTCTTTTTGCAATATCAGGATGTGTTAAATAATTACTCTAATTTAGACACAGCATTACGCGCTATAGCTATGGCCTTTCGTTTCTTTTATAAAACGAATCCATCTCATATACATTTCAAGAGATATACCTTACGTACACTGAAATCGAAAGGACTAGATTATGCCTTGTCAACATAGCTCAGAAGCTTCATTATGCGAAAGAGTACGATTGTTTGATGAATAACAGGCCGTTAGATCCAAAAAGTTCGCTTTTACCCCTGAATCCTTTCCCAGATGATATAGGAGTTATGCGACTTAATGGCCGTTTATCTCAATCACAAACTCTTTCATATTCAGAAAGACATCCGATTTTACTACCCTACCATTCAAAATTTTCGCTTCTATTGGTACAAAACTTACATATGGTTTCCATTCACAGTGGAATTCATTTCGTTTTGCGCATGTTACGCATGCAATATTGGATGACCAGAGCAACTTCGTTGATTTGTAAGGTAATTAGAAATTGTAAACCATGCATTTTAGAGAGAGAACAGTAGAGAACAGTCACTTCAAGACCATTCGACACTACAGGCATAGATTTCGCAGGTCCTTTCGATCTAAAATCCTTTACAGGGCGTTCTTGTAAAATCACAAAGGGCTACGTATGGGTATTTGTTTGTTTTCTACGAAAGCAGTACATCTTGAAGCTACCACAGATTTGTCGACGGCAACATTCTTAGCAGCTTTTCAAAGATTTATTTCTCGTCGTGGTTGCCCTCAAACTATATTCTCTGACAATGGTACCAATCCGTTGCCGCTTCCAGAGAATTAGAGCGTGAGTTTAAAAAAATACTTCGTGAAAGTCGTGATAGGGTTTGTTCGCTGTATAACTTCCAGAGCTTTCATGGAAATGTATCCCAGCAGGAGCACCACATATGGGCGGGCTCTGGGAAGCTGCCGTCATTTTAGATACATTTTAAGATACATTTTAGAAAACACGCTAGCAACTTTACATATACTTTCGAAGAGTTATTAACGATACACGCTCGAATTGAAGCGTGCTTGAATTCAAGACCTTTACGTCCAATGAATGATTGTCCAGAAAATCATGTAGCATTAACACCAGGTCATTTTCTTATAGGGTCTCCTTGCTCCTCCTGAGACTTTAATAGAAGAATCTCCGTTGCATATCGTGAACCGGTATCGTAAATTAAAATCGCTTACTCAGCAATTCTGCTTACAATGGAAAGAAGAGTACCTTAGAGTCTCTATAAACGATATAAATGTCAGCGCGATATACAAACGGATGATATTGCAATAATTCGTCGCGAACAATTACCTCCCACAGCGTGGAAATTAGGTCGTGTAACTCACGTTCATCCCGGTACAGACGGTTGCGTCCATGTTGCTGATGTTAAAACGGAAAACGAAATTGTAAGGCGACCAGTAGTCAAGTTAATCATTGTGACCAATTAGAATATAATTTTTAATTCTTCTCACTTCGCGTCTCTATCATTTCACAGAAAAGAAAATATTGGTTAGATAACCGCTACTCTGCCCAATTATTCCCATGTCCGACGAAGAGAGAAAACACAAGAGCACAAGACCATCTCAGGATTCACCAAATACAAATATGAAAATGACCCCATCTACCCCAAGTCTTATTGAAGTGAAATCAGCTGCTGACTCTCCCATGGAGGGGATACCACCAGCGCCCTTGTTCCAACATATAGAGGAGCCAAACCAGGCCGGGAGCACTGGACCTGCCTCTCTTTCAGAGGTAGAAAAAATGCGAAAACGAGCCACCAATATATATATATATATATATATAATTTTTGGTGGCACGTTTTCCCATTTTTCATTTTTCGTATTTGTCGATTCCATTATATAATTGTTTGAATTTAGTTTTAATTTGCCAATATTGACTTAGGTTTTATTGTGTAATTTTAAAGATATTGTCGGAGATAATATTGTTACCTGTTTTAATTTAATATTGTTACCTGAATTAAAAGCACAAAGTTGTACTCAACCGTAGTACAATGCTTAATTGAACATTGCCGCCAGCCTTGCAACATCTACTTATGTTGCAATAATGTAGTATAAAATAATAAATTAATAGGTGTAACCTTTATAAATAACATATATACTTGGAACTGATGGGGGCCACTGACAGACTAGAGGAAGCTGACGGACGTACTCGATGCTGAATTCTTTTTTGTTTTCCTTTCGCGATGAGCATTGATGCAGAAGGGTGTTGTGTTTTTCGTTGCACTACTTGCACATCTGCTCACTCGTGCACTCTCTTAAAGGAGTGGGATGCGCCAAGGCAGTTGGAGCAGATGTTGCGGGAAAGCAAGTTCGTATTTTCTTCTCTAGGGACATGTGACGACAAAGAGGGCACCCTGATGCTTTCAAATCAACATATGAGGCTGAACTGTGTCGAAGTTGAAAAGCCTGTGGTACCTCAATATGCACACCCACAGAGAAGGCTGAACTGTGTCGAAGTTGAAAAGCCTGTGGTACCTCAATATGCACACCCACAGGTATTACACTGGGACCCGTTTCTACCTCTGAAAGAGAGGCAGGTCCAGTGCTCCCGGCCTGGTTTGGCTCCTCTATATGTTGGAACAAGGGCGCTGGTGGTATCCCCTCCATGGGAGAGTCAGCAGCTGATTTCACTTCAATAAGACTTGGGGTAGATGGGGTCATTTTCATATTTGTATTTGGTGAATCCTGAGATGGTCTTGCGCTCATGTTTTCTCTCTCCTCGTCGGACATGGGAATAATTGGGCAGAGTAGCGGTTATCTTACCAATATTTTCTTTTCTGTGAAATGATAGAGACGCGAAGTGAGAAGAATTAAAAATTATATTCTAATTGGTCACAATGATTAACTTGACTACTGGTCGCCTTACAATTTCGTTTTCCGTTTTAACATCAGCAACATGGACGCAACCGTCTGTACCGGGATAAACGTGAGTTACACGACCTAATTTCCACGCTGTGGGAGGTAATTGTTCGCGACGAATTATTACAATATCATCCGTTTGTATATCGCGCTGACATTTATATCGTTTATAGAGACTCTAAGGTACTCTTCTTTCCATTGTAAGCAGAATTGCTGAGTAAGCGATTTTAATTTACGATACCGGTTCACGATATGCAACGGAGATTCTTCTATTAAAGTCTCAGGAGGAGCAAGGAGACCCTATAAGAAAATGACCTGGTGTTAATGCTACATGATTTTCTGGACAATCATTCATTGGACGTAAAGGTCTTGAATTCAAGCACGCTTCAATTCGAGCGTGTATCGTTAATAACTCTTAGAAAGTATATGTAAAGTTGCTAGCGTGTTTTCTAAAATGTATCTTAAAATGTATCTAAAATGACGGCAGCTTCCCAGAGCCCGCCCATATGTGGTGCTCCTGCTGGGATACATTTCCATGAAAGCTCTGGAAGTTATACAGCGAACAAACCCTATCACGACTTTCACGAAGTATTTTTTTAAACTCACGCTCTAATTCTCTGGAAGCGGAAACGGATTGGTACCATTGTCAGAGAATATAGTTTGAGGGCAACCACGACGAGAAATAAATCTTTGAAAAGCTGCTAAGAATGTTGCCGTCGACAAATCTGTGGTAGCTTCAAGATGTATTGCTTTCGTAGAAAACAAACAAATACCCATACGTAGCCCTTTGTGATTTTACAAGAACGCCCTGTAAAGGATTTTAGATCGAAAGGACCTGCGAAATCTATGCCTGTAGTGTCGAATGGTCTTGAAGTGACTGTTCTCTCCGGAGTTGGAGATGCCATAATTTGTGAACACGACCTTTTCTTTCTCTAAAATGCATGGTTTACAATTTCTAATTACCTTACAAATCAACGAAGTTGCTCTGGGCATCCAATATTGCATGCGTAAGTAAGTTTTGTACCAATAGAAGCGAAAATTTTGAATGGTAGGGTAGTAAAATCGGATGTCTTTCTGAATATGAAAGAGTTTGTGATTGAGATAAACGGCCATTAAGTCGCATAACTTCTATATCATCTGGGAAAGGATTCAGGGGTAAAAGCGAACTTTTTGGATCTAACGGCCTGTTATTCATCAAACAATCGTACTCTTTCGCATAATGAAGCTTCTGAGCTATGTTGACAAGGCATAATCTAGTCCTTTCGGTTTCAGTGTACGTAAGGTATATCTCTTGAAATGTATATGAGATGGATTCGTTTTATAAAAGAAACGAAAGGCCATAGCTATAGCGCGTAATGCTGTGTCTAAATTAGAGTAATTATTTAACACATCCTGATATTGCGAAAAGAAAGAGACATGACACTTGATAGGACGCCTTTCAATGTCGATTTCTAAAGGAGCTAGATTTTGAATATCCCATTGCGAACTATTTTGACGTAGCCATTGTGGTCCATGCCACCAAATTTGTGACGATGACAGTTCTGAGGGTGAACGACCTCGGCTGCCTAAGTCGGCAGGATTGTCTTCGGAACGCACATGATACCAATTATTCATGAATTTTCATAAATTCTGTAAACCCTATTCGCAACAAAGGTTGTCCAAGTAGAAGGGATTTTCTTTAGCCAGGAAAGGACGATCGTAGAACAGTATTTTTTTCTTAAAAACAACCTCGATTTCATAGTTATTACACTATTTAAATGCGAAACTTGAAGAAAATCTGTTTATAATGTAGCTAAAATCATCAAAATGCCGAATATAGGGGGTACCGTTATATGGGGGATAAACGAATACGTGGACCTGCACACACAATTTTCTGCCTCAGCCTGTAGTATCCATTTCGAACTTTTAATGCCAAATTTGAAACAATCCCGGTATATAACGTTGCTAAATTCAAAATACAAAATATCGGGGGTACAGTATATGGGAACTATACGAAGACGTGGACCTACATGGCCCATTTACGACTGGCAAAATATACATGTGTGCAAAATTTTAGCATACTATCTCAATTCGTTCGAAAGATAGCGTGATTACAACAGACAGATGGACAGACACAAAGACGGATAAGGCTAAGTCGTCTTAGAATTTTACGCTGATCAAGAATATATAAACTTTGTTGGGTCTGACATAAGTATTTCAAGGAGTTACAAACGGAATGACAAAATTAATATACCCTACATGTAAGGGAATAAAAGGTCGTGTTCTCAAATTATGCATCTCTCCCTCCGTGCAGAACAGTAATTTCAAGACCATTCGTCTACCCGTATCTGACGATACATTCGGGTGATGTCACAATTATGGAATCGAAAAATACGCTAGCAACCAGGTGAACTTCATGCCATGGCAATGTCGAAAAACGTGAGACGATTCGTGTGCGGCTCTGAAATCCCATTATAATATATCAAGAATATGCCACCAACAAAATTAAAATTATTTATTTAAACAAAAAACTAAAAATTGTTTGACCTGTTTAACACGTTTAATACTGTGGGAGAAAAATTTGATCCTGTTAAATATTAACAAACGTACCTACAAAGATGTATGCCAAAATGAAAGCCAAGTACATTTTATTTAAAAAAAATAAAATTAGATGCTGAATGAAGACGTCAATCCAACAAACCTTCAATCAAGCTATAAGATTCATCATCTACTGTTAGAACAATAAAATTGCTTAAAGGAATGTTGAACGGTTCAAAAAATCTTTAACTATATTATAAATTGACTCAGCATTTCCTTCGATAACTACCACTTAGGACAACAAATTATCTTGAATCCTAAAAAAAGGGATCAAAATAACGCACTAAACGGATTGTTGTTTCATCCACAATCAATGAAAACTACCTATTTTAGTTGGCAAAACTAACCAATGTAATCAGCAATTTGCGTCGATTTTGTCCTTCCACGGTGTAATAATTTTTCAATTGCAGAATCGTTGCGCAGATTCAGATTCCATTAACAAAAATGATAGATTGTGATCATTAGTAAAAATGATAGATTGTACGTTATGAAAGACCTAACAAGAGTGTACTCGACAAATTTGTTTCGGTTTTGCTTTTGTTGGCAATCATTAAAAAAAACTTCTCAACCTTTATATGTTTTTTCTGTCGGTCGTAGTTTTAAATTAGCAATGTGGTTTTTTCGTGATCCTTTAAATGGGCAATACAAAACAAAAGCCGACCCATCATCTTCTTTACGCCGTGTACAACAAAAGAATTCACACAGTACATATGATTTTTTCAAAATCATGTATCGACTTTCGCAAAAATTACAATTAATAATCTTGGCTGTTTAAAATTAATGTTACAACAGAGCCTAAAATCGACAAATTTAGTTTGATTGCCCTTCCAACCTAATAAAAGTTTTTAAAAGATTTCCGACGAAATTTGATCGGTAATTACCAAAACAGCAACACTGTAGGCTATCCTTAAAGAATAAAACTTCTACAAACTACAAATGTTAATCAGCTGAATAGGGTAGTTCTCATGCACTCATTTATCGTTACATTACACAAATAAAATAAGTTTTGCTTATGTAAAAATTATTTTGTTCAATATATATTAATTAATTAGAATTCTTCTTTTATCAATTTACCATTTACATCCATTACAACATTTATATATGTCGAAATATGATGATTGATTTCTATTGATTAATGCTAATAAAACTAAACAATCTTCAATTACTTTTTGTTAATTTGGAGATTTGGGTTTAGATTTTTTTTTTAATTTTTGATTTTTCACAATATTCAAAATCTAAGTCCTTGTTTCATTTCATTACAAAAATCTTAAACATTATACCAAAACTCTTTTTTAATTTCATTATTGAGTAAATATGGTAATTTACCAAAAATCATCTCATAAGGAGAAAGTAAGTCTATGGATTTGAAAATCATCAATCACCATCATCATCCTTGTTTCCAGGCTCTTTTTTGGTTTTTTTTTTCATAAATCAACACCATGTGGATCGAATTATCGATGTTGTCCAATCTCAATTCTTGATTTCCTCTTTTTTTGGTGCAGTGTAAATTTAAGTTCTCTTTTATTCTTAATATAAGTGATATACATTTCAACTCAAAACCGGATTATGACTTTCGCGACGATTGCCATCATGTCTGTTATTATTACCCCGGTTGCTCTTTGCTTCGATAATGGTATGAATTACACGGTCACATTCGGGTTCGGGCATTTAACTGTAAATAATCTGCACAAGTCCTCATTGTGATCTCTCAGTCCAAAGCCAAAAACGGCTGTCTCGTCCACTTAGAGGAATGAAGGCGCATTCAACCCATTACTAATCCACTTGCTTAATTATTTCGAGTGTATAATTTTTTCGCAGCTACCAACGATCCAGACAAATGAAAAATATCCAGATTTTCTTCAAGAATTGTTCTACTTGCTTTTACAGCGCATAGATCATTTCTGCCTATGCATTGTTGAAAGCTTTTTGACATCAGTTTCTTTCGTAACTTTACAGTTACATATATGTGTTAATTTTTTAAAGAGTTTACATATTCATCGATTGTATTTTATATCTTATTTTGTTTGTTTCCAAAAATACGTTCCTCCATCCAGACCTCAATTTTCCATGGTCGTTATACCTCTTTGGGTCGCCTTATTAAATTTCGTCGGCAATCGGAAGACACTTATACTATAATAAAGGCATTATCTCAATTTGAGTGTTTAAGTCAATCTCTGCTTTTTGTTCCTAAAAATGCAACTCTTGTAGTCTGTCCAAAAAATTTCAACAGTGCTTGCATACTGTTTACTTATATTTAAAAATGGCTGTAGACAGAAATAAACGAACACAAGTCTTTGTGTAAAAAATTAATTTTATGAATGCAGAAAAGAAAACAAAACAATACTCATCTGACGTTTAAAGTAGTCTAAATTCCATAGCTTTAAACCTACCAACAATAAATGTTGTAAATTGTAAAATTTTCAAATTACAAACACTCATGGTTTTTGTATTATTTCTTTCTATTTTTAATATAAATGTAGAAATTTTTCAATTTTTCGATTTTGCACGCTCGACCTTTTTTGGTACCACTCATATGAATACAAGTGTTTTACTTGTTAAGTGGAAAACGTCTAACGAATACCTCGAATTTTTGGTTACGCTCATGGTACAATGATATCAAGGTAGGGCTATGAAACCATATGATTTTAATTTTTTATTTTCTTGGCTTAATATGTCATCTTTATTTGTTTATGTATGTGTTTTCTTTTCAATAACAGAAAAATTGTTCAGAAAATACTCAAATTCGGGCATTTTCAAAATGTTTATTTTAACGTATGCATCGACAGAATCTAGAGTTTTTGTAGCGAAATAATAATTTAGAGATATATAGTATATGATTTTAAAAAGAAGTGTTGAACTTTAATTCAGTTATCGCGTTTTTCAATTATTTATTCAAAATAAATGCAACAAGTTGTTTGGTTTTTCGATTTTTTTGATAGTAATTCTGACATTACAAGCCAAACAGGTAGACCTCTATACTTGCAATTTTTTCAATGTTGGCCTACCTTCTCTTCATTGTACCATGGTTACGCTGTTACAAATCATTATTAGCATTGTTTCATTTATTATTACATTACAGTACTTTCTAATTTTGATAACAAAATATATTATTCTAATACCGGTAACAAAATATATTATTGGCATACTTACAGATTGCGGATTTTCTAACGAAGAAATACGTATTGTGGGAGGAAGACCAACAGGAATTAATCAGTACCCATGGATGGCTCGCATTGTGTATGATGGAAAATTTCACTGTGGTGGTTCTCTTTTAACAAAAGATTACATATTAACGGCGGCTCATTGTGTAAAAAAATTGCGAAAGTCTAAAATTCGTGTTATATTTGGTGATCACGATCAAAAAATAACTTCAGAATCTAACGCTATACAGAGAGCTGTTGCGAGTATAATAAAGCATAGAAATTTTAATCCGGATACATATAATTATGACATAGCTTTGTTGAAACTGCGGAAACCAATAGTATTTTCGAAAATAATAAAGCCCATATGTTTACCCCGTTTTAATTACGACCCCTCAGGTAAGCTAAATAAATACAAAATCCAAACAAATTAGAGTAACTTATCATTGTTGGTGCATTAGTTTCATAAAATACCCTATAGCCAAATCTGAAAAGATTAAACATTACTATATGGTTCAAACAAACACGCAAATTTCTAAATCGGGCAAAGAAGCAACCTATAATATACTTGAATACTGGAATTAGTTGTAATAAAAAGAGACAAGGTCACTTAGAATCTCTGCGTTCACTTTTCTTCTAGTACCGAAAGGGAAAACATAAGGCCTCTGTCGCCACACCTAATCACTTAACGTAATTTCGTGTATTAAAAAAAAGAATCACCAATGAAATATTTCATTTTATTTCTTTGCACACCATTGCATGAAGAAATTATTATTATCTTTCACCACCACCAACATATTCGACTAAGAAACAGGTGCGTAAATTCAGATTTATATTTGAAACTGTTTCGGTTTGGTCTAATATCAGTTGCTGTACGCGAGTGTATTTGTTATATATCATACAGCCCACTCACGGTTTTTGTTCGTTCTACATTTTCTTTTCGAAACAAGTCAGTGAAAACAAGTCAATGTATTATATTGCTTTCTACTGACCAACCTTCGTTGTGTTGACCACACAAAAATTGATACATGCTATTGTTGCTACTTATCAACTGGACTTTTTAGTTACCTTTCTCTAATTCGAAATAATAGCAGAGCCTATATTTGGTTTTCTGCTGCACAATTTCTCGCCAACCAAACATATCCAGTGTTTTCATATTTTGATTCGATCATTTCTCCAAGTCCTTTGCATGGTAACATAATTGCAATGACAACGTATTTGTTTTAACAAGGCGTCCCTTTTTCCATACTCCTCTTCAACCATACTTGCTTTGTTGAATTTCACCTTTATTTTCTAAACGTATAAATTTTCTCTTGAGAATTTATATTGCAGAAAATTGCAACAACGACACTCCCTTTTAAGGGTCGGTTTGATAATTAGTTAAAACTCCAACAAATTGTTATTATCTGCAAATGTCACTGTTGCATCGTTTGTGGCGTCAGTTCTTGTGTAAGTACGTAGCTGCATAATCGTTTCTCAGCTGGCGTTACTTGAGTTTTCTTCCTTGAAAAAGTGCGTAGGGTTGTTGTATTTTTGGACAATATTTACTTTATGGGAGCAAAGTATCAAAAATAAGTCGTTGTTGCTCTTCTCACAGAAAAAATACAAATTTGGCAATGATGTCAACATATGCGTAAAAAGCTGCTCACAAATATTGTACACCTCCCAGATCTGCTATTTCAACTCGATCTATGGCTAACAAACACAAAGCTACTGCTCACAGAGAAGTTTTTCTCTGAAATTGTCTTCCTCTAAGAACTGCCTGAACTGTCGAAACAAGAGTGTTAGTTAAACCTAATTTCAAAAGAGAACTGCTTTCCCTTCCCCAATGAATAACTGAAAGACTCGAATTCCAATCCTGGATTTAGAGGATTCTTGCGATGGAAGCTTAATAGACTGGCAAAATACTAGAGGCTGAACATCCTAAAATCGTTTTAGATTCGTCGATTCTGGTTCAGTACCTAATCGAATGTAACATAATCTTTCACCATCAATTGAAATCAACCAATAAAGAAAATATTCGTATATTTTATGCTGTAAGCTGTGTAATAACCTAAATAAAACAGACACCTCCATCGATTTCACATTGCAAGAAATTGTTGGCCTATGAAGATTACACAATTCAAGAGTTATGTAAATTTACTTTGCTTTATATTAATAAATTCTTTTGGTGACCTGACGTGACCCTGATAAGCATCAAAGTCCCTGATAAATTTTAATTTCACCCACACCAGCAGTGTAGCTGCATAAGACGCCAGAGGGTAGTCGATTCAAAGTTTTATAAGGGGCAGTTCATGTCAAGCTACTCCCTGTCAGATAGTAACTGCAATTGAGAAATTGCGCTCACATGTGGAAGACATCCACTTCTATGAGTAGGTTTTTTGGTATATCAAGGCAACGTGACTGGATAAGCTGAAAGCTCATAAAGTACCTTCAGTTGAATGAGGCCAATTACGACATTTCTTGGAAAACACTTCAAGATACATACTTGAAAAGATATTAGTCCTGCCTAAGTGAAAAACTTTCACGAAAGTCTTAATGAAATGTTTTTGGCACTAGAAGGTCTGGGAGTAAAGCCATAAAGCTGGAAATACATAAAGCGCTTATCTGGCTGGCTTAAGTCATCGGCAGGCTTCTTCGTAGATGAACAAAGGAGTTTTAGGTTGACCTAGTTCGATTTTGGCCCTAGGCTCCTTTGTTCATTTCCAAAGAAGCCAGCCGATGACTTAAGCCAACGAAATATGCTCTTTATGTATTTCCAGCCTAAGAATGGGATCGATTGTGGATACCAAAGTTTGAGTTTGACCAAATGTTTGAGGAGTTGCTTCGAATCATCACGAAGCAGTGAACGGGATTCAGAAGAGCAAATCAGAAGAAACAATTCTTTGCAATAACAGAGCCCGAAAAAATAAATGAGTTTCAGAAACAAGATGTGTTTTTGGATTGATTTAAAGATGTGCAGGAAGTGGCAACAAAAATGCTATAAACTTTTGAATTTTTTCACAAGAAGGCATTGGAAGACTTATTAAAGAGGTTCCGCGAAAAAGATGAAGTTTTTGAAATTCAGAAGTTGAAAATAGTTGAAGAACAGTGTAAAAATCACGTCAACGAAAGTACAACTGTCAATGAGAATAACCGTTTTGTGGTGATGCTAGTGATAGCAGACGGTCTGGAGAAGATATGCGAATCTTTAAATATTGCAGACTCCAGATTCTTAGCGTTGGAGCGTTGCTTATAAAAGGATATAGGGCTTCGCGTAAAGTATGCTAAATTTATGAAGAAATACGAGGATCTGGGACAAAACGAAAATAAAATTGTATTTTCGTGTTGCGTCATATGTTCAGATAGGAACACGACAAAAGTCAGGTTGTATTCCCAGTGATATTTTGTACTCAGGTCCCAGGGTTCAAGAAGATCTGCGGAATCTTGTTGCGCTCAGATTGGTGTTCACAACAGACATTGAGAGGATGTATAGACAAGTGCTAGTCAACAAAAGGGATCGCAAATATCAATTAATCCTATGGAGAGACAACCCAGACAAGGAAATTGAACGTTACATGTTGATTATCTTAACATATGGGCGCTGGACAGTTTAGCAACGGCAATTGAGATGCAGAAACAGCTAAATGCGACACTTCTGGACCGATTTTGTTTAAAGACTAATGTGAATGAAGTCACATCTGATTTGGCAAGATTCTTCGACGCACCAGGAATTGCAGGTCCTGTGGTGTCAGTATGGAAGATGATTATTTAGCAGCAGTGGTCGAAAAAAAATTAGCTGGGAAGAGGAACAGCCAGCAGAAAATGCAGTATATTGGTGGTCGTACCAAGAGTGTTCAATGGAGAAAAACTATCAAAAATTGAGATACATACATTTGTGGACACTTCATAAAAGGCATATGGAGTTGTGAAATATCTTCGGGCTATGCTATCAGATGAAAGGCTTATAGCCCGACTCATTTGTTTAAAATCGAAAATAGCACCAAAAAGGCTCTCTATCAGATTTCAAATCCAGAGGCATGAAACCGGATCGGCTGGCAGGATGTCTGGTGTGGTTTTATGGACCCACATTTATACATGGAAATGAATCTCTCTGGCCGGATCCTTTGATCTTGAATTTAAGACGAAATGCACTGTGTCAGCAACTGCAAGGACAAACATAGAACCTCGACAGAAGTATTGACCCCTATGGAGCTGTCTCAGGTTACATAACTAATAGTCAAGATCATCCAGGTGTCGGATTTCGCGAAAGAAATACAACAGTTGAGGAAACATGGAGCATTGGACAAATCAAGGTCTATACACAGATTAACTTCGTTTCTTGATGGTAGAGCGATACTTAGAGTCGATGACAGGTTGGAAGAGGCAACCATACAACCAATAGTAAAACTCATCCTTGGCATAATTCACTTGGAAAGTAACTAATGAAATCAACAGCCATTCATCATCATACCATCAGCTATCTAGCTCTCTGTGCTGGAATTGAATTAGCCATATATATCACAGTCAAGTTTCGCCACTACACATTTTGCAACAACAACATCAACCCAACACCTACCTTCGGCAGTCAGTATCATAATTATACGTCATTGTCCAGACAGTTTCTTTAACGATTCGTTCCGCTCAATGAGAATGTTCAAAAGAACATATTTTTATAAATATTTTTACTTTTTCATTATTTAATAGTTTTATAATGCCAGGTGCAACAGACATAATAAATGTTATTGTTTATTTTAAGTAGGCCAATAGCATAAATAAGGAAACACCTCCATTGGTTTCACATTGCATGTGTTATTGTCTGAACTAATTTATTGATTACTTTACATTTAATGCTAGTATTAATGATATTCAAAATCTATAAATAAATATTCTTCTTATATTGCAAAAAATTACACAATTCAGATGTAGTGTACACCTACTTTCCTTTACATTAATAAACTACGTCTGTGTTCACTTGTCTTTTAGTAACGAAAGCGAAAACATACAGGCCTCCGTCGACACATCCAATTACTTAGTGTAATTTTGTGCATTGAAAAGATAGAATCACCAATAAAACTATGAACTACCCAACATACCAAAAATACAATGCAACTTAAGAATAATATTATAAAAATAGTTTGGCATAAGAATTTTTCAACTTTGCTGGAGAAACACTCATGTTGCACAAAATTTTCTCAAATCTGACCTTAGCTGACAAATTAGTTTCAGTTTTTTTTGGGAAAATTGTCATCTAAAACTAGTTTTCTTTGGTAAAAAGCAATATCACGCGAATTCAAGACCCATTTCCGGACCGAATTCTTAAGGTAATGATGGAAAACAAATCTGGGAATCTGTGGCATATATTATTTCAATCTCATTTCAGACTGGAGGCATCAAAAAAGTTGTAGGAATTCAATAGAATTGTAGTCTTAGTGGAAGAGATGCACAAGCTCAAATAAGGGAGAAGAAAACTTCAGGCTATCAAGGCCACTGGAAACAATGACAACTGGGATGCCCATCGATGAAATAAAATGTGTAAAATGATTAAAAATTAACAAATAAATGTTTTATACTATTACAAAAATAAGCTTAATATAATATTACTTCCCTAAGCTTATTCTACAATTATAATTACATGCTTATAAATATGTGTTGAAACGGACAAACAGAAACATTTTTCTATGTTTTCTCAAGCTTAAGGCCGATGTTCATATGCTTATTGTAATATTATTCTCAATCCATTTTGGTAAGTTGCGTAATGTACAATTATTCTAATTATTCTTGTATTTTGAACTGTGTGGAGAGAACTGGATTATATGCAATCAGAACATAATTCTATGCATGTTCCCAAAAGGAACCAATTGTCTATCGCGTTTCCTTTTGCATATGAACAAATGCACGAAGACATAACACTGAGTACCTTTCCACGGCGGACATACACTGTTATGTTGAATTTGATATGTAAATAAATACATTGTTCACCAATTGCTTATATTAAATTTTGTTAAACTTATTTCTCTCCGTTTTAAAACTCATAATTTGTTGATTATGAATTAAACATTTCTCAGTAACACGATTGTCGAAATTGCTCTATCGATATCCTTACGGTCTATAATAGTATTTTAATTTTTTTATTATACTTTCTGTATTAATTTGTCACGCAATTTGTCTAACTCTAGGCCTGATTACGTTTAGTGTTTGACCATATCCATTAAATTTAGAGTTTATTATTATTATTATTATTATTATTATTATTATTATTATTATTATTATTATTATTATTATTATTATTATTATTATTATTATTATTATTATTATTATTATTATTCTTTATATATATAATTCAATTGCAACGGACTCCAAGGTCAAGGACTCCAACGTGTCATATTTCTTAGGTCAGACCATCTCCCAATAATCGACTCCATTGGCAGATCGCCCGAATTCATGATCTTTAAACGCCGCACTTTTCTTAACCAAGCACACTGGCTAGAATTCGCTTCAGAGAACTGTCTAACTCATCTGTAGTTCTTGTAACAGGAAGTATGTTTAGAATTATCATCAACACTGCAGCGCTTGCTATATTCCTGCTGAAATACCAAATGTTAATATGAATCGGACCTAGTGGGATTCAGTTCAAACACATAAATTTGAACTGGCACTTACAGTCCTTAAAATTCTCCTTACAAGCACATAAACTTGAAGGAAAGACGATGTTTATTAAACAAACCCAAATTGGTTATGATCGCTTCATAAAAGACAACTCTTCATTATTTTCATTCTTTTATACAAATAATTTCTTAGAATAATTGATGAATTGCATAAAGTAAAACTATATCAAATATTATTAATACAAAGTGAATAAATGAAATTATTAAATATTGCAAATAGTCAATGAACCTAAATAAACGTTAATAAATTACTTACATGAAAATGCTGAATTAACAGACTAGAATAAAGCTGTAATTACGTCACAACTAAAATACAACTTAAATATAAATATGTATGTAGATACGTATGTGTTAACATTCTCCGCCGCGTTGACAGTGCTCAAGCAGAAACGGAGCCATTTGTCGCTGCTTGGTGAGTTCTTACAGCTGGAGTAGGTGTAAATTGAGCTGGTTTGTTGAACCTTAAATGCATTCTCCAACTCAGCAGAACAAGCAGAATAATAATGCAGCAACATAACGGGGTGTAGCTAACTGCATGATGGTGAAGACTGGTGGAGTAAATAAGTTGTGGCAAATGCTTAAGTTGATTAGCCTTGATTACGTTCATTTCTTCTCTCAATTGATGAGGAGACAGTAAAATGGACTTATTGTGCCATTATGTGTATCGGTAAGTACACTAATGATTCCCGACTCTACTCTCTGCAGGTTCTTGCGGAGAATACCAGGTACGTTGATAAGAGTCCGACAAGCTGTGAGTTTTTTAACTGGGAAGACTCTTTAGCCACATAATTATTTATTTTCTCAACCATTTCTGAGATCTCTTGTATCTTTTGTTGACTGCTGATTTCATCCTGTTCCAGCATCAAGGACACCAAAAAGTGAACGCGCAATTTTGCCGACTATATTGAATGGAGATCTTTTAAACCGTCTGTTGGTAAATAAATCCTTTTCCTGTAGTAGTTCATTTTTTATGTGTTTGAGATTGCTCACGAACATGTCACACATCTCGTGTTGCTAAATTACAGGACACATCTGCTGCAGCGATTGTAAACCGGTTGAAAGCGACTTTATTTCTGATGCAAAAGGCGTTGAATCATAATACACCAACATTTTCCATTCTGCCGTGTTAAGTTTCACTGTTCCCAAGCCTTCAAAATATAATCGCGGAACATTGTGAAATTGAGTTATTTTCAGCATGTCGCATAAGACCACAGGCATTAGAAGCAAGGCTAATATTACTGATAGCATTATGGGGCTATTTGCGATTTTCATTCTTTTCCTCGGGATGGTATCTTTCCCATCTTCCTCTTGCCTAGCAGAGACGATGTCACCCTGCGTTGTCTGGTCTGTGGATAATTCACTATGCTCATCTGGAAACAGTAGAGCCAGCCTCTAAATGGCCCGTTTGTATACTCCAGTTGATGTTTTCACATTAGCAACTCGTACACCTCTATCATCACCAGCGAACGCATTGAGAAATCTTCCCAATGGCCACTTCATCGGCGGTAAATTATCTTCCTTGATGATGACCATATCACCTTTCCGAAGATTGTTCATTTCTCCTCCATTTGTTCCGTTGTTGCAGTTCGTGGAGGTATTCATCCGACCATCTTCTCCAGAACTGCTGCTTGATATGTGAGAGCAGCTGTCTACTTGTGTAGTTAAAACCTCCCCGATTAAAAAGTGTCATGGTGTCAGTGCTTCAAGACAATCAGGATCGTTTGACAAAGGCGTGAGCGACCGGGAATTATGATAGATTCCAATTCCTTATGTGTTAGGTTTTCCGTTGACACGCTACGTACCAAGAGGCGTTTCACGGACTTCACTGCTGCTTCCCATAAACCTCCGAAATGCGGTGCTCTTGGTGGGATGAAATGAAAGTGAATGCCTTTAGCGCTTGAGATTGAAATAATTGATTCTTGCGCTTTATCCGAATATATATTTTCAGATAGCTCCGCTAAATTATTCTTGGCTCCAACGAAGTTCGTAGCATTGTCGCAATATATGTTTTGGCAGTGTCCACGCCGCGCAATGAAGCTTCTGTGGATAAATCAGACACAAGTTCTAGGTGAACTGCCTTTGCCGCAAAGCGGCAGAAGACAGCTACATAAGCCTTGGTTGGTCGCTTACCCCTCACTTTGTAATGTATCCAAAATGGCCCACAATAGTCAACTCCAGAGTTTATAAATGGCCATGCGGGAGTTACTGTAGTTGCTGGCAGCTGTCCCATTATTTGTTGATACAGCTGGGGTCGTGCTCTGGTGCACCTTATACATTTTTGAATCGTTGATCTGGCAGTTATTTTCCCTCTGATTGGCCAAAATCGTTGTCTTATTGTGTTTAACAGCGCTTGAGGTCCAATTTTACTAATGGACCGTTACATGGAAATATTATTGGACGTTTTGCCTCCGGTTGAAGCATAGAATGTTCCAATCTTCCACCTACGCAAAGGACACCTTCTTCATCCAAGTACGGCGGCAGGCTGCATAGAGAGCTGTGTTTGCTAATTTGCTTCTCAGCTTTCAACTCTTTTATTTCAGTTGCGAATTCTGTCGATTGTATAGCATGAGTAATTAACCGGAGGGAGTCATCTAACTCCTCAGGGTTAAGGGCCTTACTTCTGGGCCGCTGAGACCTTTGCATCCGCTGAGACATTTGCATCTGAGGACGTATGACACAATCCTTTGTAGTCTCCTGAAGGAATTTTTGTGATCGATTCCATCTATGAAGTGGATGTCAGAGGTTACTATGGCAGTCGTAGCGGCAACCTTTAGCTCCATGTTATTTGTAAGAGCATTTTGAGGAGGCCATTTAGCACGCCACAACTCCTCCTTTCCGTGAAGAAAAACTGGACTATGAAACCATAATCGGCTCTTATATAGGTCTACTGGTTGCAGGCCTCGAGAAAGCATGTCGGCAGGATTCTCCTTTGACGGAACGTGCTTCCATTGCTCTGGTAATGACAATGTTTGAATGACAGACACCCTATTGGCCACAAATGTCTTATATAAGGTTGACTGGGATTTTATCCAGGCAAGGATAATTTCCGAGTCGGTCCATAAAAACATGGGATGACCTTGAAGCTTTAAGTCAATCCTTACTCTATTACCCAGTTCAGCTGCTACCACTGTGGCACAACGGAGCAATTCTGAATTTAGCGCAGATCAGGCGTACAGCTACGAGACCATCCTTTGTAACAAAGCGAATGTATACAGCAGCGCCAAACGCTTTCTTCGACGCATCGGCAAACACATGTGATTGCACCTTTGCCGGAATCTGCCCACCGAATACATGTCGTGGTATTTTGTAATTGTTGAGACCTTCCAACATGCTTCGAAATGTTTTCCAAGTAGAACAAAGTTTTTCGGGTAATGGTTCATCCCATCCTAATGCAAGTTGCCACAGCTGCCGGATAAACATCTTTGCTTTTACAACAATTGGTGCAAACAGACCAAGTGGATCAAAGAGTTTCGCTAGCTCAGACGTAACTGATCGTTTCGTTATTACTTGACAATGATCAATATTTGCCTTCACGCAAAAATGGTCGGTCTGAGGCATCCAAAATAGTCCCAAAGTCTTTATCGTTTTGCTTTCATCAAAATCTAGACTGACTTCCCGATCACTATAAGGTATATCCTTTAGCAATCTTGGACTGTTTGACGGCCATTTTCTTAAGTTGAAGCCGTGCTTTTTCAAAGCTCTCTTTTAGCATTTCTAAACCAAGGGGATAGCGATCCAAGTTGTCGTCTGCGATTTTCTGTAGACACTTTGTGGCAAGGTACGGTGCTGCACGAGTTCCATATGTAACAGTATTGAGCTTGTAATAGCTAACTGGGTGCGATGGGTCTTCCCTCCAAATGATTAGTTGCTATTTCTGATCATCGGGCTGAATTAAGATTTGTCTATACATTTTTTCAATGTCAGTTGTGAAGACAAACTTTGGTAATCGGAACCGTAGCAGGATAGAGAACTGTTCGCTTTGCACAGTTGGTCCTGTGTACATTAAGTCATTTAACAAATAACCCGATGACGTTTTCGTGGATGCATCAAATACCACCCTTAATTTTGTCGTGGTACTATCCGGTTTAAGCGCACAGTGATGCGGAATGAAATATTTAGGGTTCGACACTATATTCACGTCAATTTTCTGCATGTGTCCTAGCATTTCATATTCCTGCATGAACTTGATGTATTGCAAGCGGATATCATCCTTCTGAAGAAGCCGACGTTCAAGACTCATGAACCGGTTATACGCCATCGCATGAGATTTTCCCAATGTTGTTGGAGATTCTTGAAAAGAAAGACTAACAATGAATCGACCGTTCTAATCCGTCTGGACATGCTGATTATAATGAGACTCGCAGCGGGTTTCCAGCGGAGACATTACCCTTTCTGTTGATGCTACTTCCTCGAGTTTCCATACTTCTCAATAGCTTGTGCCAGTGAAGTTTCACTATCGAAAATTGCTAATGTTAGCGCTGCTGATGTGACGTTCGTTGATGATTGTTTTATTAAGTCGCCTACAATCCAGCCAAGCGCTGTATTCTGCAGAATTGGTTGATTATTATTCATTTTTATTGTACCCGGTTGGATTAGGCTGAAGTAAAACTCCGCCCCGAGTAGGATGTCAATTTTTCCTTGAATATTAACATTTGGATACGCCAATTTAATGTTCGTTGGAATCTGCCAGTTAGATATGTCCAAATCGTGATTCGGTTGTGCAGGTATAATCGTTGGTAAAACGAATGCTTCCAAATAAGATGAAAATCCAGAATTGTTAGACAACATTTGCATGTTCACACGATAATAAGCCTTCTTCTGGATTTTTCCAACTCCGTCAATAGACAAAGGGGTCTCTGTTGTTGCAATTGATAACCTTTTAATCAGCCGTTCTGTAACAATACTTACCTGTGAACCGGAATCAAGCACAGCTCTGAACTCGCCTGACATACCATTTGCAGCTTTTATTTTGGTTATTATGGTGACTCTCGCAGTGGCAAGAATTACGTTCTACTGATCTTCTGCGGATGCCGAAGAAATTACAACAGTATTGACTGGTTGATTGCTACTTGTGGTTGACGTTTAAATGTAACAACGTATTGTGTTTATTATTACATTTCTTGCAGTTATCAGATGTGCAGTTTTTCGCTATATGATCAGCCTTAAAACAGTTCACGCACATTTTATGTTGTTGTACCCATTGGAGTCTTTCGGATTCCGACATCGCCAAGAATTGCTTACACTGATAAAAACGATGTTGACCATTTTTGCATAGTTTGCAATTACTGTGATTCTCCATTGATGTTATGTACGAAAGATCTTTGCTTGAACCTTTGTGAGCAGTTGCCACTTTCCCAATCGATTCCATCGACTCAAACTGCAATTCCAAAAATGCAAACAGTTCTTTCATGGAAGGGACCTCCTTCGGCCTTTTTAACGATTGCATAAACCGTATGTACAACGTATGATCCAACTTCTTCGTAATCAATTGGATCAATAGCGCGTCCCTCGTCGTATCATGCAAAGCTTTGATAGAAGCGGTTGATGAGGTTCCTGTTGGCTGGTTCAGAATACGTTCTACCAATGTTGAAACAAGAACCCGTTTCTTATTGTACCGTTCTTGGAGCAACATCCATGCAGTTGCGTAGTTGTCCTCTGTCAAGACTAAGTGGCTTATGAGTTTTCCAGCTTCACCCGACAAATTTGTTCTTAAGAACCACATCTTTTGGACATTAGGAAGATGCTGCTTTTCCACCATCTCCGGAAAGTGTTCATAGAACTGACGCCACTTCAGACAATTCCCATTGAATTGAGGGATTGTTACTTTCGGTAGTGGAAGTGAGCTGTGTGCTACCAAGTCAGTTCCCAATTGAGGTGTGCTTGTTATATTGCCACCGCATTTCTCTTTCAGTACTGCCAGCCTTATCAAGTTGCTTTGAACCGCATCTTCTAGGCTATCGTAGTTGTCTTGATTCAGCCCGATTCTTGAAGGATCCTCGACCTGTTGCCAAATTTCATCATACAGGCCTGTAATTTGACTCCACAGCCCTTTAATCGACTCTTCTTTTATCACATAGACTTGGTTTGACTGTCCCGTCTCTATATTTTCCAAACTCTGCAGAAGGCGACCGAGGGCTGTCATTCTCGCTTTTACCCATCGGGCCAGTCCCTCAACTTGAGCAGACGCAGGTTCCTTAACCTGGGCTGATGCTTGGGGTTCTGAATCATTTTCTGGTGATCTTGCCTTTGCGGGTTTATCTGGATTGACCTTGGCAGACTTCAGCTTCTCCAACTCCGCCTTTATATAGTCCACTGTTGCATTTAACTTTTCTCCTATGGCCTTGTGCAGATTCTCCGCTATATACGGATCTGCCAATGATGGATCTTTGCGGATCTGGTTTTCTGCCGTTTCAAACGTCTGCCAAAGCTGCTCTAGCTGCTTACGCTTGCCAATGTAGAATTCCTCAGTTCTTCTTTTATGCGGTGCCTTCTTAATTGTAGCTATGAATTGTTCGAAATTACTGCCCCTTACTTCTTGTTGGACTATAAGGTCTTGAAGCGATGCCATTGTTGATATTTAAATTTTTTCCAAAGAAATTTGTATACAAGATGCGTGTGTATTACGTCTTACAGAACCGGATATATGTTGCCAAGTCCTTTACCACTTGTGGGACAGAAGGCTGTGTTTAACGACATGTATCTCGATCAAACTCTTTTACCACTTGTGGGGTAAAAATAATGTGTGTTAACGAACGCGTATAACGGCCAAAATCCTTTACCAATTGTGGGGTAAAAGGATGTGTGTAAACGAACGCGTATTACGATTCAAATCCTTTACCATTTGTGGGGTAAAAGGAGGTGTGTTAACGTACGCGTATTACGATCAAAATCCTTTACCACTTGTGGGGCAAAAGATGTGTGTAAACGAACGCGTATTACGATCAAAATCCTTTACCACTTGTGGGGCAAAAGGATGTGTGTAAACGAATCGGGGTCACCAAAAAATTTTAATATAAATCGGACCTAGTGGGATTCAGTTCAAACACATAAATTTGAACTGACACTTACAGTCCTTAAAATTCTCCTTACAAGCACATAAACTTGAAGGAAATACGATGTTTATTAAATAAACCCAAATTGGTTATGGTCGCTTCATAAAAGACTATCTCTTTATTATTTGCATTCTTTTATACTAATAATTTCTTAGCATAATTGATGACTTGAATAAAGTAGAACTAGGTCAAATATTATGAATACAAAGTGAATAAATGAAATTATTAAGTCAATGAACCTAAATAAACGTTAATAAATGGCTTACATGAAAATGCTGAATTAACAAACAAGAATAAAGCTGTAAATACGTCACAACTAAAATACAACTTAAATATAAATATGTATGTAGATACGTATGCGTTAACAGTATGCTTGTAAACAATATAATGACAGCAGTATGAAGTTGGTTGCAGTTGTATATCGTGGTTCGATTTTCGTGATTTAATCACGGCAATTAATTTAAAAACAAAAGGCTCAGCTTGGTAAAGAAGTAGAGCTTCTCATGTTTTTCAAAAAAACGAGCGGAAAATCGAGAGAGATAAATCGCCATACTCCTTTATCGGCGGAAGGTTTTACGATTGCCTGGGACAACCTACGTAAAAAAGAATCTCGATAAATTATCAGATAAGAATCTTGTTTAATTTGGCTCAATTCGGGCAAAAAAAAAAAACTGCAGCGAGATGTGACAAATTGTACTACGATTCTGTAGCTATACAATATTGACGTAAAGTCATGGGATCCAATTTTTGTTTACCAATGTTCTTCTAAGATGCCCAAGTTTACTCTGTCTCTATGGGAACAGTCATTGGCAAAGAAAACTGTGTTGCATCGTTGCGAGGATTTAAATACATTTCTCAAGGAGAGATTTCATACTTAGGAGCGTATCAGATATGACTTCCTCAAATGTGGCTCAACAAAATCAGGGACCTCGGCAAAAGTTTACCCAATTCGATAAACCAAAGAATTTAAATTTTCATCATAATAAAGTAAATGAGAACAAATGTAATTTGTGTAGAGGGTCTCATTATCTGAATTCTTGTCCAAGATTATTTAGCATGGATTTTAGGGGCAGGTTAAATGTGGTAAAGTGAGAGAACAAATGTATGAATTGTTTTACTCAGGGTCAAAGAGCAGCAGAATGCAAAAATCAAGGTTTTACAAAGTGCAAAGCAAAATATCATATACTTTTGCACAAGTAAAGAAACGCTCAAAATATTGGCTCTTATTTAAATGAAAGCCCCAGTTGTATATGTCGATTCAAAATTCTACAGGAATTACAGGCACATCTGCTGCAGCGATTGTAAACCGGTTGAAAGCGACATTATTTCTAATGCAAAAGGCATTAAATCGTAATACACCAACATTTTCCATTCTGCCGTGTTAAGTTTCACTGTTCCCAAGCCTTCAAAATATAATCGCGGATCATTGTGAAAGGACCACAGGCATTATAAGCAAGGCTAATATTACTGATAGCATTATGGGGCTATTTGCGATCTTCATTATTTTCTTCGGGATGGTATCTTTCCCATCTTCCTCTTGCCTAGAAGAGCCTGTAATAAATTGAGACTTTATGTTTTGTTGGCTTTGCTAATAGAGCAAGCTTGATGGTTGTCAGCACAAGTCTGACCTCTTTATTTTTGCCTTTTCGTATTTATAATAAAATTCTTAATTCTAACAAAAATTCTTAAATCTAGATATCACTCAATACTCTTTTCTGTTAACCAATCAGAAAAGAGTTCTTACAAAACTATTTTACAATGAAGTATATTTGTATGTGTGTATGTGATGTTTTTACATATGTTGTCATGCATTTCATATTTTCATTCATATTCATATTTTGGAATTTCACTCAATCAAATTTACTATTGGGATATTCTTCATTCCCATTGGCCGAACTCTGATTCATTACAATAGTATTTGAGTTTCCAATTGGAAACTCTAAACTGTCGCCCAACATATGAGTAAGCATAAAGCAATGAACTTCATATGAGCAGCGCTCTGAAAAACAAAGAAACAATGAAAGCAATGAACTCGTTGTGGCACTGACCAACTCAACAAAACAAAATACTGAATATCAAAATGCATGGCAACATAATGTGATGGTGACACACTACACCCTCACCCTTAAAAGAAATGTATACAATTTTTTTTTTTGTGTGCATAAACAAATTGTGTACATTTTATGACAAATTGTTCAGGTTTCAAGTAACACATAATTTTTGTTTCTTTTTCTCTTTTTTTTTTATAAGTAGTTACATAATTATTTTCATTGAATATGATCTTAAGTGGGCTAAGTATTTTTTTTTGTTCCTTTTTTTTTTTTTTGTATCTGATAATAAAATTTTTTTTTGTTACATTCATACATATTAAGTGTTTTGTTTAAAAATATTTTGGCTTAAGATTAGTTTTGATATTTCTTTAACAAATTCTTATGAAATATTTTCTCTTTGTTATTAATTCTTATAGTTACATTTAAATTTTCAATATTGATTACTTCATATGGACCATGATAAGGTGATTCATTTTTTCTTCTATTCTCCTTTTTAACTAAAACTAAATCTCCTATTTTAATATCTATTATATTTGTATTACTTAATGAATTTAAACTTCTCTTAATTTTAGTCTGTTCAATTATATTCCTAGCATTCTTTAATGAAATTCTTAACCTAAGCTTCATTTCCTTAGCATAATTTTCTGTATCATATATTTGTTCATTATTCATTACTTTTTCGCCTGGCATTGTTGGTAATTTTCCGAAAATTAATTCAAATAGTGAATACCCTGTGTCAACATGTGGCGTTATGTTGTATGCAAAAGCATAATACGGTATCCATTCACTCCAATTATCATTATTAACAAAAGTAAGAAAATATTCATTTAGGACTCTATGATTTCTTTCTACTGAACCTACTGTTTCATGATGGTAAGGTGTGGAAAATTTCTGTTCAATATTCAACAGTTTACACATCTCATCCATCAGTTCATTAACAAATTCTGAGCCTCTGTCAGATTTTAGAGTCTTAAATATTCCGTACTTTAATATTAAATGTTCATTTAAACTTCTAGCTATTGATTTAGCTTCTTTTGTCTGCATTGGTACTGCTATTATATATTTCGTTAATTCACATTGCATAGTTAAAATATATCTATAATTATCTGAGGGTCTCAACGGTCCTACAGTGTCAATTACCACTGTATCAAAACTGCTTAATGGCGTATCAGTTTTCATTAATGGTTCTTTGGTATGTCTAATCTGTTTATTTCTTTGGCACAAATCGCATGAAGATACGTATTTCTTTACCATTTTGCACATATTTTTCCATATATATTTTTGTTTAAGTTTTAATAATGTTTTTCTTACTCCAAAATGACCTCCGCATGGTGTATCATGATATAATTTTATCAATTCATATTTTTCTTTTTCATTAAAGATTTTCCGAGGATTTTCATATAAAAGAATTCTGACGTCACTATTTTTCAAATATTTATTCATTTTTTCTTTCAACTTCCCATGGGTTATTATTTCAAATATTTCGTCACTTTTACTAAGTGCGAAATTCTTAATACTCAATCTGCTTAACTCAGATGATAGTTTCTCCAAAATATTATCTAGATAATAAGGATTATCGCTACATCTTATGGCCAATTCGTTCACAGAATGATTATCAAGAAAAGTGAATTCTTTTGTCGACTCATTAATTATAAATTTTAATTTTTTAGCTAGCTTTATATCTTTAATGGATGTACATTCCAATACTTTGAGTTGATCAGGCTCATCAGGATATGTCATCTCATTTTCTTTATTTATAATATTGCGCAATTTATTTTTCATTCCTCGTGTTATCACCAGCGATTTCTTAATTTTTTCATCAATATTCTGAGGTATCATTGTTTTTAATATATCGGAGTCTATTTTTATACGTGAAAGTGCATCAGCATTAGTATTATTAATTCCTTTTTTATACACAATTTCAAAATCATAGTCTGATAGTTCTAATCTAATTCTTGTCAATTTGGAACTTGGATTCTTATGAGAAAACAATGAGACTAGTGGACGATGATCTGTAACCACTATAAATTTCCTACCGTAAAGATAGGGATGGAAAAATTGAATTCCCCAATGTATACCTAATAATTCCTTTTCAATAACCGGCTTATTTTTCTCATGCTTGTCCAAAGAACGACTCGCATAAGTTATTGGTCTATCGTTTCCTATCTCACCTTGCGATAGTATTGCACCCAAAGCGAAATCAGAAGCATCAGTAGTTAAAATAAAAGGTTTATCGAAATCTGGATACTGTAAAATTGGTGGTGTTATCAACTTATTTTTAAGTGTCTCAAATGCTTTTTGACATTCTTCTGTCCATTCAAATTTAGTATTTTTCTTGGATAATGAATTCAAACATGTAGTTATTTCTGCAAAATTTTTAATGAAACGTCTATAGTAATTACAAAATGCAACGAATCTTCTAACATCATCCGCGTTCTTCGGAACCGGATATTTTGTTATCGCGTCATATTTTGAAGGATCTGGTCTAATTCCATTAGGCGTTATCAAGTGACCTAAATAAACTACTTCTGATTTCAGAAAACAACACTTATTAGGGTTTAGTTTCAAATTGTATCTATTCAGCCTATCAAGTACCTTAATGAGATTCTCATTGTGGTGTTTGAAACTACATCCAAAAACTATTATGTCATCAACATAAAGAAATGCTTCAGACTCTAAACCAGATAAAGCTATAGTCAACATGCGTTGAAAACTGTTAGATGATATTTTGAGACCAAAGGGTAATCTTGTATATTGATAATGACCATTAGGTGTTGAAAATGCTGTTAGTGGCCTCGACTTACAATCAAGTTCAATCTGATGAAAAGAACTAGTCATATCTAACGTTGAAAAATATTTCGCTCTACCTAATCTATCCAAAATATCGTCCAAACGAGTTAATGGAAACTTGTCATTAACAATCTTATCATTAAGTTTCCTAAAATCAACAATTAATCTCCATTTCTTCAAATCTGTTTGCCCTTTCTTTGGAACTAATAGCAATGGTGCATTATAAGGACTAACTGACGGTTCAATTACTCCACTCTTCAAAAGATCTTGTACTTGAGCATTTATTTCTTCTATATGTGCTTGTGGTAATCTATAATTCTTTATATAAACAGGACTTTTGTCTTCTAGGTTAATTTTCTGCTTATAAAAATTGTTCGTCGTTATATCTTCATCTTCAAGATGGAATGTCGACTGATATTTCTTCAATATAGTTACAATTTCTTTCTTATGACTTTCGCTTAAATCATCCAAATTAATTTTGTTTATTAACCTCTCAAAACGTTCGTCAGTATAACTACCGTGTAGGTAACAATGGTTGACTGTAAGTATATCATAATTGCTCAAAGGAACTGTTTCTAATTTCATATGATCTATCGTCATGTCTTGGTCAGTAACGTTCAGTAATTTGATATGCTTATTTCCATTTTTCGGAATTATAGAGTTAGCTAAAAACACACCTTTCGTAATTTCCCTATTTAATACTACTGCGTCTTCTACCAAATTGATGGTAAAAGGTAGAATGATTTCACTCCTCTTTGGCACAACTACCTGATTAATTTTGAAAGAACTATCATGTATAGGAATTGTGATGCTTTCACTATTTAAATTAAAGGTTAGGATATACCTGTCATAATCAACATTACATTTATACTTTGATAGAAAATCTCTACCTAAAATCCCATCTGTACTAAGTGGAATATCATTTGATACTAGCTGGATACTATGTTCAATAACCATACCATTTATATCTATTTTAACTTTAGTTGACCCAAAAGATTTAATAACTTCTCTCGAAATGCCTGTTAGATTGCAGTATTCATCTGGATTTTCCTCATATCGGTACAAAAATTTTTCCTTACATAAAGAAATATCTGCACCTGTATCTATCAAGAAAGTGAGTGGATAATCTACATCTATTATATTCAATCTCACGTAATTTTTGAGGTTAGATGATATACTGAAGATGTCTCTGTTTTTTATTGTGTGTTCTCCGAAGACGAAGGTCTTAGGGTCTCCGGAACCTGAAAGTTTCCCTGATCTTGTACCTGGTTTACATTATAATCCCTACTATTGTAGTTTTTGTTGTTTCTGTAATTGTTGCCATTATTATTATTATTCCTCCAATTCTTATTATTATTGTTGTTATTACGTCCATTCTTGTTATAATTTTTGTTGTTTTTATACCCTTTATTTCGGTTGTAGCCATTATTATCGTTATTGTTACCGTTATTGTAGTTGTATCGTTTGTTATTATTATTGCCGTTATTGTAATATTTCTTTTTACCATGTTTATTATCCCTAATAGCTTGTGCATTATGGTACATCACATCTCTCTGTTTTGTACGAGATACGTATCTTTCTGCAATTCGCAAAGCATCGGCAAATGTCGATACACGACTAGCCTCAATAGTTGAAACAATCTGTTGATCCTGAAGTCCATTCAAGAACGTATTGAATGCTGTCAGGTTATTAGTAGCTATTATTGCATCCCTACATTGCTCACCTAAATCAGAAATTTGAATCTCGTTGAGCTCAGAAACAAGACTTTCTATTTTATTAGCGAAACCTTGCAAATTGTTGTTTCTTTGAGTTAAACCGGACAACTCTTTAATGAAATTCTTAACCTAAGCTTCATTTCCTTAGCATAATTTTCTGTATCATATATTTGTTCATTATTCATTACTTTTTCGCCTGGCATTGTTGGTAATTTTCCGAAAATTAATTCAAATAGTGAATACCCTGTGTCAACATGTGGCGTTATGTTGTATGCAAAAGCATAATACGGTATCCATTCACTCCAATTATCATTATTAACAAAAGTAAGAAAATATTCATTTAGGACTCTATGATTTCTTTCTACTGAACCTACTGTTTCATGATGGTAAGGTGTGGAAAATTTCTGTTCAATATTCAACAGTTTACACATCTCATCCATCAGTTCATTAACAAATTCTGAGCCTCTGTCAGATTTTAGAGTCTTAAATATTCCGTACTTTAATATTAAATGTTCATTTAAACTTCTAGCTATTGATTTAGCTTCTTTTGTCTGCATTGGTACTGCTATTATATATTTCGTTAATTCACATTGCATAGTTAAAATATATCTATAATTATCTGAGGGTCTCAACGGTCCTACAGTGTCAATTACCACTGTATCAAAACTGCTTAATGGCGTATCAGTTTTCATTAATGGTTCTTTGGTATGTCTAATCTGTTTATTTCTTTGGCACAAATCGCATGAAGATACGTATTTCTTTACCATTTTGCACATATTTTTCCATATATATTTTTGTTTAAGTTTTAATAATGTTTTTCTTACTCCAAAATGACCTCCGCATGGTGTATCATGATATAATTTTATCAATTCATATTTTTCTTTTTCATTAAAGATTTTCCGAGGATTTTCATATAAAAGAATTCTGACGTCACTATTTTTCAAATATTTATTCATTTTTTCTTTCAACTTCCCATGGGTTAT
The DNA here is from genome assembly GCF_030504385.1 of Musca domestica. NCBI lineage: Eukaryota > Metazoa > Arthropoda > Insecta > Diptera > Muscidae > Musca > Musca domestica. Next base: position 249,325 of record NW_026712268.1, read on the forward strand.
TATTTCAAATATTTCGTCACTTTTACTAAGTGCGAAATTCTTAATACTCAATCTGCTTAACTCAGATGATAGTTTCTCCAAAATATTATCTAGATAATAAGGATTATCGCTACATCTTATGGCCAATTCGTTCACAGAATGATTATCAAGAAAAGTGAATTCTTTTGTCGACTCATTAATTATAAATTTTAATTTTTTAGCTAGCTTTATATCTTTAATGGATGTACATTCCAATACTTTGAGTTGATCAGGCTCATCAGGATATGTCATCTCATTTTCTTTATTTATAATATTGCGCAATTTATTTTTCATTCCTCGTGTTATCACCAGCGATTTCTTAATTTTTTCATCAATATTCTGAGGTATCATTGTTTTTAATATATCGGAGTCTATTTTTATACGTGAAAGTGCATCAGCATTAGTATTATTAATTCCTTTTTTATACACAATTTCAAAATCATAGTCTGATAGTTCTAATCTAATTCTTGTCAATTTGGAACTTGGATTCTTATGAGAAAACAATGAGACTAGTGGACGATGATCTGTAACCACTATAAATTTCCTACCGTAAAGATAGGGATGGAAAAATTGAATTCCCCAATGTATACCTAATAATTCCTTTTCAATAACCGGCTTATTTTTCTCATGCTTGTCCAAAGAACGACTCGCATAAGTTATTGGTCTATCGTTTCCTATCTCACCTTGCGATAGTATTGCACCCAAAGCGAAATCAGAAGCATCAGTAGTTAAAATAAAAGGTTTATCGAAATCTGGATACTGTAAAATTGGTGGTGTTATCAACTTATTTTTAAGTGTCTCAAATGCTTTTTGACATTCTTCTGTCCATTCAAATTTAGTATTTTTCTTGGATAATGAATTCAAACATGTAGTTATTTCTGCAAAATTTTTAATGAAACGTCTATAGTAATTACAAAATGCAACGAATCTTCTAACATCATCCGCGTTCTTCGGAACCGGATATTTTGTTATCGCGTCATATTTTGAAGGATCTGGTCTAATTCCATTAGGCGTTATCAAGTGACCTAAATAAACTACTTCTGATTTCAGAAAACAACACTTATTAGGGTTTAGTTTCAAATTGTATCTATTCAGCCTATCAAGTACCTTAATGAGATTCTCATTGTGGTGTTTGAAACTACATCCAAAAACTATTATGTCATCAACATAAAGAAATGCTTCAGACTCTAAACCAGATAAAGCTATAGTCAACATGCGTTGAAAACTGTTAGATGATATTTTGAGACCAAAGGGTAATCTTGTATATTGATAATGACCATTAGGTGTTGAAAATGCTGTTAGTGGCCTCGACTTACAATCAAGTTCAATCTGATGAAAAGAACTAGTCATATCTAACGTTGAAAAATATTTCGCTCTAACTAATCTATCCAAAATATCGTCCAAACGAGTTAATGGAAACTTGTCATTAACAATCTTATCATTAAGTTTCCTAAAATCAACAACTAATCTCCATTTCTTCAAATCTGTTTGCCCTTTCTTTGGAACTAATAGCAATGGTGCATTATAAGGACTAACTGACGGTTCAATTACTCCACTCTTCAAAAGATCTTGTACTTGAGCATTTATTTCTTCTATATGTGCTTGTGGTAATCTATAATTCTTTATATAAACAGGACTTTTGTCTTCTAGGTTAATTTTCTGCTTATAAAAATTGTTCGTCGTTATATCTTCATCTTCAAGATGGAATGTCGACTGATATTTCTTCAATATAGTTACAATTTCTTTCTTATGACTTTCGCTTAAATCATCCAAATTAATTTTGTTTATTAACCTCTCAAAACGTTCGTCAGTATAACTACCGTATAGGTAACAATGGTTGACTGTAAGTATATCATAATTGCTCAAAGGAACTGTTTCTAATTTCATATGATCTATCGTCATGTCTTGGTCAGTAACGTTCAGTAATTTGATATGCTTATTTCCATTTTTCGGAATTATAGAGTTAGCTAAAAACACACCTTTCGTAATTTCCCTATTTAATACTACTGCGTCTTCTACCAAATTGATGGTAAAAGGTAGAATGATTTCACTCCTCTTTGGCACAACTACCTGATTAATTTTGAAAGAACTATCATGTATAGGAATTGTGATGCTTTCACTATTTAAATTAAAGGTTAGGATATACCTGTCATAATCAACATTACATTTATACTTTGATAGAAAATCTCTACCTAAAATCCCATCTGTACTAAGTGGAATATCATTTGATACTAGCTGGATACTATGTTCAATAACCATACCATTTATATCTATTTTAACTTTAGTTGACCCAAAAGATTTAATAACTTCTCTCGAAATGCCTGTTAGATTGCAGTATTCATCTGGATTTTCCTCATATCGGTACAAAAATTTTTCCTTACATAAAGAAATATCTGCACCTGTATCTATCAAGAAAGTGAGTGGATAATCTACATCTATTATATTCAATCTCACGTAATTTTTGAGGTTAGATGATATACTGAAGATGTCTCTGTTTTTTATTGTGTGTTCTCCGAAGACGAAGGTCTTAGGGTCTCCGGAACCTGAAAGTTTCCCTGATCTTGTACCTGGTTTACATTATAATCCCTACTATTGTAGTTTTTGTTGTTTCTGTAATTGTTGCCATTATTATTATTATTCCTCCAATTCTTATTATTATTGTTGTTATTACGTCCATTCTTGTTATAATTTTTGTTGTTTTTATACCCTTTATTTCGGTTGTAGCCATTATTATCGTTATTGTTACCGTTATTGTAGTTGTATCGTTTGTTATTATTATTGCCGTTATTGTAATATTTCTTTTTACCATGTTTATTATCCCTAATAGCTTGTGCATTATGGTACATCACATCTCTCTGTTTTGTACGAGATACGTATCTTTCTGCAATTCGCAAAGCATCGGCAAATGTCGATACACGACTAGCCTCAATAGTTGAAACAATCTGTTGATCCTGAAGTCCATTCAAGAACGTATTGAATGCTGTCAGGTTATTAGTAGCTATTATTGCATCCCTACATTGCTCACCTAAATCAGAAATTTGAATCTCGTTGAGCTCAGAAACAAGACTTTCTATTTTATTAGCGAAACCTTGCAAATTGTTGTTTCTTTGAGTTAAACCGGACAACTCATTCAAAACAGCATTGGATGACTTTACGGGCTTATAGGCCGTCTTCAAGGCAGATATTAAATCATTAATATTCTTTGGTATTCCTTTCTGTTTAATTCTATTCTGGACCCGACTATCTAACCTTGAGCAAAAAACATATTTAAAGAAGAATTCTTTCTTGTCATTAGGAATTGTTTCGTATACTAACTCTAGGTTAGCAGTGAAACTTTCCAAATCTTCTTTTTTGCCTGTAAAAACCGGTACTAGGGCAACGATAGTCTTTAAATCATTAGTCTCCATTTTGTTTTCTTGTTTTAATGTATCCTTTTCTTTAACCTGTTGAGTTAACTCGGAGTGTTCTAACAACAAACTTAAAACTTCTGCTTTTAACTCGCTAAATCTTGTCTTATATTTAACTGAGTCTCCCAATTTTTCCTTTTCTACTAACTCGTTGAAATCCGTCTGTAGGTTCACAATTTCTAATTTCTTTTTCTCTATTGTTTCCCCCGTATAAGGCTTGCCTAATGATTTTTTAGCATTCGACAACAAAATTTCTAACGATTGTAAAACCTTATCCATGGTACCAAATCAGTGATGTGTGAGTGGACTTATTGCTATTACTATTTTACAATATTAATCTTTTTTTTTTTTTTTAAATTATTACAACGCGCTTACTCGAGCTTGTTGCTTACGTGCTTGCTTCTTTACATATTTTTTTAAGTACTTAACAATAACCACCAAGGTTATTATAATGCAAACTAATATTAGTACCTCAATGCTAATACTAACGGCTGTTGGTGCATTGGCCGTAGCCTGTATCACCTCGCTTATTTTTGTTTGGGTACTTCCCATGATTATCAAAATATATTTTTGTTTTCATAAACTCATAATATTTTTCTTTTTTGTTTTTATTTAATTTTTAATGAAGTCATATTATATTTTTTTTTTTGTTATTGGGTTTTTTTTTTTCAAAAAAAAAAAAAAATTATAGTCTGTTGACCACGAGCGCAACGCGCTTACTGGTCCTAACGTCTGCAAATGGATGCAGCGTTTTATTTATTCTTCTGATTTCTGGTGCTGAGATAGTTCCTTAAGAGGAAATCTATCTCATCGATGCGTGCCCAGAGCCTGGAAGCACGTTCCCAGGGAGGTGGCGGATCAGCATTTATCTCCCGTATCAGGAGAGCTCTTTCTCTTTTTAGTCTCCACGTGTAGCCTCCTCTCGTCCTTGGTCTGCTCACCTTCGGGATCTTTATTTCATCCTCTGTCCTAATCAGTCTGTTTCTCTTCCTATATTCATCTATGGTTAGTGGCTGCGGTCCCGACATTTAAGTGTTTTCAAATCCACGATCCACGGCTTGGATCGGACTGCCCGGACAGTATGGCAGTGTCTTCAAAAAAAAAAAATAAAAAATGTTTTTTTTTTTTTTTTTTTTTTTTTTTTTTTTCAACTGCGGATAGAACGCAGGAACTGCGGATGGAACGCAGGATACTTGCTGACTAAAGAGCAAGATTTGGCAGGATCGCCATGTAATAAATTGAGACTTTATGTTTTGTTGGCTTTGCTAATAGTGCAAGCTTGATGGTTGTCAGCACAAGTCTGACCTCTTTATTTTTGCCTTTTCGTATTTATAATAAAATTCTTAATTCTAACAAAAATTCTTAAATCTAGATATCACTCAATACTATTTTCTGTTAACCAATCAGAAAAGAGTTCTTACAAAACTATTTTACAATGAAGTATATTTGTATGTGTGTATGTGATGTTTTTACATATGTTGTCATGCATTTCATATTTTCATTCATATTCATATTTTGGAATTTCACTCAATCAAATTTACTATTGGGATATTCTTCATTCCCATTGGCCGAACTCTGATTCATTACAATAGTATTTGAGTTTCCAATTGGAAACTCTAAACTGTCGCCCAACATATGAGTAAGCATAAAGCAATGAACTTCATATGAGCAGCGCTCTGAAAAACAAAGAAACAATGAAAGCAATGAACTCGTTGTGGCACTGACCAACTCAACAAAACAAAATACTGAATATCAAAATGCATGGCAACATAATGTGATGGTGACACACTACAAGCCGATGTCTCCCTGCGTTGTCTGGTCTGTGGATAATTCACTATGCTCCTCTGGAAACAGTGGAGCCAACCTCTGAATGGTCCGTTTGTATACTCCAGTTGATGTTTTCACATCAGCAACTCGTACAGCTCCATCGTCACCAGCGAACACATTGAGAATTCTTCCCAATGGCCACTTCATCGTAAATTATCCTCCTTGATGATGACCATATCACCTTACCGAAGATTATTCATCTTTCTCCTCCATTTGTTCCGTTGTTGCAGTTCGTGGAGGTATTCATCCGACCATCTTCTCCAGAACTGCTGCTTGATATGTGAGAGCAGCTTCCAATGAGATGTGCTGGATGTCTTAACAGATTCTGCTCTGCTGTCTACTTGTGTAGTTAAAGCCTCCCCGATTAAAAAGTGTCCTGGTGTCAGTGCTTCAAGACAATCAGGATCGTTTGACAAAGGCGTGAGCGGCCGGGAATTAAGGATTTCTTCTATCTCGATTATGATCGTTTCCAATTCCTCATGTGTTAGGTTTTCCGTTGACACGCTACGTACCAAGAGGCGTTTCACGGACTTCACTGCTGCTTCCCATAAACCTCCGATATGCGGTGCTCTTGGTGAGATGAAATGAAAGTGAATGCCTTTAGCGCTTGAGGTTGAAATAATTGATTCTTGCGCTTTATCCGAATATATATTTTCAGATAGTTCCGCTAAATTATTCTTGGCTCCAACGAAGGTCGTAGCATTGTCGCAATATATGTTTTGGCAGAGGGAGTCATCTAACTCCTCAGGGTTAAGGGCCTTACTTCTGAGCCGCTGAGACCTTTGCATCCGCTGAGACATTTGCATCTGAGGACGTATGACACAATCCTTTGTAGTCTCCTGAAGGAATTTTTGTGATCGATTCCATCTATAAAGTGGATGTCAGAGGTTACTATGGCAGTCGTAGCGGCAACCTTTAGCTCCATTTTATTTGTAAGAGCATTTTGAGGAGGACATTTAGCACGCCACAACTCCTCCTTTCCGTGAAGAAAACTGGACTATGAAACCATAATCGGCTCTTATATAGGTCTACTGGTTGCAGGCCTCGAGAAAGCATGTTGGCAAAATTCTCCTTTGACGGAACGTGCTTCCATTGCTATGGTAATGACAATGTTTGAATGACAGACACCCTATTGGCCACAAATGTCTTATATAAGGTTGACTGGGATTTTATCCAGGCAAGTATAATTTCCGAGTCGGTCCATAGAAACATGGGATGACTTTGAAGCTTTAAGTCAATCCTTACTCTATTACCCAGTTCAGCTGCTACCACTGTGGCACATAGCTCTAGTCGAGGATATGTTTGCTCTTTCAACGGAGCAATTCTGGATTTAGCGCAGATCAAGCGTACAGCTACAAGACCATCCTTTGTAACGAGCGAATGTATACAGCAGCGCCAAACGCTTTCTCCGACGCATCGGCGAATACATGTCGTGGTATTTTGTAATTGTTGAGACCTTCCAACATGCTTCGAAATGTTTTCCAAGTAGAACAAAGTTTTTCGGGTAATGGTTCATCCCATCCTAATGCAAGTTGCCACAGCTGCCGGATAAACATCTTTGCTTTTACAACAATTGGTGCAAGCAGACCAAGTGGGTCAAAGAGTTTCGCTAGCTCAGACGTAACTGATCGTTTCGTTATTACTTGACAATGATCAATATTTGCCTTCACGCAAAAATGGTCGGTCTGAGGCATCCAAAATAGTCCCAAAGTCTTTATCGTTTTGCTTTCATCAAAATCTAGACTGACTTCCCGATCACTATAAGGTATATCCTTTAGCAATCTTGGACTGTTTGACGGCCATTTTCTTAAGTTGAAGCCGTGCTTTTTCAAAGCTCTCTTTTAGCATTTCTAAACCAAGGGGATAGCGATCCAAGTTGTCGTCTGCGATTTTCTGTAGACACTTTGTGGCAAGGTACGGTGCTGCACGAGTTCCATATGTAACAGTATTGAGCTTGTAATAGCTAACTGGGTGCGATGGGTCTTCCCTCCAAATGATCAGTTGATATTTCTGATTATCGGGGTGAATTAAGATTTGTCTATACATTTTTTCAATGTCAGTTGTGAAGACAAACTTTGGTAATCGGAACCGTAGCAGGATAGAGAACAGTTCGCTTTGCACAGTTGGTCCTGTGTACATTAAGTCATTTAACAAATGACCCGACGACGTTTTCGTGGATGCATCAAATGCCACCCTTAATTTTGTCGTGGTACTATCCGGTTTAAGCGCACAGTGATGCGGAATGAAATATTTAGGGTTCGACACTATATTCACGTCAATTTTCTGCATGTGTCCTAGCATTTCATATTCCTGCATGAACTTGATGTATTGCAAGCGGATATCATCCTTCTGAAGAAGCCGACGTTCAAGACTCATGAACCGGTTATACGCCATCGCATGAGATTTTCCCAATGTTGTTGGAGATTCTTGAAAAGAAAGACTAACAATGAATCGACCGTTCTGATCCGTCTGGACATGCTGATTATAATGAGACTCGCAGCGGGTTTCCAGCGGAGACATTACCCTTTCTGTTGATGCTACTTCCTCGAGTTTCCATACTTCTCAATAGCTTGTGCCAGTGAATTTTCACTATCGAAAATTGCTAATGTTAGCGCTGCTGATGTGACGTTCGTTGGTGATTGTTTTATTAAGTCGCCTACAATCCAGCCAAGCGCTGTATTCTGCAGAATTGGTTGATTATTATTCAGTTTTATTGTACCCGGTTGGATTAGGCTGAAGTAAAATTCCGCCCCGTGTAGAATGTCATTTTTTTATTGAATATTAAAATTTGGATACGCCAATTTAATGTTCGTTGGAATCTGCCAGTTAGATATGTCCAAATCGTGATTCGGTTGTGCAGGTATAATCGTTGGTAAAACGAATGCTTCCAAATAAGATGAAAATCTAGAATTGTTAGACAACATTTGCATGTTCACACGATGATAAGCCTTCTTCTGGATTTTTCCAACTCCGTCAATAGACAAAGGGGTCTCTGTTGTTGCAATTGATAACCTTTTAATCAGCCGTTCTGTAACAATATTTACTTGTGAACCGGGATCAAGCACAGCTTTGAACTCGCCTGACATACCATTTGCAGCTTTTATTTTGGTTATTATGGTGACTCTCGCAGTGGCAAGAATTACGTTCTACTGATCTTCTGCGGATGCCGAAGAAATTACAACAGTATTGACTGGTGTATGATTGCTACTTGTGGTTGACGTTTAAATGTAAAAACGTATTGTGTTTATTATTACATTTCTTGCAGTTATCAGATGTGCAGTTTTTCGCTATATGATCAGCCTTAAAACAGTTCACGCACATTTTATGTTGTTGTACCCATTGGAGCCTTTCGGATTCCGACATCGCCAAGAATTGCTTACACTGATAAAAAAGATGTTGACCATTTTTTGCATAGTTTGCAATTACTGTGATTCTCCATTGATGTTATGTACGAAAGATCTTTGCTTGAACCTTTGTGAGCAGTTGCCACTTTCCCAATCGATTCCATCGACTCAAACTGCAATTCCAAAAATGCAAACAGTTCTTTCATGGAAGGGACCTCCTTCGGCCTTTTTAACGATTGCATAAACCGTATGTACAACGTATGATCCAACTTCTTCGTAATCAATTGGATCAATAGCGCGTCCCTCGTCGTATCATGCAAAGCTTTGATAGAAGCGGTTGATGAGGTTCCTGTTGGCTGGTTCAGAATACGTTCTACCAATGTTGAAACAAGAACCCGTTTCTTATTGTACCGTTCTTGGAGCAACATCCATGCAGTTGCGTAGTTGTCCTCTGTCAAGACTAAGTGGCTTATGAGTTTTCCAGCTTCACCCGACAAATTTGTTTTTAAGAACCACATCTTTTGGACATTAGGAAGATGCTGCTTTTCCACCATCTCCGGAAAGTGTTCATAGAACTGACGCCACTTCAGACAATCCCCATTGAATTGAGTGATTGTTACTTTCGGTAGTGGAAGTGAGCTGTGTGCTACCAAGTCAGTTCCCAATTGAGGTGTGCTTGTTATATTGCCACCGCATTTCTCTTTCAGTACTGCCAGCCTTATCAAGTTGCTTTGAACCGCATCTTCTAGGCTATCGTAGTTGTCTTGATTCAGCCCGATTCTTGAAGGATCCTCGACCTGTTGCCAAATTTCATCATACAGGCCTGTAATTTGACTCCACAGCCCTTTAATCGACTCTTCTTTTATCACATAGACTTGGTTTGACTGTCCCGTCTCTATATTTTCCAAACTCTGCAGAAGGCGACCGAGGGCTGTCATTCTCGCTTTTACCCTTCGGGCCAGTCCCTCAACTTGAGCAGACGCAGGTTCCTTAACCTGGGCTGATGCTTGGGGTTCTGAATCATTTTCTGGTGATCTTGCCTTTGCGGGTTTATCTGGATTGACCTTGGCAGACTTCAGCTTCTCCAACTCCGCCTTTATATAGTCCACTGTTGCATTTAACGTTTCTCCTATGGCCTTGTGCAGATTCTCCGCTATATACGGATCTGCAAATGATGGATCTTTGCGGATCTGGTTTTCTGCCGTTTCAAACGTCTGCCAAAGCTGCTCTAGCTCCTTACGCTTGCCAATGTAGAATTCCTCAGTTCTTCTTTTATGCGGTGCCTTCTTAATTGTAGCTATGAATTGTTCGAAATTACTGCCCCTTACTTCTTGTTGGACTATAAGGTCTTGAAGCGATGTCATTGTTGATATTTAATTTTTTTCCAAAGAAATTTGTATACAAGATGCGTGTGTATTACGTCTTACAGAACCGGGTATATGTTGCCAAGTCCTTTACCACTTGTGGGACAGAAGGCTGTGTTTAACGACATGTATCACGATCAACCTCTTTTACCACTTGTGGGGTAAAAATAATGTGTGTTAACGAACGCGTATAACGGCCAAAATCCTTTACCAATTGTGGGGTAAAAGGATGTGTGTAAACGAACGCGTATTACGATTCAAATCCTTTACCATTTGTGGGGTAAAAGGAGGTGTGTTAACGTACGCGTATTTCGATCAAAATCCTTTACCACTTGTGGGGCAAAAGACGTGTGTAAACGAACGCGTATTACGATCAAAATCCTTTACCACTTGTGGGGCAAAAGGATGTGTGTAAACGAATCGGGGTCACCAAAAAATGTTAATATAAATCGGACCTAGTGGGATTCAGTTCAAACACATAAATTTGAACTGACACTTACAGTCCTTAAAATTCTCCTTACAAGCACATAAACTTGAAGGAAAGACGATGTTTATTAAATAAACCCAAATTGGTTATGGTCGCTTCATAAAAGACAACTGACTAACTCTTTATTATTTTCATTCTTTTATACAAATAATTTCTTAGCATAATTGATGACTTGAATAAAGTAGAACTAGGTCAAATATTATTAATACAAAGTGAATAAATGAAATTATTAAGTCAATGAACCTAAATAAACGTTAATAAATGGCTTACATGAAAATGTTGAATTAACAAACTAGAATAAAGCTGTAAATACGTCACAACTAAAATACAACTTAAATATAAATATGTATGTAGATACGTATGCGTTAACAGTATGCTTGTAAACAATATAATGACAGCAGTATGAAGTTGGTTGCAGTTGTATATCGTGTTTCGATTTTCGTGATTTATTCATGGCAATTAATTTAAACAACAAAAGGCTCAGCTTGGTAGAGAACTAGAGCTTCTCATGTTTTTCAAAAAAACGAGCGGAAAATCGAGAGAGATAAATCGCCATACTCCTTTATCGGCGGAAGGTTTTACGATTGCCTGGACAACCTACGTAACCAGTACGAGAATAAAAGAATCTCGATAAATTATCAGATAAGAATCTTGTTTAATACTTAGGGAGCGTATCAGATATGACTTCCTCAAATGTGGCTCAACAAAATCAGGGACCTCGGCAAAAGTTTACCCAATTCGATAAACCAAAGAATTTAAATTTTCATCATAATAAAGTAAATGAGAACAAATGTAATTTGTGTAGAGGGTCTCATTATCTGAATTCTTGTCCAAGATTATTTAGCATGGATTTTAGGTGCAGGTTAAATGTGGTAAAGTGAGAGAACAAATGTATGAATTGTTTTACTCAGGGTCAAAGAGCAGCAGAATGCAAAAATCAAGGTTTTACAAAGTGCAAAGCAAAATATCATATACTTTTGCACAAGTAAAGAAACGCTCAAAATATTGGCTCTTATTTAAATGAAAGCTCCAGTTGTCTATGTCGATTCAAAATTCTACAGGAATTACAGGGCACATCTGCTGCAGCGATTGTAAACCGGTTGAAAGCGACATTATTTCTAATGCAAAAGGCATTAAATCGTAATACACCAACATTTTCCATTCTGCCGTGTTAAGTTTCACTGTTCCCAAGCCTTCAAAATATTATCGCGGATCATTGTGAAAGGACCACAGGCATTATAAGCAAGGCTAATATTACTGATAGCATTATGGGGCTATTTGCGATCTTCATTCTTTTCCTCGGGATGGTATCTTTCCCATCTTCCTCTTGCCTAGAAGAGCCGATGTCTCCCTGCGTTGTCTGGTCTGTGGATAATTCACTATGCTCCTCTGGAAACAGTGGAGCCAGCCTCTGAATGGTCCGTTTGTATACTCCAGTTGATGTTTTCACATCAGCAACTCGTACAGCTCCATCGTCACCAGCGAACACATTGAGAATTCTTCCCAATGGCCACTTCATCGTAAATTATCCTCCTTGATGATGACCATATCACCTTACCGAAGATTGTTCATCTTTCTCCTCCATTTGTTCCGATGTTGCAGTTCATGGAGGTATTCCGCTAAATTATTCTTGGCTCCAACGAAGGTCGTAGCATTGTCGCAATATATGTTTTGGCAGAGGGAGTCATCTAACTCCTCAGGGTTAAGGGCCTTACTTCTGGGCCGCTGAGACCTTTGCATCCGCTGAGACATTTGCATCTGAGGACGTATGACACAATCCTTTGTAGTCTCCTGAAGGAATTTTTGTGATCGATTCCATCTATAAAGTGGATGTCAGAGGTTACTATGGCAGTCGTAGCGGCAACCTTTAGCTCCATGTTATTTGTAAGAGCATTTTGAGGAGGACATTTAGCACGCCACAACTCCTCCTTTCCGTGAAGAAAAACTGGACTATGAAACCATAATCGGCTCTTATATAGGTCTACTGGTAGCAGGCCTCGAGAAAGCATGTCGGCAGGATTCTCCTTTGACGGAACGTGCTTCCATTGCTCTGGTAATGACAATGTTTGAATGACAGACACCCTATTGGCCACAAATGTCTTATATAAGGTTGACTGGGATTTTATCCAGGCAAGGATAATTTCCGAGTCTGTCCATAGAAACATGGGATGACTTTGAAGCTTTAAGTCAATCCTTACTCTATTACCCAGTTCAGCTGTTAAGACTGTGGCACATAGCTCTAGTCGAGGATATGTTTGCTCTTTCAACGGAGCAATTCTGGATTTAGCGCAGATCAAGCGTACAGCTACGAGACCATCCTTTGTAACAAAGCGAATGTATACAGCAGCGCCAAACGCTTTCTCCGACGCATCGGCTAATACATGTCGTGGTATTTTGTAATTGTTGAGACCTTCCAACATGCTTCGAAATGTTTTCCAAGTAGAACAAAGTTTTTCGGGTAATGGTTCATCCCATCCTAATGCAAGTTGCCACAGCTGCCGGATAAACATCTCTGCTTTTACAACAATTGGTGCAAGCAGACCAAGTGGATCAAAGAGTTTCGCTAGCTCAGACGTAACTGATCGTTTCGTTATTACTTGACAATGATCAATATTTGCCTTCACGCAAAAATGGTCGGTCTGAGGCATCCAAAATAGTCCCAAAGTCTTTATCGTTTTGCTTTCATCAAAATTTAGACTGACTTCCCGATCACTATAAGGTATATCCTTTAGCAATCTTGGACTGTTTGACGGCCATTTTCTTAAGTTGAAGCCGTGCTTTTTCAAAGCTCTCTTTTAGCATTTCTAAACCAAGGGGATAGCGATCCAAGTTGTCGTCTGCGATTTTCTGTAGACACTTTGTGGCAAGGTACGGTGCTGCACGAGTTCCATATGTAACAGTATTGAGCTTGTAATACCTAACTGGGTGCGATGGGTCTTCCCTCCAAATGATCAGTTGATATTTCTGATCATCGGGGTGAATTAAGATTTGTCTATACATTTTTTCAATGTCAGTTGTGAAGACAAACTTTGGTAATCGGAACCGTAGCAGGATAGAGAACAGTTCGCTTTGCACAGTTGGTCCTGTGTACATTAAGTCATTTAACAAATGACCCGATGACGTTTTTGTGGATGCATCAAATACCACCCTTAATTTTGTCGTGGTACTATCCGGTTTAAGCGCACAGTGATGCGGAATGAAATATTTAGGGTTCGACACTATATTCACGTCAATTTTCTGCATGTGTCCTAGCATTTCATATTCCTGCATGAACTTCATGTATTGCAAGCGGATATCATCCTTCTGAAGAAGTCGACGTTCAAGACTCATGAACCGGTTATACGCCATCGCATGAGATTTTCCCAATGTTGTTGGAGATTCTTGAAAAGAAAGACTAACAATGAATCGACCGTTCTGATCCGTCTGGACATGCTGATTATAATGAGACTCGCAGCGGGTTTCCAGCGGAGACATTACCCTTTCTGTTGATGCTACTTCCTCGAGTTTCCGTACTTCTCAATTGCTTGTGCCAGTGAAGTTTCACTATCGAAAATTGCTAATGTTAGCGCTGCTGATGTGACGTTCGTTGATGATTGTTTTATTAAGTCGCCTACAATCCAGCCAAGCGCTGTATTCTGCAGAATTGGTTGATTATTATTCAGTTTTATTGTACCCGGTTGGATTAGGCTGAAGTAAAACTCCGCCCCGAGTAGAATGTCAATTTTTATTGAATATTAAAATTTGGATACGCCAATTTAATGTTCGTTGGAATCTGCCAGTTAGATATGTCCAAATCGTGATTCGGTTGTGCAGGTATAATCGTTGGTAAAACGAATGCTTCCAAATAAGATGAAAATCTAGAATTGTTAGACAACATTTGCATGTTCACATGATGATAAGCCTTCTTCTGGATTTTTCCAACTCCGTCAATAGACAAAGGGGTCTCTGTTGTTGCAATTGATAACCTTTTAATCAGCCGTTCTGTAACAATATTTACTTGTGAACCGGAATCAAGCACAGCTTTGAACTCGCCTGACATACCATTTGCAGCTTTTATTTTGGTTATTATGGTGACTCTCGCAGTGGCAAGAATTACGTTCTACTGATCTTCTGCGGATGCCGAAGAAATTACAACAGTATTGACTGGTGTATGATTGCTACTTGTGGTTGACGTTTAAATGTAACAACGTATTGTGTTTATTATTACATTTCTTGCAGTTATCAGATGTGCAGTTTTTCGCTATATGATCAGCCTTAAAACAGTTCACGCACATTTTATGTTGTTGTACCCATTAAAGTCTTTCGGATTCCGACATCGCCAAGAATTGTTTACACTGATAAAAACGATGTTGACCATTTTTGCATAGTTTGCAATTACTGTGATTCTCCATTGATGTTATGTACGAAAGATCTTTGCTTGAACCTTTGTGAGCAGTTGCCACTTTCCCAATCGATTCCATCGACTCAAACTGCAATTCCAAAAATGCAAACAGTTCTTTCATGGAAGGGACCTCCTTCGGCCTTTTTAACGATTGCATAAACCGTATGTACAACGTATGATCCAACTTCTTCGTAATCGATTGGATCAATAGCGCGTCCCTCGTTGTATCATGCAAAGCTTTGATAGAAGCGGTTGATGAGGTTCCTGTTGGCTGGTTCAGAATACGTTCTACCAATGTTTAAACAAGAACCCGTTTCTTATTGTACCGTTCTTGGAGCAACATCCATGCAGTTGCGTAGTTGTCCTCTGTCAAGACTAAGTGGCTTATGAGTTTTCCAGCTTCACCCGACAAATTTGTTTTTAAGAACCACATCTTTTGGACATTAGGAAGATGCTGCTTTTCCACCATCTCCGGAAAGTGTTCATAGAACTGACGCCACTTCAGACAATCCCCATTGAATTGAGGGATTGTTACTTTCGGTAGTGGAAGTGAGCTGTGTGCTACCAAGTCAGTTCCCAATTGAGGTGTGCTTGTTATATTGCCACCGCATTTCTCTTTCAGTACTGCCAGCCTTATCAAGTTGCTTTGAACCGCATCTTCTAGGCTATCGTAGTTGTCTTGATTCAGCCCGATTCTTGAAGGATCCTCGACCTGTTGCCAAATTTCATCATACAGGCCTGTAATTTGACTCCACAGCCCTTTAATCGACTCTTCTTTTATCACATAGACTTGGTTTGACTGTCCCGTCTCTATATTTTCCAAACTCTGCAGAAGGCGACCGAGGGCTGTCATTCTCGCTTTTACCCTTCGGGCCAGTCCCTCAACTTGAGCAGACAGAGGTTCCTTCCTGGGCTGATGCTTGGGGTTCTGAATCATTTTCTGGTGATCTTGCCTTTGCGGGTTTATCTGGATTGACCTTGGCAGACTTCAGCTTCTCCAACTCCGCCTTTATATAGTCCACTGTTGCATTTAACTTTTCTCATATGACCTTGTGCAGATTCTCCGCTAAATACCGATCTGCCAATGATGGATCTTTGCGGATCTGGTTTTCTGCCGTTTCAAACGTCTGCCAAAGCTGCTCTAGCTCCTTACGCTTGCCAATGTAGAATTCCTCAGTTCTTCTTTTATGCGGTGCCTTCTTAATTGTAGCTATGAATTGTTCGAAATTACTGCCCCTTACTTCTTGTTGGACTATAAGGTCTTGAAGCGATGCCATTGTTGATATTTAAAATTTTTCCAAAGAAATTTGTATACAAGATGCGTGTGTATTACGTCTTACAGAACCGGATATATGTTGCCAAGTCCTTTACCACTTGTGGGACAGAAGGCTGTGTTTAACGATATGTATCACGATCAACCTCTTTTACCACTTGTGGGGTAAAAATAATGTGTGTTAACGAACGCGTATAACGGCCAAAATCCTTTACCAATTGTGGGGAAAAAGGATGTGTGTAAGCGAACGCGTATTACGATTCAAATCCTTTACCATTTGTGGGGTAAAAGGAGGTGTGTTAACGTACGCGTATTACGATCAAAATCCTTTACCACTTGTGGGGCAAAAGATGTGTGTAAACGAACGCGTATTACGATCAAAATCCTTTACCACTTGTGGGGCAAAAGGATGTGTGTAAACGAATCGGGATCACCAAAAAATGTTAATATAAATCGGACCTAGTGGGATTCAGTTCAAACACATAAATTTGAACTGACACTTACAGTCCTTAAAATTCTCCTTACAAGCACATAAACTTGAAGGAAAGACGATGTTTATTAAATAAACCCAAATTGGTTATGGTCGCTTCATGAAAGACAACTGACTAACTCTTTATTATTTTCATTCTTTTATACAAATAATTTCTTAGCATAATTGATGACTTGAATAAAGTAGAACTAGGTCAAATATTATTAATACAAAGTGAATAAATGAAATTATTAAGTCAATGAACCTAAATAAACGTTAATAAATGGCTTACATGAAAATGCTGAATTAACAAACTAGAATAAAGCTGTAAATACGTCACAACTAAAATACAACTTAAATATAAATATGTATGTAGATACGTATGCGTTAACAGTATGCTTGTAAACAATATAATGACAGCAGTATGAAGTTGGTTGCAGTTGTATATCGTGTTTCGATTTTCGTGATTTATTCACGGCAATTAATTTAAACAACAAAAGGCTCAGCTTGGTAGAGAAGTAGAGCTTCTCATGTTTTTCAAAAAAACGAGCGGAAAATCGAGAGAGATAAATCGCCATACTCCTTTATCGGCGGAAGGTTTTACGATTGCCTGGACAACCTACGTAACCAGTACGAGAATAAAAGAATCTCGATAAATTATCAGATAAGAATCTTGTTTAATACTTAGGGAGCGTATCAGATATGACTTCCTCAAATGTGGCTCAACAAAATCAGGGACCTCGGCAAAAGTTTACCCAATTCGATAAACCAAAGAATTTAAATTTTCATCATAATAAAGTAAATGAGAACAAATGTAATTTGTGTAGAGGGTCTCATTATCTGAATTCTTGTCCAAGATTATTTAGCATGGATTTTAGGGGCAGGTTAAATGTGGTAAAGTGAGAGAACAAATGTATGAATTGTTTTACTCAGGGTCAAAGAGCAGCAGAATGCAAAAATCAAGGTTTTACAAAGTGCAAAGCAAAATATCATATACTTTTGCACAAGTAAAGATACGCTCAAAATATTGGCTCTTATTTAAATGAAAGCCCCAGTTGTATATGTCGATTCAAAATTCTACAGGAATTACAGGCACATCTGCTGCAGCGATTGTAAACCGGTTGAAAGCGACATTATTTCTAATGCAAAGGCATTAAATCGTAATACACCAACATTTTCCATTCTGCCGTGTTAAGTTTCACTGTTCCCAAGACTTCAAAATATAATCGCGGATCATTGTGAAAGGACCACAGGCATTATAAGCAAGGCTAATATTACTGATAGCATTATGGGGCTATTTGCGATCTTCATTATTTTCCTCGGGATGGTATCTTTCCCATCTTCCTCTTGCCTAGAAGAGCCGATGTCTCCCTGCGTTGTCTGGTCTGTGGATAATTCACTATGCTCCTCTGGAAACAGTGGAGCCAACCTCTGAATGGTCCGTTTGTATACTCCAGTTGATGTTTTCACATCAGCAACTCGTACAGCTCCATCGTCACCAGCGAACACATTGAGAATTCTTCCCAATGGCCACTTCATCGTAAATTATCCTCCTTGATGATGACCATATCACCTTACCGAAGATTGTTCATCTTTCTCCTCCATTTGTTCCGTTGTTGCAGTTCGTGGAGGTATTCATCCGACCATCTTCTCCAGAACTGCTGCTTGATATGTGAGAGCAGCTTCCAATGAGATGTGCTGGATGTCTTAACAGATTCTGCTCTGCTGTCTACTTGTGTAGTTAAAGCCTCCCCGATTAAAAAGTGTCCTGGTGTCAGTGCTTCAAGACAATCAGGATCGTTTGACAAAGGCGTGAGCGGCCGGGAATTTAGGATTTCTTCTATCTCGATTATGATCGTTTCCAATTCCTCATGTGTTAGGTTTTCCGTTGACACGCTACGTACCAAGAGGCGTTTCACGGACTTCACTGCTGCTTCCCATAAACCTCCGATATGTGGTGCTCTTGGTGGGATGAAATGAAAGTGAATGCCTTTAGCGCTTGAGGTTGAAATTATTGATTCTTGCGCTTTATCCGAATATATATTTTCAGATAGTTCCGCTAAATTATTCTTGGCCCCAACGAAGGTCGTAGCATTGTCGCAATATATGTTTTGGCAGAGGGAGTCATCTAACTCCTCAGGGTTAAGGGCCTTACTTCTGGGCCGCTGAGACCTTTGCATCCGCTGAGACATTTGCATCTGAGGACGTATGACACAATCCTTTGTAGTCTCCTGAAGGAATTTTTGTGATCGATTCCATCTATAAAGTGGATGTCAGAGGTTACTATGGCAGTCGTAGCGGCAACCTTTAGCTCCATGTTATTTGTAAGAGCATTTTGAGGAGGACATTTAGCACGCCACAACTCCTCCTTTCCGTGAAGAAAACTGGACTATGAAACCATAATCGGCTCTTATATAGGTCTACTGGTTGCAGGCCTCGAGAAAGCATGTTGGCAAAATTCTCCTTTGACGGAACGTGCTTCCATTGCTATGGTAATGACAATGTTTGAATGACAGACACCCTATTGGCCACAAATGTCTTATATAAGGTTGACTGGGATTTTATCCAGGCAAGGATAATTTCCGAGTCGGTCCATAGAAACATGGGATGACTTTGAAGCTTTAAGTCAATCCTTACTCTATTACCCAGTTCAGCTGCTACCACTGTGGCACATAGCTCTAGTCGAGGATATGTTTGCTCTTTCAACGGAGCAATTCTGGATTTAGCGCAGATCAAGCGTACAGCTACAAGACCATCCTTTGTAACGAGCGAATGTATACAGCAGCGCCAAACGCTTTCTCCGACGCATCGGCGAATACATGTCGTGGTATTTTGTAATTGTTGAGACCTTCCAACATGCTTCGAAATGTTTTCCAAGTAGAACAAAGTTTTTCGGGTAATGGTTCATCCCATCCTAATGCAAGTTGCCACAGCTGCCGGATAAACATCTTTGCTTTTACAACAATTGGTGCAAGCAGACCAAGTGGATCAAAGAGTTTCGCTAGCTCAGACGTAACTGATCGTTTCGTTATTACTTGACAATGATCAATATTTGCCTTCACGCAAAAATGGTCGGTCTGAGGCATCCAAAATAGTCCCAAAGTCTTTATCGTTTTGCTTTCATCAAAATCTAGACTGACTTCCCGATCACTATAAGGTATATCCTTTAGCAATCTTGGACTGTTTGACGGCCATTTTCTTAAGTTGAAGCCGTGCTTTTTCAAAGCTCTCTTTTAGCATTTCTAAACCAAGGGGATAGCGATCCAAGTTGTCGTCTGCGATTTTCTGTAGACACTTTGTGGCAAGGTACGGTGCTGCACGAGTTCCATATGTAACAGTATTGAGCTTGTAATAGCTAACTGGGTGCGATGGGTCTTCCCTCCAAATGATCAGTTGATATTTCTGATTATCGGGGTGAATTAAGATTTGTCTATACATTTTTTCAATGTCAGTTGTGAAGACAAACTTTGGTAATCGGAACCGTAGCAGGATAGAGAACAGTTCGCTTTGCACAGTTGGTCCTGTGTACATTAAGTCATTTAACAAATGACCCGACGACGTTTTCGTGGATGCATCAAATGCCACCCTTAATTTTGTCGTGGTACTATCCGGTTTAAGCGCACAGTGATGCGGAATGAAATATTTAGGGTTCGACACTATATTCACGTCAATTTTCTGCATGTGTCCTAGCATTTCATATTCCTGCATGAACTTGATGTATTGCAAGCGGATATCATCCTTCTGAAGAAGCCGACGTTCAAGACTCATGAACCGGTTATACGCCATCGCATGAGATTTTCCCAATGTTGTTGGAGATTCTTGAAAAGAAAGACTAACAATGAATCGACCGTTCTGATCCGTCTGGACATGCTGATTATAATGAGACTCGCAGCGGGTTTCCAGCGGAGACATTACCCTTTCTGTTGATGCTACTTCCTCGAGTTTCCATACTTCTCAATAGCTTGTGGCAGTGAATTTTCACTATCGAAAATTGCTAATGTTAGCGCTGCTGATGTGACGTTCGTTGGTGATTGTTTTATTAAGTCGCCTACAATCCAGCCAAGCGCTGTATTCTGCAGAATTGGTTGATTATTATTCAGTTTTATTGTACCCGGTTGGATTAGGCTGAAGTAAAATTCCGCCCCGTGTAGAATGTCAATTTTTTATTGAATATTAAAATTTGGATACGCCAATTTAATGTTCGTTGGAATCTGCCAGTTAGATATGTCCAAATCGTGATTCGGTTGTGCAGGTATAATCGTTGGTAAAACGAATGCTTCCAAATAAGATGAAAATCTAGAATTGTTAGACAACATTTGCATGTTCACACGATGATAAGCCTTCTTCTGGATTTTTCCAACTCCGTCAATAGACAAAGGGGTCTCTGTTGTTGCAATTGATAACCTTTTAATCAGCCGTTCTGTAACAATATTTACTTGTGAACCGGAATCAAGCACAGCTTTGAACTCGCCTGACATACCATTTGCAGCTTTTATTTTGGTTATTATGGTGACTCTCGCAGTGGCAAGAATTACGTTCTACTGATCTTCTGCGTATGCCGAAGAAATTACAACAGTATTGACTGGTGTATGATTGCTACTTGTGGTTGACGTTTAAATGTAACAACGTATTGTGTTTATTATTACATTTCTTGCAGTTATCAGATGTGCAGTTTTTCGCTATATGATCAGCCTTAAAACAGTTCACGCACATTTTATGTTGTTGTACCCATTGGAGTCTTTCGGATTCCGACATCGCCAAGAATTGCTTACACTGATAAAAAAGATGTTGACCATTTTTTGCATAGTTTGCAATTACTGTGATTCTCCATTGATGTTATGTACGAAAGATCTTTGCTTGAACCTTTGTGAGCAGTTGCCACTTTCCCAATCGATTCCATCGACTCAAACTGCAATTCCAAAAATGCAAACAGTTCTTTAATGGAAGGGACCTCCTTCGGCCTTTTTAACGATTGCATAAACCGTATGTACAACGTATGATCCAACTTCTTCGTAATCAATTGGATCAATAGCGCGTCCCTCGTCGTATCATGCAAAGCTTTGATAGAAGCGGTTGATGAGGTTCCTGTTGGCTGGTTCAGAATACGTTCTACCAATGTTGAAACAAGAACCCGTTTCTTATTGTACCGTTCTTGGAGCAACATCCATGCAGTTGCGTAGTTGTCCTCTGTCAAGACTAAGTGGCTTATGAGTTTTCCAGCTTCACCCGACAAATTTGTTTTTAAAAACCACATCTTTTGGACATTAGGAAGATGCTGCTTTTCCACCATCTCCGGAAAGTGTTCATAGAACTGACGCCACTTCAGACAATCCCCATTGAATTGAGTGATTGTTACTTTCGGTAGTGGAAGTGAGCTGTGTGCTACCAAGTCAGTTCCCAATTGAGGTGTGCTTGTTATATTGCCACCGCATTTCTTTTTCAGTACTGCCAGCCTTATCAAGTTGCTTTGAACCGCATCTTCTAGGCTATCGTAGTTGTCTTGATTCAGCCCGATTCTTGAAGGATCCTCGACCTGTTGCCAAATTTCATCATACAGGCCTGTAATTTGACTCCACAGCCCTTTAATCGACTCTTCTTTTATCACATAGACTTGGTTTGACTGTCCCGTCTCTATATTTTCCAAACTCTGCAGAAGGCGACCGAGGGCTGTCATTCTCGCTTTTACCCTTCGGGCCAGTCCCTCAACTTGAGCAGACGCAGGTTCCTTAACCTGGGCTGATGCTTGGGGTTCTGAATCATTTTCTGGTGATCTTGCCTTTGCGGGTTTATCTGGATTGACCTTGGCAGACTTCAGCTTCTCCAACTCCGCCTTTATATAGTCCACTGTTGCATTTAACTTTTCCCCTATGGCCTTGTGCAGATTCTCCGCTATATACGGATCTGCAAATGATGGATCTTTGCGGATCTGGTTTTCTGCCGTTTCAAACGTCTGCCAAAGCTGCTCTAGCTCCTTACGCTTGCCAATGTAGAATTCCTCAGTTCTTCTTTTATGCGGTGCCTTCTTAATTGTAGCTATGAATTGTTCGAAATTACTGCCCCTTACTTCTTGTTGGACTATAAGGTCTTGAAGCGATGTCATTGTTGATATTTAATTTTTTTCCAAACAAATTTGTATACAAGATGCGTGTATATTACGTCTTACAGAACCGGGTATATGTTGCCAAGTCCTTTACCACTTGTGGGACAGAAGGCTGTGTTTAACGACATGTATCACGATCAACCTCTTTTACCACTTGTGGGGTAAAAATAATGTGTGTTAACGAACGCGTATAACGGCCAAAATCCTTTACCAATTGTGGGGTAAAAGGATGTGTGTAAACAAACGCGTATTACGATTCAAATCCTTTACCATTTGTGGGGTAAAAGGAGGTGTGTTAACGTACGCGTATTACGATCAAAATCCTTTACCACTTGTGGGGCAAAAGACGTGTGTAAACGAACGCGTATTACGATCAAAATCCTTTACCACTTGTGGGGCAAAAGGATGTGTGTAAACGAATCGGGGTCACCAAAAAATGTTAATATAAATCGGACCTAGTGGGATTCAGTTCAAACACATAAATTTGAACTGACACTTACAGTCCTTAAAATTCTCCTTACAAGCACATAAACTTGAAGGAAAGACGATGTTTATTAAATAAACCCAAATTGGTTTTGGTCGCTTCATAAAAGACAACTGACTAACTCTTTATTATTTTCATTCTTTTATACAAATAATTTCTTAGCATAATTGATGACTTGAATAAAGTAGAACTAGGTCAAATATTATTAATACAAAGTGAATAAATGAAATTATTAAGTCAATGAACCTAAATAAACGTTAATAAATGGCTTACATGAAAATGTTGAATTAACAAACTAGAATAAAGCTGTAAATACGTCACAACTAAAATACAACTTAAATATAAATATGTATGTAGATACGTATGCGTTAACAGTATGCTTGTAAACAATATAATGACAGCAGTATGAAGTTGGTTGCAGTTGTATATCGTGGTTCGATTTTCGTGATTTATTCACGGCAATTAATTTAAACAACAAAAGGCTCAGCTTGGTAGAGAAGTAGAGCTTCTCATGTTTTTCAAAAAAACGAGCGGAAAATCGAGAGAGATAAATCGCCATCGCCAATCTCCTTTATCGGCGGAAGGTTTTACGATTGCCTGGACAACCTACGTAACCAGTACGAGAATAAAAGAATATCGATAAATTATCAGATAAGAATCTTGTTTAATTTGGCTCAATTCGGGCAAAAAAAAAAAAACTGCAGCGAGATGTGACAAATTGTACTACGATTCTGTAGCTATACAATATTGACGTAAAGTCATGGGATCCAATTTTTGTTTACCAATGTTCTTCTAAGATGCCCAAGTTTACTCTGTCTCTATGGGAACAGTCATTGGCAAAGAAAACTGTGTTGCATCGTTGCGAGGATTTAAATACATTTCTCAAGGAGAGATTTCATACTTAGGAGCGTATCAGATATGACTTCCTCAAATGTGGCTCAACAAAATCAGGGACCTCGGCAAAAGTTTCCCAATTCGATAAACCAAAGAATTTAAGTATTCATCATAATAAAGTAAATGAGAACAAATGTAATTTGTGTAGAGGGTCTCATTATCTGAATTCTTGTCCAAGATTATTTAGCATGGATTTTAGGGGAAGGTTAAATGTGGTAAAGTGAGAGAACAAATGTATGAATTGTTTTACTCAGGGTCAAAGAGCAGCAGAATGCAAAAATCAAGGTTTTACGAAGTGCAAAGCAAAATATCATATACTTTTGCACAAGTAAAGAAACGCTCAAAATATTGGCTCTTATTTAAATGAAAGCCCCAGTTGTCTATGTCGATTCAAAATTCTACAGGAATTACAGGGCACATCTGCTGCAGCGATTGTAAACCGGTTGAAAGCGACATTATTTCTAATGCAAAAGGCATTAAATCGTAATACACCAACATTTTCCATTCTGCCGTGTTAAGTTTCACTGTTCCCAAGCCTTCAAAATATAATCACGGATCATTGTGAAAGGACCACAGGCATTATAAGCAAGGCTAATATTACTGATAGCATTATGGGGCTATTTGCGATCTTCATTCTTTTCCTCGGGATGGTATCTTTCCCATCTTCCTCTTGCCTAGAAGAGCCGATGTCTCCCTGCGTTGTCTGGTCTGTGGATAATTCACTATGCTCCTCTGGAAACAGTGGAGCCAGCCTCTGAATGGTCCGTTTGTATACTCCAGTTGATGTTTTCACATCAGCAACTCGTACAGCTCCATCGTCACCAGCGAACACATTGAGAATTCTTCCCAATGGCCACTTCATCGTAAATTATCCTCCTTGATGATGACCATATCACCTTACCGAAGATTGTTCATCTTTCTCCTCCATTTGTTCCGTTGTTGCAGTTCGTGGAGGTATTCATCCGACCATCTTCTCCAGAACTGCTTCCAATGAGATGTGCTGGAGGTCTTAACAGATTCTGCTCTGTTGTCTACTTGTGTAGTTAAAGCCTCCCCAATTAAAAAGTGTCCTGGTGTCAGTGCTTCAAGACAATCAGGATCGTTTGACAAAGGCGCGAGCGGCCGGGAATTTAGGATTGCTTCTATCTCGATTATGATCGTTTCCAATTCCTCATGTGTTAGGTTTTCCGTTGACACGCTACGTACCAAGAGGCGTTTCACGGACTTCACTGCTGCTTCCCATAAACCTCCGATATGCGGTGCTCTTGGTAGGATGAAATGAAAGTGAATGCCTTTAGCGCTCGAGGTTGAAATAATTGATTCTTGCGCTTTATCCGAATATATATTTTCAGATAGTTCCGCTAAATTATTCTTGGCTCCAACATTGTCGCAATATATGTTTTGGCAGAGGGAGTCATCTAACTCCTCTGGGCCGCTGAGACCTTTGCATCCGCTGAGACATTTGCATCTGAGGACGTAAGACACAATCCTTTGTAGTCTCCTGAAGGAATTTTTGTGATCGATTCCATCTATAAAATGGATGTCAGAGGTTACTATGGCAGTCGTAGCGGCAACCTTTAGCTCCATGTTATTTGTAAGAGCATTTTGAGGAGGACATTTAGCACGCCACAACTCCTCCTTTCCGTGAAGAAAAACTGGACTATGAAACCATAATCGGCTCTTATATAGGTCTACTGGTTGCAGGCCTCGAGAAAGCATGTTGGCAGGATTCTCCTTTGACGGAACGTGCTTCCATTGCTCTGGTAATGACAATGTTTGAATGACAGACACCCTATTGGCCACAAATGTCTTATATAAGGTTGACTGGGATTTTATATAGGCAAGGATAATTTCCGAGTCGGTCCATAGAAACATGGGATGACTTCGAAGCTTTAAGTCAATCCTTACTCTATTACCCAGTTCAGCTGCTACCACTGTGGCACATAGCTCTAGTCGAGGATATGTTTGCTGTTTCAACGGAGCAATTCTGGATTTAGCGCAGATCAAGCGTACAGCTACGAGACCATCCTTTGTAACAAAGCGAATGTATACAGCAGCGCCAAACGCTTTCTCCGATGCATCGGCAAACACATGTGATTGCACCTTTGCCGGAATCTGCCCACCGAATACATGTCGTGGTATTTTGTAATTGTTGAGACCTTCCAACATGCTTCGAAATGTTTTCCAAGTAGAACAAAGTTTTTCGGGTAATGGTTCATCCCATCCTAATGCAAGTTGCCACAGCTGCCGGATAAACATCTTTGCTTTTACAACAATTGGTGCAAGCAGACCAAGTGGATCAAAGAGTTTCGCTAGCTCAGACGTAACTGATCGTTTCGTTATTACTTGACAATGATCAATATTTGCCTTCACGCAAAAATGGTCGGTCTGAGGCATCCAAAATAGTCCCAAAGTCTTTATCGTTTTGCTTTCATCAAAATCTAGACTGACTTCCCGATCACTATAAGGTATATCCTTTAGCAATCTTGGACTGTTTGACGGCCATTTTCTTAAGTTGAAGCCGTGCTTTTTCAAAGCTCTATTTTAGCATTTCTAAACCAAGGGGATAGCGATCCAATTTGTCGTCTGCGATTTTCTGTAGACACTTTGTGGCAAGGTACGGTGCTGCACGAGTTCCATATGTAACAGTATTGAGCTTGTAATAGCTAACTGGGTGCGATGGGTCTTCCCTCCAAATGATCAGTTGATATTTCTGATTATCGGGGTGAATTAAGATTTGTCTATACATTTTTTCAATGTCAGTTGTGAAGACAAACTTTGGTAATCGGAACCGTAGCAGGATAGAGAACAGTTCGCTTTGCACAGTTGGTCCTGTGTACATTAAGTCATTTAACAAATGACCCGATGACGTTTTCGTGGATGCATCAAATACCACCCTTAATTTTGTCGTGGTACTATCCGGTTTAAGCGCACAGTGATGCGGAATGAAATATTTAGGGTTCGACACTATATTCACGTCAATTTTCTGCATGTGTCCTAGCATTTCATATTCCTGCATGAACTTGATGTATTGCAAGCGAATATCATCCTTCTGAAGAAGCCGACGTTCAAGACTCATGAACCGGTTATACGCCATCGCATGAGATTTTCCCAATGTTGTTGGAGATTCTTGAAAAGAAAGACTAACAATGAATCGACCGTTCTGATCCGTCTGGACATGCTAATTATAATGAGACTCGCAGCGGGTTTCCAGCGGAGACATTACCCTTTCTGTTGATGCTACTTCCTCGAGTTTCCATACTTCTCAATTGCTTGTGCCAGTGAAGTTTCACTATCGAAAATTTCTAATGTTAGCGCTGCTGATGTGACGTTCGTTGATGATTGTTTTATTAAGTCGCCTACAATCCAGCCAAACGATGTATTCTGCAGAATTGGTTGATTATTATTCAGTTTTATTGTACCCGGTTGGATTAGGCTGAAGTAAAACTCCGCCCCGAGTAGAATGTCAATTTTTTATTGAATATTAAAATTTGGATACGCCAATTTAATGTTCGTTGGAATCTGCCAGTTAGATATGTCCAAATCGTGATTCGGTTGTGCAGGTATAATCGTTGGTAAAACGAATGCTTCCAAATAAGATGAAAATCTAGAATTGTTAGACAACATTTGCATGTTCACATGATGATAAGCCTTCTTCTGGATTTTTCCAACTCCGTCAATAGACAAAGGGGTCTCTGTTGTTGCAATTGATAACCTTTTAATCAGCCGTTCTGTAACAATATTTACTTGTGAACCGGAATCAAGCACAGCTTTGAACTCGCCTGACATACCATTTGCAGCTTTTATTTTGGTTATTATGGTGACTCTCGCAGTGGCAAGAATTACGTTCTACTGATCTTCTGCGGATGCCGAAGAAATTACAACAGTATTGACTGGTGTATGATTGCTACTTGTGGTTGACGTTTAAATGTAACAACGTATTGTGTTTATTATTACATTTCTTGCAGTTATCAGATGTGCAGTTTTTCGCTATATGATCAGCCTTAAAACAGTTCACGCACATTTTATGTTGTTGTACCCATTGGAGTCTTTCGGATTCCGACATCGCCAAGAATTGCTTATACTGATAAAAAAGATGTTGACCATTTTTTGCATAGTTTGCAATTACTGTGATTCTCCATTGATGTTATGTACGAAAGATCTTTGCTTGAACCTTTGTGAGCAGTTGCCACTTTCCCAATCGATTCCATCGACTCAAACTGCAATTCCAAAAATGCAAACAGTTCTTTCATGGAAGGGACCTCCTTCGGCCTTTTTAACGATTGCATAAACCGTATGTACAACGTATGATCCAACTTCTTCGTAATCAATTGGATCAATAGCGCGTCCCTCGTCGTATCATACAAAGCTTTGATAGAAGCGGTTGATGAGGTTCCTGTTGGCTGGTTCAGAATACGTTCTACCAATGTTGAAACAAGAACCCGTTTCTTATTGTACCTTTCTTGGAGCAACATCCATGCAGTTGCGTAGTTGTCCTCTGTCAAGACTAAGTGGCTTATGAGTTTTCCAGCTTCACCCGACAAATTTGTTTTTAAGAACCACATCTTTTGGACATTAGGAAGATGCTGCTTTTCCACCATCTCCGGAAAGTGTTCATAGAACTGACGCCACTTCAGACAATCCCCATTGAATTGAGGGATTGTTACTTTCGGTAGTGGAAGTGAGCTGTGTGCTACCAAGTCAGTTCCCAATTGAGGTGTGCTTGTTATATTGCCACCGCATTTCTCTTTCAGTACTGCCAGCCTTATCAAGTTGCTTTGAACCGCATCTTCTAGGCTATCGTAGTTGTCTTGATTCAGCCCGATTCTTGAGGGATCCTCGACCTGTTGCCAAATTTCATCATACAGGCCTGTAATTTGACTCCACAGCCCTTTAATCGACTCTTCTTTTATCACATAGACTTGGTTTGACTGTCCCGTCTCTATATTTTCCAAACTCTGCAGAAGGCGACCGAGGGCTGTCATTCTCGCTTTTACCCTTCGGGCCAGTCCCTCAACTTGAGCAGACGCAGGTTCCTTAACCTGGGCTGATGCTTGGGGTTCTGAATCATTTTCTGGTGATCTTGCCTTTGCGGGTTTATCTGGATTGACCTTGGCAGACTTCAGCTTCTCCAACTCCGCCTTTATATAGTCCACTGTTGCATTTAACTTTTCTCCTATGACCTTGTGCAGATTCTCCGCTATATACGGATCTGCCAATGATGGATCTTTGCGGATCTGGTTTTCTGCCGTTTCAAACGTCTGCCAAAGCTGCTCTAGCTCCTTACGCTTGCCAATGTAGAACTCCTCAGTTCTTTTTTTATGCGGTGCCTTCTTAATTGTAGCTATGAATTGTTCGAAATTACTGCCTCTTACTTCTTGTTGGACTATAAGGTCTTGAAGCGATGCCATTGTTGATATTTAAAATTTTTCCAATAAAAATTTGTATACAAGATGCGTGTGTATTACGTCTTATAGAACCGGATATATGTTGCCAAGTCCTTTACCACTTGTGGGACAGAAGGCTGTGTTTAACGACATGTATCACGATCAACCTCTTTTACCACTTGTGGGGTAAAAATAATGTGTGTTAACGTACGCGTATTACGATCAAAATCCTTTACCACTTGTGGGGCCAAAGATGTGTGTAAACGAACGCGTATTACGATCAAAATCCTTTGCCACTTGTGGGGCAAAAGGATTTGTGTAAACGAATCGGGGTCACCAAAAAATGTTAATATAAATCGGACCTAGTGGGATTCAGTTCAAACACATAAATTTGAACTGACACTTACAGTCCTTAAAATTCTCCTTACAAGCACATAAACTTGAAGGAAAGACGATGTTTATTAAATAAACCCAAATTGGTTATGGTCGCTTCATAAAAGACAACTGACTAACTCTTTATTATTTTCATTCTTTTATACAAATAATTTCTTAGCATAATTGATGACTTGAATAAAGTAGAACTAGGTCAAATATTATTAATACAAAGTGAATAAATGAAATTATTAAGTCAATGAACCTAAATAAACGTTAATAAATGGCTTACATGAAAATGTTGAATTAACAAACTAGAATAAAGCTGTAAATACGTCACAACTAAAATACAACTTAAATATAAATATGTATGTAGATACGTATGCGTTAACAGTATGCTTGTAAACAATATAATGACAGCAGTATGAAGTTGGTTGCAGTTGTATATCGTGTTTCGATTTTCGTGATTTATTCACGGCAATTAATTTAAACAACAAAAAGCTCAGCTTGGTAGAGAACTAGAGCTTCTCATGTTTTTCAAAAAAACGAGCGGAAAATCGAGAGAGATAAATCGCCATACTCCTTTATCGGCGGAAGGTTTTACGATTGCCTGGACAACCTACGTAACCAGTACGAGAATAAAAGAATCTCGATAAATTATCAGATAAGAATCTTGTTTAATACTTAGGGAGCGTATCAGATATGACTTCCTCAAATGTGGCTCAACAAAATCAGGGACCTCGACAAAAGTTTACCCAATTCGATAAACCAAAGAATTTAAATTTTCATCATAATAAAGTAAATGAGAACAAATGTAATTTGTGTAGAGGGTCTCATTATCTGAATTCTTGTCCAAGATTATTTAGCATGGATTTTAGGGGCAGGTTAAATGTGGTAAAGTGAGAGAACAAGTGTATGAATTGTTTTACTCAGGGTCAAAGAGCAGCAGAATGCAAAAATCAAGGTTTTACAAAGTGCAAAGCAAAATATCATATACTTTTGCACAAGTAAAGAAACGCTCAAAATATTGGCTCTTATTTAAATGAAAGCTCCAGTTGTCTATGTCGATTCAAAATTCTACAGGAATTACAGGGCACATCTGCTGCAGCGATTGTAAACCGGTTGAAAGCGACATTATTTCTACTGCAAAAGGCATTAAATCGTAATACACCAACATTTTCCATTCTGCCGTGTTAAGTTTCACTGTTCCCAAGCCTTCAAAATATTATCGCGGATCATTGTGAAAGGACCACAGGCATTATAAGCAAGGCTAATATTACTGATAGCATTATGGGGCTATTTGCGATCTTCATTCTTTTCCTCGGGATGGTATCTTTCCCATCTTCCTCTTGCCTAGAAGAGCCGATGTCTCCCTGCGTTGTCTGGTCTGTGGATAATTCACTATGCTCCTCTGGAAACAGTGGAGCCAGCCTCTGAATGGTCCGTTTGTATACTCCAGTTGATGTTTTCACATCAGCAACTCGTACAGCTCCATCGTCACCAGCGAACACATTGAGAATTCTTCCCAATGGCCACTTCATCGTAAATTATCCTCCTTGATGATGACCATATCACCTTACCGAAGATTGTTCATCTTTCTCCTCCATTTGTTCCGTTGTTGCAGTTCGTGGAGGTATTCATCCGACCATCTTCTCCAGAACTGCTGCTTGATATGTGAGAGCAGCTTCCAATGAGATATGCTGGAGGTCTTAACAGATTCTGCTCTGCTGTCTACTTGTGTAGTTAAAGCCTCCCCGATTAAAAAGTGTCCTGGTGTCAGTGCTTCAAGACAATCAGGATCGTTTGACAAAGGCGTGAGCGGCCGGGAATTTAGGATTGCTTCTATCTCGATTATGATCGTTTCCAATTCCTCATGTGTTAGGTTTTCCGTTGACTCGCTACGTACTAAGAGGCGTTTCACGGACTTCACTGCTGCTTCCCATAAACCTCCGATATGCGGTGCTCTTGGTGGGATGAAATGAAAGTGAATGCCTTTAGCGCTTGAGGTTGAAATAATTGATTCTTGCGCTTTATCCGAATATATATTTTCAGATAGTTCCGCTAAATTATTCTTGGCTCCAACGAAGGTCGTAGCATTGTCGCAATATATGTTTTGGCAGAGGGAGTCATCTAACTCCTCAGGGTTAAGGGCCTTACTTCTGGGCCGCTGAGACCTTTGCATCCGCTGAG
Source organism: Musca domestica (assembly GCF_030504385.1). Taxonomy (NCBI): domain Eukaryota; kingdom Metazoa; phylum Arthropoda; class Insecta; order Diptera; family Muscidae; genus Musca; species Musca domestica. The sequence continues at coordinate 281,322 of NW_026712268.1, forward strand.
ACATTTGCATCTGAGGACGTATGACACAATCCTTTGTAGTCTCCTGAAGGAATTTTTGTGATCGATTCCATCTATAAAGTGGATGTCAGAGGTTACTATGGCAGTCGTAGCGGCAACCTTTAGCTCCATGTTATTTGTAAGAGCATTTTGAGGAGGACATTTAGCACGCCACAACTCCTCCTTTCCGTGAAGAAAAACTGGACTATGAAACCATAATCGGCTCTTATATAGGTCTACTGGTTGCAGGCCTCGAGAAAGCATGTCGGCAGGATTCTCCTTTGACGGAACGTGCTTCCATTGCTCTGGTAATGACAATGTTTGAATGACAGACACCCTATTGGCCACAAATGTCTTATATAAGGTTGACTGGGATTTTATCCAGGCAAGGATAATTTCCGAGTCGGTCCATAGAAACATGGGATGACTTTGAAGCTTTAAGTCAATCCTTACTCTATTACCCAGTTCAGCTGTTAAGACTGTGGCACATAGCTCTAGTCGAGGATATGTTTGCTCTTTCAACGGAGCAATTCTGGATTTAGCGCAGATCAAGCGTACAGCTACGAGACCATCCTTTGTAACAAAGCGAATGTATACAGCAGCGCCAAACGCTTTCTCCGACGCATCGGCGAATACATGTCGTGGTATTTTGTAATTGTTGAGACCTTCCAACATGCTTCGAAATGTTTTCCAAGTAGAACAAAGTTTTTCGGGTAATGGTTCATCCCATCCTAATGCAAGTTGCCACAGCTGCCGGATAAACATCTTTGCTTTTACAACAATTGGTGCAAGCAGACCAAGTGGATCAAAGAGTTTCGCTAGCTCAGACGTAACTGATCGTTTCGTTATTACTTGACAATGATCAATATTTGCCTTCACGCAAAAATGGTCGGTCTGAGGCATCCAAAATAGTCCCAAAGTCTTTATCGTTTTGCTTTCATCAAAATTTAGACTGACTTCCCGATCACTATAAGGTATATCCTTTAGCAATCTTGGACTGTTTGACGGCCATTTTCTTAAGTTGAAGCCGTGCTTTTTCAAAGCTCTCTTTTAGCATTTCTAAACCAATGGGATAGCGATCCAAGTTGTCGTCTGCGATTTTCTGTAGACACTTTGTGGCAAGGTACGGTGCTGCACGAGTTCCATATGTAACAGTATTGAGCTTGTAATAGCTAACTGGGTGCGATGGGTCTTCCCTCCAAATGATCAGTTGATATTTCTGATCATCGGGGTGAATTAAGATTTGTCTATACATTTTTTCAATGGGTTCGACACTATATTCACGTCAATTTTCTGCATGTGTCCTAGCATTTCATATTCCTGCATGAACTTGATGTATTGCAAGCGGATATCATCCTTCTGAAGAAGCCGACGTTCAAGACTCATGAACCGGTTATACGCCATCGCATGAGATTTTCCCAATGTTGTTGGAGATTCTTGAAAAGAAAGACTAACAATGAATCGACCGTTCTGATCCGTCTGGACATGCTGATTATAATGAGACTCGCAGCGGGTTTCCAGCGGAGACATTACCCTTTCTGTTGATGCTACTTCCTCGAGTTTCCATACTTCTCAATTGCTTGTGCCAGTGAAGTTTCACTATCGAAAATTGCTAATGTTAGCGCTGCTGATGTGACGTTCGTTGATGATTGTTTTATTAAGTCGCCTACAATCCAGCCAAGCGCTGTATTCTGCAGAATTGGTTGATTATTATTCAGTTTTATTGTACCCGGTTGGATTAGGCTGAAGTAAAACTCCGCCCCGAGTAGAATGTCAATTTTTTATTGAATATTAAAATTTGGATACGCCAATTTAATGTTCGTTGGAATCTGCCAGTTAGATATGTCCAAATCGTGATTCGGTTGTGCAGGTATAATCGTTGGTAAAACGAATGCTTCCAAATAAGATGAAAATCTAGAATTGTTAGACAACATTTGCATGTTCACATGATGATAAGCCTTCTTCTGGATTTTTCCAACTCCGTCAATAGACAAAGGGGTCTCTGTTGTTGCAATTGATAACCTTTTAATCAGCCGTTCTGTAACAATATTTACTTGTGAACCGGAATCAAGCACAGCTTTGAACTCGCCTGACATACCATTTGCAGCTTTTATTTTGGTTATTATGGTGACTCTCGCAGTGGCAAGAATTACGTTCTACTGATCTTCTGCGGATGCCGAAGAAATTACAACAGTATTGACTGGTGTATGATTGCTACTTGTGGTTGACGTTTAAATGTAACAACGTATTGTGTTTATTATTACATTTCTTGCAGTTATCAGATGTGCAGTTTTTCGCTATATGATCAGCCTTAAAACAGTTCACGCACATTTTATGTTGTTGTACCCATTGGAGTCTTTCGGATTCCGACATCGCCAAGAATTGCTTACACTGATAAAAACGATGTTGACCATTTTTGCATAGTTTGCAATTACTGTGATTCTCCATTGATGTTATGTACGAAAGATCTTTGCTTGAACCTTTGTGAGCAGTTGCCACTTTCCCAATCGATTCCATCGACTCAAACTGCAATTCCAAAAATGCAAACAGTTCTTTCATGGAAGGGACCTCCTTCGGCCTTTTTAACGATTGCATAAACCGTATGTACAACGTATGATCCAACTTCTTCGTAATCGATTGGATCAATAGCGCGTCCCTCGTCGTATCATGCAAAGCTTTGATAGAAGCGGTTGATGAGGTTCCTGTTGGCTGGTTCAGAATACGTTCTACCAATGTTGAAACAAGAACCCGTTTCTTATTGTACCGTTCTTGGAGCAACATCCATGCAGTTGCGTAGTTGTCCTCTGTCAAGACTAAGTGGCTTATGAGTTTTCCAGCTTCACCCGACAAATTTGTTTTTAAGAACCACATCTTTTGGACATTAGGAAGATGCTGCTTTTCCACCATCTCCGGAAAGTGTTCATAGAACTGACGCCACTTCAGACAATCCCCATTGAATTGAGGGATTGTTACTTTCGGTAGTGGAAGTGAGCTGTGTGCTACCAAGTCAGTTCCCAATTGAGGTGTGCTTGTTATATTGCCACCGCATTTCTCTTTCAGTACTGCCAGCCTTATCAAGTTGCTTTGATCCGCATCTTCTAGGCTATCGTAGTTGTCTTGATTCAGCCCGATTCTTGAAGGATCCTCGACCTGTTGCCAAATTTCATCATACAGGCCTGTAATTTGACTCCACAGCCCTTTAATCGACTCTTCTTTTATCACATAGACTTGGTTTGACTGTCCCGTCTCTATATTTTCCAAACTCTGCAGAAGGCGACCGAGGGCTGTCATTCTCGCTTTTACCCTTCGGGCCAGTCCCTCAACTTGAGCAGACGCAGGTTCCTTAACCTGGGCTGATGCTTGGGGTTCTGAATCATTTTCTGGTGATCTTGCCTTTGCGGGTTTATCTGGATTGACCTTGGCAGACTTCAGCTTCTCCAACTCCGCCTTTATATAGTCCACTGTTGCATTTAACTTTTCTCCTATGACCTTGTGCAGATTCTCCGCTAAATACCGATCTGCCAATGATGGATCTTTGCGGATCTGGTTTTCTGCCGTTTCAAACGTTTGCCAAAGCTGCTCTACCTCCTTACGCTTGCCAATGTAGAACTCCTCAGTTCTTCTTTTATGTGGTGCCTTCTTAATTGTCGCTATGAATTTTTCGAAATTACTGCCCCTTACTTCTTGTTGGACTATAAGGTCTTAAAGCGAAGCCATTGTTGATATTTAAACTCAGTACGATTGTTGACATTTAAATTTCCAAAGAAATTTGTGTACAAGATGCGTGTGTATCACGTCTGACAAAACCGGATATATGTGTTACGATTCAAATCCTTTACCACTTGTGGGGTAAAGGATCACGTCGGGTCACCCGACTAGTGGGATTCAGTTCAAACACATAAACTTGAACTGACACTTACAGTCCTTAAAATTCTCCTTACAAGCACATAAACTTGAAGGAAAGACGATGTTTATTGAATAAACCCAAATTGGTTATGGTTGCTTCATAAAAGACAACCGACAAACTCTTTATTATTTTCATTCTTTTATACAAATAATTTCTTAGCATAATTGATTAATTGCATAAAGTAAAACTAGGTCAAATATTATTAATACAAAGTGAATAAATGAAATTGTTAAACAAATAGTCAATGAACCTAAATAAACGTTAATAAAAGGCTTACTTGAAAATGCTGAATTAACACACTAGAATAAAGCCGTAAATACGTCACAACTAAAATACAACTTAAATATAAATATGTATGTGGATACGAATGTGTTAACACCAAAAACAATACCAATTTCGCCAGAAGAGGTAGTGTGACTTGCGTATGAACGTGAGGAGGTCCGGCGAACCAACCCTACTAATACAAGAGTTAGTGAACTGACAGTGAAAGTCAACAGGTTGGTACAGGAGCACTAGCGAAAAGAGTGCGGTATAACATCTGAAGTTGAGGTGCCCTGAATATTTTAATCGTCAGTTTGTCGAGAACCTCCAGACTGATTGAGCGAACAGCAGAGTTCTATGTCGTATAAGACTTCTTCCCATCGACCTAAAATGTATGCTGATAAAAATTATATTTACTTTGTAGTGTCGAACATGAGTATTTCGGAGAGCAACAAAGTAAATATACCCTCCATAGTTGGAGGATATTAAAACAAGTAAAACAGTGTTATGTGCTGTTATATGGCGGCTATACTTCAATAGCATTCATCGATATCTAGGCACGTACAAAATTAAAGAGCTATGTATTTAATATAACGAGCTGTTTTGGGGTATCAATAGGCGCATAGTGTGAAATCTCATAAAATATAATAACAATTCATTAATTATATTATTGGGTAATATTTAAAACTGCAGTTGGCAAAACTTACATGAATATTATGGCAAAAATGGTGAAAATAATTTTTAATTGTTTATTTATTTTTTGGAAATGCGTCCTCTATTTATATAACTAAATGATACTAAATATACCAGGGAGTCGTCGGTAATTTTCCTGTAGAAGATGAAAGCACTTAAAACCAAAGAAATATTGTTTGAAACACAATATTTCTCCCAGATATACTTCGGGTTGAATCAAAAAAAAGGGAAGAAATAAAAACAAAAGTAGAATTAGAATTTTCTTTAACAAATTCGAAATAAAATTTTCTTTATTAAAAGGAAGAATTCTTACCGCTTGTAATAATGGTTAAATGGTAAGTAAGTGCGAAAAGAAAAGTTCGTGAAAGCACAGACGACATGTTTCGAACATAAAAGCAGAACGTATACATATATGAATAGGTGAGCGGTAGTGTCAAGGTGTATGCAATGAAGAGCAGATGCCGTGGGAATGCTCGTGTGCAAGACAATTTTTGCATTTTGCATTTGTATTTCTCCACGACACTGAGACGGCCAGATGTAGTCACTCCATAAATTTCCGGCATAAACGCAATGGATGGCGGGTGTGACACATATGGCAAGAATATGCTGAATGGAACGAGCACGGGATGGCGATCGGTTGGACATATTGTTCTAGTTGGCGTAGAAGGAACGAATATTGCGGATTATTACAGATTAAAAATCAGGAACAGGTTGGATGTAAGAAAGTATTAGTTTTGGGCGGATAATACGACGAGTATTTCGTTACTGGTCGGGTAATAGTTCCTCATTGGGTATATATCCACGTCTCGTACACGTCCGTCTGAACCCAGATATACTTTCGAAATGCGTCCTAGACGCCACGCGTTCGGTGGAAGATTTCCTCGATGACAGCTACTAAAGAATCGACAGTGACGTTAGGTTTGGAAGTTTGCAATTTATGGCGTTTTTGAAGCTCATGCAAGTATTCGATCTTCCATCGTGAACAGAAAATCTGGTGAATGGCTGAAATGGGATGAATGAAGAAATATCGATTTAAGGATCGACGGGAATCAGAATAGGAGTCCCAATAAGGAAATGTCCGGGAGTTAAGGCAGCAAAGTCAGTAGGATCCTGACAAATTTGGTGATAACGGTCTTGAATTAAGGCAAGCTTCTATGCGGGACAACAAAGTGGAAAATTCTTCGAATGTAAGCTTCATGGTACCTGCGAACTTACGTAAGTGAGCCTTGAAGCTCTTAACTCCAGCTTCCCACAATCCACCCATATGGGGGCCCCAGGAGGTATAAAATGCCAAGTTAGTCCTTGTAGAGCATAGAAGGTGGTGACTACGTTACGAGATGCTAGCAGGAAGTTTCGGTCTAACACCTTTGAAGCTCCTACGAATGTTGTGCCATTGTCGAAATACAAATGCAATGGACAACCTCTGCGTGAAACAAAGCGATGAAACGCTGTAATAAATGTAGACATTGAAAGATCTGAAGTGAATTCTAAATGGATGGCCTTCGTTGCGAAATACACGAAGACGCATACGTATCCTTTGGTGACCCGACAGGACCGACCATTGTATGTTTTTATATCGAATGGCCCAGTAAATTTAGAATATGGAATAGGGCAGGACATCCAATGATGGAAGAAGACTTTCGATCATTTCACCCAAAGGAACTGCCCCACATAACTGAAGTCTCGGAATGGATAGTGTTTTAATGGAGCTTAGCATGATCTGGATGAATAAGAATTCGCCTATACACTTTCTCAATGTCGGCATTAAAAACGAAGCGAAAGAATTCCCACCTGAAGTTAAATCTGATTGCAGAATTGGACCCGTATGAAGAATATCATTGAGACTTAACCCGCTGGAAGAAGGAGAGGAGGCATTGAATACTACTCGAACCTTTGTAGATACTCTTTCAGGTTTGATGACGGCATGGTGAGGGAAATAATAAATAGGACCAGGTGAAACGTTGAAATGGGGAATAAAGTGCATGAGTAGAGCTTCGTTCTTAATGAACTGAGCCATAGCACTGGACCTGGAATGCCCTAAACCTTCGCCATTAACACTGGTCTCCTTAAAGGGTAAACGAACAATGAATTTACTGTCAGTAGTTTTTGTTGTAGTTGATTTGAAAAAATCGTAGCAAAATTTATAGGGTGGAGACAAGAAGTTCTTCCTTGGAAGATTCTCCACCTCCCAAAAGCGTGAAATCTTTTTATGCAAAGAGCTTTCGCAAAAATTAGAAATAATATTGACGACCCTGGACGAATTCTTTCTTATGGGACCCGTCAAGATCCATCCGAAGATCGGCCAGAAGAGGGCCACATATGTCTGATCTTGAATTAGCATTAGGCCTGGCAGCACATCGCTACCGAAAAGTAGGTCAACTTTTGAGCTCTTGTAGAAGTTAGGGTCAGCCAACGAAATATTTGGAAGATCTTTGAACGAAGAAGTCGGAATAAAATGACTTGGCAGATTCCCCGAAAGTTTGGGAATTACGAAGGCAGCAATTGTGGTCAAATTGCGAAGAAATAATGAAAGTGCACTTTTTACGTACACTGGCAGAATTAGAACTATTCAAACCTAAAATTTGAGCTCTCGTGCGCTTATAAGGCAGTTTAAATGTATTAAACAATCGTTCTGAAATAAAAGTTCCCTCAGAACCAGAATCGAAGAGCGCACGAGTCAAATATGCCACACCATTATAAACCATTTGTACATCGCCGTACCTAGCAATACCCCCTGAACACTAGTAGAAAAATAATTTTGTACAGTCCCCACTTCGCAACTAGCGGACTGTAATTTAGAGTGTGAAAACGAAGCGGATTGAGGTTCGAATTTGTATCAGTGCTAGATATAGATGGTGCTGAAAAGGAAGAAGACTGATCAGAGTTTCTATGCAGAAAAATATTATGATGCTTATTGCATGTTTAGCAGCTATGTTTGCTAGGAAAATTATCAACGGAATGTGTTTTCGAAAAGCAGTTGAGACACAGACACAGATTCCTCTGAATTGTTGTTTTATATTGTTTTCAAATTAGACCAATTTCTACATATTGCGCACTCAAATCTTACTTTCATATGAACGATCCTCCGATGGATCACTAAATTTGAAGCCTTAGTATATTTCTTATTTCATTTCTTATATTCAAAAAGATTGATTCCATGTTGAATTCTCGACCGATGATTTATATTCATTCGATATTTATCAGATATAAGATATGACTCCTATCTGACCAATCATTCATTCTTGTAGATCACTTAACAGATTTGAATAATATATATTAGGTTGTAACATAAAGAAAAAAATCCACTGCCTCTACAAGTTGTTGTTGCAGCTCATACTGCTGTGCTCGCGTTGTAAGAGGTCATTAAGGTTTCCTTATCAGCTCCCCAAGTGCTGCCTACCAGACATATGAGAACCTTGTTCCTACTTCTTATCTTATCGCAGATAGCTGTGGTATGGGCGGACGACTTAAAGAGGCTATTGAATGTGACCCCTAAGACCTTGGGGTAGTTGGTGGTCGGAATTACAACACTATCGACATGCACTTTCAAAGATAGCCTCTTTTCCGCAGTCCATGTGGTGAAAAGTGTGGCCGTCGATTTACTGGCGGATATCTTCATACTCCTCGCAGTGGAAAATGCAGTTAGATCAACTATGTAAGCATTTAATCGAAAAATGCAGTTAGATCAACTATGTAAGCATTTAATCGAAAAATGCAGTTAGATCAACTATGTAAGCATTTAATCGATCGCATATGTCATCTATGATGGGTCCGGATGCCACGAGCATACAATCATTTTCATATGTTATTAATTCAATACCGTCTGGAGGGTGTGAAATGCCAGAAAGGTAGAGGTTAAACAGTACGACTGGCATCCACACATGAAGTGTACTATGCAACGTTTCAAACTTGGCAGGAGGGTGGTGCGTACAATGTCTTCGAACAGTGTGGCATGATTCACTGTATCAAAAGCTTTTGATAAGTTAAGTGCCACCATAACTGTTCTGTCACACGGCCCGTTCTGGTTGAGTCCTCTGCTGACATGTGTAGAAATGACGTGTAAAGCTATTGTTATACTATGCAATTTCCGGAATCCATGTTGATGATCAGCTACTGGGAAACACTCTCTTATGCTGGGGAGGAGTACTGGTGACAAAAGTGATATCGGCCTGTACGAATCAATTTTGCTAGCAGCCATGCCTGGCTTCAGTAGCGGGACCACCCTGCCCATGTTCCAGGTATGAGAACTATAAGGGTGGCTATCTGCTACCTGAACATCATATGGTTTGGGCAGTTCTCTGAAGCAGCGGTTCGTATATTCTCTGAAATCTTGCCAGTTAGCTTTCCCATATATAAGGAAAGTGCGGCGTTCCGAGTCTATGGAATCAGGTGGTCTGTTGATGGCGACAATTATGCTGAGGTGGTCAGAGCCTAAAGAAATGACTGATTGCCACTTTACGTTATTCGTCAGACCTGGGGACACGCTGGATGTGTCCGCGAGCTGTGGCTGTCTCCCCCTTAATCTGGTGAGGGCGTCCTCATTTATTGTGCAAAACGTGGAGCTATCGATTTGCTCAGTGAGCGCCATGCCTCTCTAGACATTACCTAGGACGGAATGCCAAGCTCGGGCGAGATGTACTGGATAGTGGTACAATAGTGTCAATTGAGTGTCCTTGTTTTAATAAGTATAATTTACCCTGACCATAATTGTAAAATTTCAAAATATTGCCTAGTTATTGTAAATTGTTCAGAAGGGGGCAATCCTCTGAAATTGGTATCCAGCATCCTTTTAATATCTGTTCACGTCGCTAGGTGTGGGTACAATTTTAAAGCTACCTTAGATCTTCCCTTCAGTTAACCTTTTATGATATGTTGCTTTTACGGGTATTATGTATTAATGCTAGTTGTAAATGAATTCAAGCCCTCCCGCGGCCCATGGTATTGTTTTCAATTTTAAAGTTTATAATATTATTTAATTTTTCGTAATTTGTTTTCTTGTTAATTTTTTATACTCTCCGCCATACAAACTTTATCATTCCATTTGTAACTTCTCAAAATACTCATGGTAGACTGAGTATATACATATATACATGTCTTCGATTTATCCCTTAAAAATATAATCGTCGATTAGTTCCTATTGTGATGCCCACGAATCTGGGAAGTTATTTTTAGGCCTGCCTAATATTTTACCCGGCGCTTAAAAACGCCACGGACTGCAAAAATTGTGTTTTTTTTTTGTATTTTTGCCGGCACAAAACAGTGCCAGGGACAAAATGTTTATAAAGCACTTTATTTAGTACTGAAAGGAAAACACGTTTTAATTTTGTGCCAACAGTTCGGCAGTTAAAATTTAATTGACTCTTTTCCAGAATTATGTTGCCTTATAAGTAATTGTAACGGTATTTTTTAATTCTAATATTTATCATCTAATATCCTTAAAAATAAACAACAAAGCAAAACTAAGATAACAGCTGTTTGGAAATTAGGAAGATAGGGATCTCTAGGTCAGTGTATCGATAACAAACTATTACAATACACCCTCACCCTTTAAAAAAATAATTTTTATGCAATAAAAATTATGTAACAATTAAATAATTAAACAATATTCCTTTTTTTAACATGTTGTTGTGATACAGTTTAACCTTACCAGCTATAGATATTAATGGATTATCACCATTTCTTTCAATAATCGCGTATGGCCCTTGATATGGTGCCTGATTTTGCTTTCGATTCATTACCCTTAACAATACCAAATCACCAATTTTTAGATTAGGTGAGTTGATGTTCTCTTTATGACCAATTCTTTTTTCTTTTGATTTATCTAAATACTCTTTTGCTTTAGTTAGAGAAAATTTTAATCTTTGTTTAAGCTCCGTGACATAATTATCGGCATTATAAAATTGGGTTTTGGACAGAACTTCATCATTGGATAAGTAAGGTAATTTACCAAATACTAACTCGTAGGGTGAATAACCCGTGTCTACGTGGGGCGTAGCATTGTAGGCGAAAGCAAAATAAGGTAATCAGGTGTGCATTCATTATTCTTAGAGTAGTTTAGAAGGAATTCGTTTAACACTCTATGATTCTTTTCTATCGACCCCAGGGTCTCATGATGGTAAGGTGTACTAAAGATCTGTTTAATATCCAGTAATCTACAAATTTCTGACAATAATTGATTAATAAATTCAGTTCCCTTATCCGATTTCAACGTTTTAAAATTCCCATAAATCGATATAAAATTTTCCACTATAGTTTTCGCTACAGTCTTTGCATCTTTCATCTCCACAGGAAAAGCTACAATATATTTTGCTAGTTCGCATTGTGCTGTGAGAACATACTGGTAGTTCCCGGATATTGTAAGGGGGGCTACAGTGTCTACTGATACGATCTCAAAGCTTGTCGTTGGTGTATCAGTTTTCGTAAAACGTTCTTTCGAATGTCTAACCGGTTTATATAACTTGCACTGTTCGAGACGTAGTTCTTCAGCATTCTGTGCATATTCTTCCACGTATATCGTTGTTTTACTTTTAACGATGTTTTCCTTACACCCAAATGACCACCATGCGTGTCATCATGATATTCCTGAATTAGCTTCACCTGTTTATCTGTACAATCTATTCTCATTGTTTCACTTTATGAAATAATTCTCAATCTATCTCTCCTACTTACTTGTATATTGTTGAATATACGTTGCAATGACTCAATGTCTATAATATCAAATATTTTATCATTTTTACTCAATGCCAATTCGCCCGTTCTCGAATTGCACATTAAACATGTCAGCTTTTCCAAGGCTACCTTAATAGTTGATGGATTTTCACTGCACTTTACAACTACACTATTGGATAAACATCTAATGTGTGTACTTTTCGCCTTAGCATCAGGTACAAATAATACCTTGTTCATTCCTCTAAAGTCAGAATTTGAAACACAATCCCATATAAATACTTCCTGCGTGACTTTACTCTCTGTATCTATAGCCTTCCTTAGCATAGTTTTTCCCATACTTCTTGTTATAGCTAATATTCTGTTTACCTCATCCCTTGTTGGGATCATTGCTTTTAAACGCTCACTTTTCAGTTTTATCTTCCATAGAGCATCTGCATTAGCGTTCATTTTTCCTTTTTAAAAACTATATCGAAGTCATAGTCACACAAGCCCATCCATATCCTTGTCATCTTTGACGATGCATTTTTTTGAGAAAATAATGACACCAAAGGTCTATAATCTGTTACCACAGTGAATTTTCTCCCACAAAGATATTGCCTGAAAAAAATTATTCCCCAATGGATCGCAAGCAATTATCGGTTTATTGGGATCATGTTTTGACAACGTCGAGCTGGCGTAAGATACAGGAAAATCACTTCCAACTTTCCCCTGCGATAAAACAGCCCCAAGGGCATAGCTCTATGCATCTATGGTCAATAGTGGGATTAATAATTTACTCTTCGGTGTATCGAATGCTTTCTGGCATTGATTATTCCATTGAAAAACTGCGGTTTTCTTCGCAAGACCATTCAGACTTTTCGCAATATCGGCAAATTACAAAATGCCACAAGTCGTTTATCTTTGTCAGCGTTCGTAGGTGTCTGGTAATTCTTTATGATATCATCTTGTGCGGGTTCTGTCCTGATACCTTTACCTGTAATAAGATGTCCCAAATTGACAACATCTGGTTTCAAAAAACAACACTTAATCGCATTCAACTTTAGGTTGAGTTTTCGTAGTCGGAGGAATACATCAATAAGGTTATTATTATGATGCCTCAAACTTCATCCATAAACAATGTATCGTATGGACAACTTTCTTTGGAAACTATTGGATGATACTTTTAATCCGAATGGCCGTTTCTTAAATTGATAATGGCCCTTTCCTGTTGAGAAGGCAGTTAGAGGATGTGATTCCTTTTTGAGGCCTGCTTGATGGAACGAACTGGTCATGTCCAGCTTTGAGAAATGTTTGGCCCTTCCCAGCATATCTAAAACGTCTTCCAACCTTGTCAACGGAAACTGTCATTGAAAATTTTTCATTCAGTCTTCTGTAAGCAACAACCAGGCTTCTTTTTTGGTACTGTTAATAATGGCGAATTATATGGACTCACTGAATCTATCTATTATATGGACTCACTGAATCTATCTATCTGTAGTTTTTATGCGTTGTTCATAAAATTGTTGACACTTAACTTTCACCTGTAATGTGAAAAATATCCTGGAACTCATTTATAACGTGTAACGACTCAGATTCCTCCGTTTGCTGAGGTTAGCTCACGGTGGCCAGAGTTCGTCACAGAAATTTATTTCTGTCAGCGACGGGAGTAAGGAAAATACGACTCTTTATTAATATGGGATCACCCCCGGTTTATTATTCTTCGGTTAAATGTATTTACAACCGGGATATTACACAGAGTCCTTGGAGTGATCTCGAATATTCGTCCGGCTCCGAGATAAGTGGACTCCTAGCAGCTTCCCCGGTTTCTTATCCCAGTGGCTTCGGCAACTCACTGGACTTGACCCAGGTGTTCTTGAGCGGCTTTGACAACTCGCTCTTCCCCTTGCTGGTGGCTTTACTAACTCACTCAGGTATATCGTTGTCCTGGGCTTCTTTCGCTTCGGCGGTCGCGTTTCCAAGATCTTTGGTTTCACTTTACTCACCTGAAGTTGCAAAAATAGGCTGCTTCGTTGATCTAGACTCCTGTTTGCCTAGTGACTCTCAATCGACTGTCCCCCCTGCAACTTTCTACTTTCCTTTTATAATCCGGTGTCAACAACTTACCGAAGTCCTTTAACTGCATACGCAGGCGCATTGTTGCTAGTTGTTTACAATGCAGTCCCTACGACGTGCCTTTTTGTTGCTAGTGGTTTACATGTTAGCAACGCATTGCAGTCCCTGCAACGTGAGTTTTGTTGCTAGATGTTTACGCATCACAGTTCCAGAGACTTGCGTATTGTTGCTGGTTGTTTTCGAGCCAGTAACGCATTACCGATCCAACGACGTGCGTTTTGTTGGTAGTTGTTACAAACAAGCAGCGCATTGCAGTCCCTGTAACGTGCGTTTTGTTGCTACTTGTTTACGATTTAGCCACGACGTACGTTTTGTTGCTACTTGTTTTGAAGTTAGTATCGACGTGCGTTTTGTTGCTACTTGTTTACAAGTTAGGATCGACGTGCGTTTTGTTGCTACTTGTTTACAAGTTATCATCGACGTGCGTTTTGTTGCTACTTGTTTACGATTTAGCAACGACGTACGCTTTGTTGCTACTTGTTTTCTTAAGTTAGGATCGACGTGCGTTTTGTTGCTACTTGTTTTTCTTAAGTTAGGATCGACGTGCGTTTTGTTGCTACTTGTTTTTCCCCCGATAAGTGGTCAGTGGCAACAATCAAAAATAAAGGGAAATATAAGTTTTCTTCCAATTAATCCAGAATTGCCATATATTTACTAAAAAAGGATTCATAAAATATAAATAATTTCCGCTAATTACCGGAACTAGACACGTTTGTGTGACCGGAAACGAGCCTGCGACTTCCGCCATCACACTTCTCCCTCTCCTCGGGTTCATCGAAATCAACGGCTTTTGACGAAAACCTTCCCTTGTCTGTTAATCAGCAGTCTATAGGAGCGTCCACAGACTTCCACGATACGTTTGTACTGTTTACGAGGTACCCGTAACGCCATGCCCATCCGAATGTGTCTCTGCAGTCCCACCTGAACCTCACTGGAAAATTCCTCTCGGCATGAAAACCGGCACCATGAGTTTCTGCCGTCGGGAACCACTACCACGCTACGCATTCTTCTAGGGTCCCCATCGCTACTAGAACCGCTTTCTTCCGCTTCAGACTCTGTCCAATCAGCATACCTTGGTGACGTGCTAAGCTCGGCCTGGTACCCATTGTCCGTACCTTCCCTGACCTCGAGGTCGGAAACTATTTCGTTTCCCTGGGAATTATCCTCTGCGGACGAAGCTTCAGATTGTGAAACGATGCTGGTCGGTATCATTTCTGGGAGGGATTCTTCCTCAAGGGTGATTATTGAAGATCCCGGGGACATTATAGGTGCTGGCAAGGATTCATGCGACGTTACACTAGACAGGGAGTCCTCGTCGAGAATGATAATCGACGATCCCGGCGACATAATCTGCGGTGGCGTAGGGGAATTTGCGGACCCATGTCTCGGCCTGGGGGGTGTGGGCTGGTCATCGGTATTTGGGGCGAATGACCCGTTGACTGGAGGCCACATAAAACCTGGGTTTGCCGCGTTCTCTTCATCCGAAATCTCGATTATATCGAGCGAACTTGGCTGCTGCTGCACTCTAAAGGGACGAACAATAGCCACTGGTCGTGGTACGTCCCCTATGGTCGTTCTTCCCAGCCGGACTGGGTTGGGCTGCGTAACTCCTGGTACGCCCTGGCAAATACGTTTGCTGGACGTTGGTGTAACCTCATCTTCCTGGTTCTGCCACTGTTGTTTGTAATAGGCTTTGGTCTTTAGTACAGGCGATCGGTTTTCCATGTTGCCGTCGAGACTCTTTTTTACACCTGAAGAAGAAACAACAGAAAATGTATTAGTGGCCGCCTCCAATACTGGTGCGTTAACGCGTCCAGAAGAGGAAGTCTCTGCCGAAGCGAAAGGTTTCAGTTCACTTAGGTGTGCCCTGCGCACATCGTTTCGTTGTTGACCGCGAACGTTTACAATCACGGGGGAAGTGTAGCCCATCACTTCATAGGGTCCATCATATTTTGGGGCCAACTTTGCTGCAAAGCTTTCAATCGCCTTTGACAAGGGGTGTTGTCGTACCCATACCCAGTCGCCCACAGCGGGTTTCCATTGCCGCCGTCTCAGATTGTAATATCTCCTCTGCTGTTCTCCGGCTTGACCTATTCGTTGACGAACCATTTTAAAAACGTCGCGGAGTTCTTCCGCTCTTTCCTCAGAGCTTTTCCCAGTTGTACCAGTCCCATTCGTTACTTCATCGTAGAGAGTGTTTGGCAACCGCGGTTCCCGACATTGTATTATATAGGCAGGACTATGCCCCGTGGTTTCGGATATACACGAATTCATGGCCAAGTTTATCTCTGGAAGAAATTCATCCCATTTATTATGCTGATTCTGACAGACCTGTGCCATCATCGTCTTAAGAGTCCGGTTCGCCCTCTCCGTTGGGTTCTCCTGTGGACAGTAAGGTGCGGTGAACTGCTGTCGAACTCCAATTTCTCTAAGGTATCTTCCTAATTCGCGACCCGTAAATTGACTACCATTATCCGAGAGAAACACTTTGGGAGTACCGAACCTAGACAAAATCCGCTCTCTAAATGCCTTGATCACGGCACCCGTGGTGGCTTTACGCAACGCCACCAGTTCCACCCATTTTGAAAAACGATCAATAAATACGAGAAGCATCGTGTTGCCATGTTTTGTCCTGGGTAGAGGTCCGACGAAGTCTGCACAAACCATGGACCACGGTTCCTCGGGGATTGTTAGTAACATCTCTCCAGCTGGTGCCAACTGACTAGGCTTGTACTGTTGACAAGAAATGCAACTTCTCACATACCTAGCAACATCCCTCATCATTCCGGGCCAATAGTATCGCTCAGAAACTCGTCTCGCCGTCTTTCTTATCCCAAGGTGGCCTGCGGCTGGCTGGTCATGGTTTTCGCTAAGTACGCGGTTCCGAAGATTGGTGGGTACACACAGCTTCCAAGTATAATTTTCTCCATCACTCGAGTGTCTTGGTATATGGCGGTAGAGCTGGTCCCCAACGACAGCATAATCGGGGAATTTCTTGGGATCCTTGTTGATCTCCGCCAGTTTTAAGCGAATCCAGGGACACACATCCCATGTTTCAGCAACCGCCCTTTGCAACGATTCTACTGGCTGCCTAGACAGAGCGTCGGCGACTACATTTAGACCTCCTTTCCTGTATCGTATAGTGTAGCGATACTGCTGGAGCTCTAGTGCCCATCTCGCCAATCGGCCGGTGGGGTTTTCGATCGAATTCAGCCACTTCAGCGCCAAGTGGTCCGTTAAAACTTGGAACTCGTATCCTTCCAAGTATGGCCGCATCTTTCTGATGCCCCACACAATTGCCAGACACTCCTTTTCAGTTGCGGAATAATTCCTCTCCGCTCCATTCAGAGATCGGCTCGCGTATGCAATGACCTGTTCACCGTCAACAAATTCTTGGGTCAACACTGCCCCAAGACCAACATCACTGGCGTCGGTCTGCAACAGGAACGTTCGACCGAAATCTGGGCATGCCAATACTGGAGCTTGAGTCAACCTAGCTTTGAGTAGTTCGAACACAGTATGCTGTTCTTCCGTTCATCGCCAGTGTTTACCTTTTTTAAGAGGGATGTCAATGGTTGAGTAAGTGTCGCGAACTCGGGCACAACTCGGC
This sequence comes from Musca domestica, assembly GCF_030504385.1. NCBI lineage: Eukaryota > Metazoa > Arthropoda > Insecta > Diptera > Muscidae > Musca > Musca domestica. The sequence continues at coordinate 298,571 of NW_026712268.1, forward strand.
TGTTTCATTTCCATGATCGCGGCAACCTTGTCTGGATCAGTTCGGATGCCGTGCTCGGAGACAATGTGACCCAAGTATCTCGTCTCTTTCTGGAAAAACTGGCACTTGTCATCCAGGTATGCAAACGCAAAAGACTCCAAGTCTGGTCCTATTACGCGATCTAAAGCCCGCTGGAAGGTCGCAGGAGCTGAATGCAGACCAAACGGCATTACCCGCCATTGAAATAATCCTCTTCCTGCAACCGTAAATGCAGTGTACTTCTTGCTGTCCTCCTCCAAAGGAATCTGCCAGTATCCATCCTTAAGGTCAATACTACCGGTGTAGTTTGCCTCTCGAAGTCGGTCCAAAATCGACTGGATTCGAGGTAGGGGATAGGCGTCGGGGTCGGATTTGGCATTAAGGTGACGAAAATCCATACAGAGTCTCCAAGCTCCGTTTTTCTTTCGCGCAAGAGTAATTGGAGAACTGTAAGGACTATGTGATGGTTCAATAAATCCGTTCGCCAATAACTCACTGATTTTGGCATCGATCACTTCTTGCATAGCCGGGTTACGGGCCGCATAACGTAATTTAAATGGACGATCGTCTGTCATGACTATACGGTGCGTTGCGGCCGTAGACGGTCCATGAATATCTCTGAATTTCTGTAGTTCCTGGTCTAGGAAGCTCTGGATCCGTTTTTGCTCCTCTATGGTCGGGAGCTTTGCCGGCACAGAAGCCTCTGGGACGTTCTGGCCGTCCAACGTCCTCTGACACCGTTGATCGGGTATTCCGCAATTACACGAAATGCTGGTGTTCAAATGCTGCTTTGACTCTGATGCTTCTCTAGTCGTTGTAAAAACGCAGGATAGCCCAGCTATCGTCAGGCGAGCCCCGATCTTTGCCAGAAGATCAAGCCCGATGATTAGGTCTTCCGTGGCATCTGGCATGATCAAGAGACGAGCGGGCACAAGTTGACAGCCTAATTCAATAGTTGTTTCGACAGCATGTTCCACATTTCGTTGGGATCCATCTGCCAAAGTCACCAGAGAAGAGCAAGGTATACGTTCGACTCTAAGTACCGCTGCAAGATATTCCTTAATGAACGACGTGGTGGCTCCTGTATCTACCGTGGCAGCGATTTTTCGTCCAGCGATCCCAACGGTGGCCACCAACCTGTTGGGTTCCATGTGGAGTGTCGTGTCTAATTGAGGGGCTCCTTTTCGAACTGCGGACCCGTCTCCCCTCTTTCCTGGCGAGTCCGGTGCCCATTTCCCGCTGCTCGTTTCCGACAGCACTCTATGGAACGGATACCTCTTCGTCCGCACTCCCAGCAGAATAAAATTCCCTCATTTCGACAGCCTGCGGCGAAATGACCGTCTTGTCCGCATCTCCGACACGCCGTTCGTGGATTGATCGGGGACTGGCGGGGTATGTTTGGTGGGCTGTCAGCGGGATCTAAACGCCGGTGTTGTTCCTTGGATGGTGTCATTAACGGTGGTAGACTCTCCAAGTCTTCGGCCATCGATATCAGTTCGTGCAGGCTCTGGAAGTCACGCCGCCGGATGTAGCACAGGTATTCTGGCAGCGCGTTCTTGAAAATCCGCTCCAACTTTTGCTCCTCGGAGTAGTTGCTGTGTCTCATCATGTTCTGCATTCCGAGCGAGTAATCGCGAAATTTCTCCCTTGGACGCTGGCGCCGTTTCCGAATGTCGTCTTCCAAGCGCTCGAAATAGCGAGTTGGCAGGAAGAACCTCTGGAAATCCTCTCGAAAGTCTGCCCATGTCTGCCATTGACGGTTATTGTTTCTGAACCATACCAGTGCCTTACCCTTCACTATTTCTGGCATCATCTTGGGTAGAATATCAATATGTAGCGCGTACATTCCAGCTAACTCCTCAGCTCTTTCGAGAAATTCTAATGGGTCCTGCTCACCATCAAATCCCAAGTTCCACTTTCGCACTTGATCCGCCACCGCCCGGAAATCGATGTTGGTAGGAGCTCTGATTCGGCCAATCGGGGACGTTGGTCGTGTTGGGCTGTTACCCGGAACCGGAACTGTAACTCCACTGGGGCTCGTAATAGCCAAGCTTGGAGTTCTTTTCGGGGAAAGGCTGGCCTTGCTGTCTTTACTGGACGTATGTTGATCATGGTAGTCCTGGTACCGAAGTAACTTTTCCAACTCCTCTGGTTCATGTTCCTCCCCCAAAAATTTGCCGAATCTCCTTCGAAGCTCGTCTACCGTTCCATTTACGTCGAGGCCAAATTCGGTGAGGTAGTTCCCCAGCTCTTCTTTACGTAGGCTGTAAGCCCAGGTGGTCCGCAGCGTTGTTGTCATACCTGTATGCCGATGGTGACCCCCTTTCTTGTTGGTACTGATTTTTTTCCCTTACTCAGGTCCCTGCTCGGGCGCCACTGTAACGACTCAGATTCCTCCGTTTGCTGAGGTTAGCTCACGGTGGCCAGAGTTCGTCACAGAAATTTATTTCTGTCAGCGACGGGAGTAAGGAAAATACGACTCTTTATTAATATGGGATCACCCCCGGTTTATTATTCTTCGGTTAAATGTATTTACAACCGGGATATTACACAGAGTCCTTGGAGTGATCTCGAATATTCGTCCGGCTCCGAGATAAGTGGACTCCTAGCAGCTTCCCCGGTTTCTTATCCCAGTGGCTTCGGCAACTCACTGGACTTGACCCAGGTGTTCTTGAGCGGCTTTGACAACTCGCTCTTCCCCTTGCTGGTGGCTTTACTAACTCACTCAGGTATATCGTTGTCCTGGGCTTCTTTCGCTTCGGCGGTCGCGTTTCCAAGATCTTTGGTTTCACTTTACTCACCTGAAGTTGCAAAAATAGGCTGCTTCGTTGATCTAGACTCCTGTTTGCCTAGTGACTCTCAATCGACTGTCCCCCCTGCAACTTTCTACTTTCCTTTTATAATCCGGTGTCAACAACTTACCGAAGTCCTTTAACTGCATACGCAGGCGCATTGTTGCTAGTTGTTTACAAGTTAGCCGCGCAATGCAGTCCCTACGACGTGCCTTTTTGTTGCTAGTGGTTTACATGTTAGCAACGCATTGCAGTCCCTGCAACGTGCGTTTTGTTGCTAGATGTTTACGCATCACAGTTCCAGAGACTTGCGTATTGTTGCTGGTTGTTTTCGAGCCAGTAACGCATTACCGATCCAACGACGTGCGTTTTGTTGGTAGTTGTTACAAACAAGCAGCGCATTGCAGTCCCTGTAACGTGCGTTTTGTTGCTACTTGTTTACGATTTAGCCACGACGTACGTTTTGTTGCTACTTGTTTTGAAGTTAGTATCGACGTTCGTTTTGTTGGTAGTTGTTACAAACAAGCAGCGCATTGCAGTCCCTGTAACGTGCGTTTTGTTGCTACTTGTTTACGATATAGCCACGACGTACGTTTTGTTGCTACTTGTTTTGAAGTTAGTATCGACGTGCGTTTTGTTGCTACTTGTTTACAAGTTAGGATCGACGTGCGTTTTGTTGCTACTTGTTTACAAGTTATCATCGACGTGCGTTTTGTTGCTACTTGTTTACGATTTAGCAACGACGTACGCTTTGTTGCTACTTGTTTTCTTAAGTTAGGATCGACGTGCGTTTTGTTGCTACTTGTTTTTCTTAAGTTAGGATCGACGTGCGTTTTGTTGCTACTTGTTTTTCCCCCGATAAGCGGTCAGTGGCAACAATCGAAAATAAAGGGAAATATAAGTTTTCTTCCAATTAATCCAGAATTGCCATATATTTACTAAAAAAGGATTCATAAAATATAAATAATTTCCGCTAATTACCGGAACTAGACACGTTTGTGTGACCGGAAACGAGCCTGCGACTTCCGCCATCACAAACGGTTTTAACTGCCTCTCTGGCATATGTGTCAACCGATCGTATATCTAGGCATCCAAATAGTGCATTCGCTCGTGCTTTGGTATATCTCTCATATTTATTGTTAGCGTAATACACATCGTACTCTCTTAAATTCCTGATATCCAAATTTAGACCTTGTAATTCAACAGATATACTATTAGTGTTCAAAAATTTTACGTGTCCATTCTGTGGTATTAAACAACCAGCTATGAAAACTCCATCCGCCACTTCCTTATTCAGTATCACGCTATCCTCTTTTATCTTGGGCAGAACAATGTTATTTATTTTTTGTTTCGAATGTAATGTTAATATTAAATCGTTTAAATTTATCGAAAAAGTCACAGTGAAAGTCTCAAAATCAATCTTACACATGAATTTTGACAGAATGTCTCTCCCTATTGTTCCATCTCCGGGGATCGGGAAATCTTTCTTGACAACAAGGAAATTGTGACTAATATGTTCTGTGTAATTGACAAGTTTAACACTGATTCACCCAAGCACTATACCGCTGCCTCTGTGATACCTGTTAATCTCGCTGTTTCGTTTGAATTCACATTACTGAAAGCGAAGTCTTTGTAGATTGAGACGTCCACCTCAGTGTCTATCAGAAATGTAAAATTCTTGCCTAAGGTTGTGCACCATTGATTTCAGTGAAATATTGTAAATCTTTATATTTGGCCTTCGTGGAAAACTTCTTCCGTCATCCGGCCCTCTTAGTTTTCATGCTCTTCGACAGGAAGTGTTCTGAAATTGTTACTATTATTATTGTTGAATCTCGTGTTCCGTTTGTGTGTATTCCCTGCATTATTCTCAAACTGGCCATCTCTAAAGTTGGCGTTATTATTGTAATGACCTCTACCATTATCTCCCCATCGCCTTTCGTACTTGTTGTATCTCCTATTATATCCATTGGAATTACGACCACCTCTACCATCGTTATCGTAATTACTGTTGTTATTGTAGCCGGGTCTGTAATTGTACCTTTTACCATTACTTGAGTATTTATTCTTTTTCTGATTGCGACCTCTCTCATTAAAAGCAAAAACGATTCTGTTTTGAAGATCTAACGTCCTCTGTGTTGCAGATCATCTTTGGGCTGCTTCATTCAAAGTGTGAGGTGGCTTTGGCAAACTATTTATTTGGAATGTACTCAACTGATCCGCTAAATCAGCTACCTTTTCCCTAAACAGATTGACCGAAGGATTCCCTTGGACCTCTGACCCCAGTTCTGATAGAACTTGTTGTATCGTTTTGGGGTTTGGATATGCATCAATTAACAACTTCTTTAAACCTTCAAATGTAGTTGGGTTATTTAGCCTACCTAAAGTACACCATACCTCACTCGATAGCTTAAAATTAAAAAGATATTTTATAAAAATTTCTTGATCCTCATCTCCTCAGCAATTCAACCTGCGCTATAAACTCTTCTAAGTACCTGAATGTCCCTTTAAAAATCTGGAGATTCTTGCCCACAACCAAAATTGTTGTTAAACTCACTTCTTCCAGTAATTCTTCTTTTATCGTTAGTTTATTTAAAATTTCCTCACCCTCTTCACAAAGGTCTCGAAATTTTGCTTCTAATACTATTAATTCATTAGTATCTGTAGATTCAGCTGTTTTACATTTAACAAATTCAGTTTTCAGTATATCTAGCTTATCTAACTTATCATTCACGTATTTTTTTGTAAAACTCCTTTTTATACTTTTCTTCAAATTCACCTTCAATGTATTTAATTAATTTATAAATTCATTAATTTTTGCCATCTATATATTATAATTACTAAAAGTATATTCATTTATTACAAAATTATATATTACAAAATATTTCTTCAAATATATTTACTAGTGTGAAGCCCCCTTACGAAATCACAGCATTGCCATCACCCAAGAGTGGTCTATCTCATGCGAATCAACTCTGTGTTTTCTGATTATTATTATACCCGACTTGTTTCTACTTCATAATTCTTCTTCTTTTTCTTATGGTTTTTCACTATTTCTTGTAATTCTTAAATTTTTATTATTTTAGTGCAATAATTATAGCTTAATTTCCCATAATTTTAAGATTTTAATATTTAAGTGCAATAAGTAATAGTTTTTATAGTGTAAAAACGTCTATTTAATAAAAGAAATTTTTATTTTCTACTTCGTGTTCATTGTTGTGTTTATTTTTACTTAATTTATTTTTTCTTTTTTGCATTTGTGCTCCATAGCTCGGATGCAATGTGCCACGGTGGTGGAGGATCAGCGTAAATATCAGTCTTCAAATCGGCTTTGGCTTCTCTGTTGGTGGAATCCGCGTCAATATGTCATCCTTCTTCCTTTACTGTCTATGGACAGACGGGATGGACCAGGGGTTGTTGTCGCTGGAATCTCGGCTTCCACTGGTAATCTTTCCAAGTCTGGCAGGATCGCCACAACTCTGGGAAGTTATTTTTAGGCCTGCCTAATATTTTAGCCGGCGCTTAAAAACGCCATTGGCTGCTATAATTGTTTTTTTTTTTTGTATTTTTGCCGGCACAACAGTGCCAGGGGCAAAATATTTATAAAGTACTTTACTAAGTACTGAAAGGAAAAAAAAACGTTTTAATTTTGTGCCAACAGTTCGGCAGTTAAAACTTAATTGACTTTATTTCAGAATTATGTTGACTTATAAGTAATTATAAGGGTATTCCTTAATTTTAATTTTTATAATCTAATATCCTTAAAAATAAACAATAAAAATAATATCAAAAACATACGACATCAAAGCAAAACTAAGATAACAGCTGTTTGGAAATTAGGAAGATTGGGATCTCTAGGTCGGTAGCAAACGATTACACTACATAGTATTCACTTATATATATTGTTACAATAAACGAATACATATTTCTAAGCTCATATAAATGAATATCTTTGCGTCCTCATAAATTCACTTTACTTTTATAAAACTTAAAAATTTAAGTAAAACATTAATTGGTTGAATTTATTGATATCTTTATAACTAATCTTTCTTATTTTAGGTCGTATTGGAACTGTTGTTGGTTGGGGGAGGACTTCAGAAGGAGGAGATTTGCCAGCAATTATTAACCAAGTGAAAGTTCCGATAATGTCAATAATGGAATGCAGAAATCAGAAATATAAAAGCACTCGAATTACATCTACAATGCTTTGTGCAGGACGAACTAATATGGATTCCTGCCAAGGTGATAGCGGCGGCCCACTTATTCTATCTAATGGAGTAAAGTACTTCATAGTGGGTATTGTATCATGGGGTGTGGGATGTGGCAGAGAAGGGTATCCAGGTGTTTACACAAGAGTTAGTAAATTTATACCATGGATAAAATCTAATTTAAAAAATACATGTCTATGTTCTTAAACTGCATTAACTTGAATTTTGCATTAAGTATAAACGAAATAATATAAAATAAATAATAATGTTTGGCTCATTCCAAAAAAAAAAAAACATTGTTTTGAGGTAACATGTTTATATTTGTATGGGTACCCATTAAAAATCAAAGACAAAACGCCGTCTTCATAATTGAAGCATAAGTACATTGAATGGGACATTTACTTACTTAAAATAGTGATTATAGTTCTAATTTTTAACTTCACGATAAAAGTTTTTGACTTCAATAATAAAATGTTAAGGCAAAAAAGTACAATTATAAATTTTAAGAAGATCAGTCGGAAAAAGAGATATCAATAAAATTCACTAACAAAAGCGCATATATCAAACAACAAATTTTAGGTAGCTTTAGAATTCAAGAATACGATTATTTTAATCGTACAGTACCTCTACAGACGAACATAACATATATGATCGTGATCTACATTTGACACTAAAGACAGACTTCTTGATATAATTTCAAAATATAAAATAAACGAAATCCCGTTAAGAGCCTTTCCAAATCAAAATGCGTAGATTTTTATTGTTATTTGACGGAGATAAATGCTCACACCAGCTTTTAGCTGTCAACATAGCAATAAACAAATTAAACGGACATACTATTGAATTAACAGCAAATAAAACAAGACTCAAAGAAATACAGGATAATCCAAAACAATATTCAAAGAATATTCTGTTGTGGTACTGACGGAAAAAATGATGAACATAACGCACAGCACCAAATCAACAATTGTATATTGTAGAAGCTCTAGCAATTTAAGTATAAAGACCGCGTGCGTCAGGAGGTCTACGATTTGATTTAGTATTTTAATTTGAAGAATTGATTTTACCAGCAAACTCTTAAGTTATAGGACACATAAAACTAACGACTATGTATGAAAAAAAGTTTTAATACTTTTTTAGTTATTTATATTCAATTAACACAGTTACCGAGCCCATAGGGTCATGGACATATACATGACTACCCTAATCATACCAAATCATAAACCCCCTTCAAATGTATTCGTAATTAACATTGTAGTAAAATCGGACAGAGCTATATTCGAAATCTAAACAATAATAAACACATTGTTAAATTGATTTATAGAAAGGTGAAAGCCAGATTAATGTAAATAAATTAAAAAATGCAAAACAACTGCCGAATATAAGAAAAAAGGTATTCCCTTTTGTGACTACTGAACGGGACATTCTGAATATTGTTATTAACGAAAAGTATGTCAATTCAATTGTGATAGAGCACTTAGGTACATAATTTGTATCCCATTTTTATAGGATTAATATATAACCACATACATATCTCCTAGCTTCAAGTTCAAATGATTGCCTGTTGGAAGTCTTAAGACGTTACACCTTTTGCAATAAAAGTTGAATTGAAGTTAAGTGAATTTTAATTTAACAGTTATTTTCACTTAATTCTAAATATCCAAACTGTTGAGTGTGCGCTTTTGTGTATGTTGGCTGCTTGCTGTAGGCTACTTGCTGGAGTCGCATGTTGGAGTATCGAGCTGCAAATATTTCATCGTATGATGTCTGCAATAAGTGATGCATAGCATCAACATCAAGCCAACATGGGAGACTTTGTTAACTCCTCCCTCGCTTAGATGAAGGACGTCCGCGGACTTCTTGAAACTGTCAATAACAACTTGAAGCTCCCGTTGTAGACTCTGACGTTTTTGGTAATATTTGAATAGAGCATAGCAACTGATCAAGAAGGTTACAGTGGTTAATCCAGATATAATTGATTATAATTGAATTCAAAAGACCAATCTCCATTTCGCCAACACACCGTAAAGTATTCATATTAAGTTTTTGTAATTATGGCAAACTCGGAATTTCTTGATCTCCCGTTATGTTGAGGAGCGTTGACACGGCTGGTACTGGAGATTTTTTAACATAGTTTTTAAAATTCCGGTATATGGAGTTATTAATCGTTACTTCTTCATCGAACGTAATGAGAGTTGTGCCGTTCACTGGTTAGCCATTTATGGTAACCATTTTATTATTAATTATGATAACGCCATCATCAATAACTGTTAACGGTACGAGGTGGCTTGACGAGTGGTGTACTGTGCGATCTCTCCAGATTGAAGTTGTTGTGCACAAGTTGTATTGTGTTGTTCTCTACAGAAGGTTGCAAGTTATCAAACTAGTTATTGTTTCTGATAATTCGTTTATTTTTTCTTGGGTTTTAGTGTTAATGCTTATCTGCTTATGTTCTGATTCAATGAGCACTTTCTGTGCAAATTTAATTTTTTCGAAGTCGTCAAAATCTGGAGTGCCTGCTACAACTTTTAACGCGGTACCCGGAAAATGTAGACTTCAAGCAGGCCTATGATGAATGTTTAGTGTTTCTATAAGCGTCTTCATATGTATATCCGAGTCCAATAGCTGTCTGATGTGTGACCTGGGAAAATGTATTCTCATTTTCTCAGTCTCTTTTACAATCACTGAGTACATGGTTAAATTTGTTGAGTGTTTTAGATATCCGACTTCCTCTCAAATAGCGGCATTTCCATCCATAATTGGTATGTAATTCGAATTCGTGTAATCAGCCATTTTTGCAGATATTGTCACCGTAAGAAGAAGCATTGTCCATTGTCTGACGAAAAAGAAAAGCAAAAGTAAAATTTATGTTAATTACCTCAAATTGTCCTTATGGATCACCCTCCCTTTTATTAAGACTGTGGTCCCCAAGTCTGCTTCTTCGGTTTCTTCAGCATACAAATGCGTAATTTATTTCCTAATCGTTTATTTGATTTTACGAGGAAGATGTCCCCTACATTGAAAAGTCTGTTTTGCCTTGTCTGGTTTAACCTGAATATTTTGTGCATTTAAAATGTTTTTCCTAATTTCTGTGTTAAGTTCACTAGTCTGCGGATGAATTATGTCAATGGGTCATTTATCCGTGACTGAATGAATTGTCCTATTGTATTCTATAGTTGCTTGATATATTAATTCGGCTGTGTCTTCAATGTTTCTTTCGATCTTCAGACATCGTGCTATTTCACGTCATAATTATTCAGGAATCGATTAATTGGACGATTGCGAATTTTGAGAATTTATCAACGCAAGTGAGAAGGTATTTCTTGTCAGTCGAGAAAATATCGATATTCAACATTTCCCCAATATATGAAGGAATGGGCGGTGGTCCAAGAATTTGCCTCTTGGGGTGTCGATCGTACTTCGCTTTTTGGCATACTTTACAGTTTGAAACCACCTGCAATCAGTGTAACGGAATGTAGTTGACGGGAATGTTTCCACTAATCTGTGTTGAATGAATACCATTACTTTTAAATCACAAGAGATTGCATTCACCACATCACTTTTAACTACATCGCACATTCTTTGAAAAAGTCTTTCTCTATCTGAGAAACACAAGAAATATCGAGTTTTCTTAACAAACATAATGGTTGTTCTTACTGAATCACTTCCGCTTTCTTCTATTATTATTTGATTCCGAAAGCAGTTTACTGGTTTCTCTGTCTTTTCGATTGTGTATCTGAGCGACAACTCACTATGCACTGTTGCAATATCCGACTGTACGTCTTCTTCTAAGGCGTGAATGTGTTGTCGGGACAGGGCATAAGCTACATAGTTAATAAAAGATTTTTGCATTGTGCTCATCAATGAACGCTTTCCGACGTTAAATTTTCGGATTGCGATCCGAAACGGAAAAAGTCAGAGGCTGGTGGTCCGTAAAAAATATTCAAATTTTTCAGACCGTATAAATAGTTCCTGAGTTTCTTTAAGGCCCAGTAGTTCCTTTCCATTTGAGGCGATATTTAATTCTCGATCTTTTAAAGCTCTTGAAATCATGGCTATTGGTTTTCCGTCTTGAGACAAGACTGCACCTAAACCAGCAGACGAGGCGTCCGTTGTCAAATCAAATGGTTTTTGTAATATGGGTGTTGTAAAATCACATTTTCAGATGCAAGTATTTTTTTAAGTTTTTCGAATGTCTGGAGTTGCTTCTCATTAAGATTTATGTTTATCCTTTTCGATTGGGAGGCACTAATTTTGCCGTTTCCGCCTTTTAGAATATTGTTTAGTGGCTTGGCAATAGACGCAAAATCTTTAATAAAGCATCTGTAGTAGCTTGCCAATCCCAGAAACGACCTTACATTAAAGAGTGTGGCAGATTTTTCATACTTGAGGATGGCCTCTACCATTTCTGGATTCATGTTTATGTCATTTCTAGAAACTATAAAGCCAAAATATTCAACGCTTTCTTGAACAAAATGTGATTTCTCTCTGGAAATTCTCATATTGGCAGCATATAATTTGTCTAATACCCATTCAATATGTTTGACGTGATATTTCTCTGTTTCAGAAAAAATGATGACATCGTCAACATAAACATAACATGATTTCCCAATTTGCTCCCTCAGAACATAATCAATGGCCCTTTGGAAAATACGTTTTTTTCCCGATCTTGTTCGGTTAGTGTTATTTGGTGAAAGCTTCTAGCTTTACCAAGATTTGAGAAAATAACGGTTATTTCAGATAATGGGTATTTGTCATCGACAGTGACCCCGTTTAATCTTCTGAAATCTATAACTAATCGTTTTTTTAGTGTTGCCGTATTCATCTTTTCCCTGCATCAACAACCGAAACGAGATTTTTATAGGGTGAACTAGAAGGCCGTATTATGCCATTCTTCAGAAGATATTTAATTTCGTTGTTAACGAAGTCAGCTACACCCATTGGATATGGGTATAGTCTTGAGTAGATGGGAACACTACTATTGGTGAGAATACAAGCTGCAATATTCGTATTGTATGGGAGTAATTCTTTGGGATTTGCAAAAACGCCCAAAATTTTTCTTATCATTCCTCTAAATTTTCCTGCGATAGATGGGGGCACCTTTATGTCCTCCACTCACGTAAAATTTACATTTACGCATTTTAAAAATAGTATATTCTCGATGCCAGCTATAATTTTCAATTCCCTACTCTCGAAATTTAAGGCCAATGATACCGTAAAACGTTGAGAGTGAAGGTAGGATAAAAAAGGACTATTGGTGTTGAAAATATTCACCGTGCACTTTTCTTTAATTGCTGCGAAGCCGTGAATTGACTTCACCATAAACTGATTGCTTACTGGAACTATGCCTCTTAAACCTATTATAGGTTTAATATAATTCTTCGAAGCACCCTTATCTAGAAGTAGTTTAATGATTTTCCCTGCCACTTCTCTTTCTACAAACGGTAGCAAAGAACTGCTCCTAAAAATATAATCTGGTCGAATTCGCCCTGAGCATAAATTTCAACATCGTCTGCTTCGGTCCCAGCAACTTGGTGGTAGTTTTGTGAGCGTTCGGACTCAGATTGGTAAAGATGATTTATTCTTTGATGTTTTGGCCCAGTATATTTGGTAGTACCGCTATTAGGTCTTTTTCCCATCTGCCAATTTGATCGATTTTGAAATGATTGTGACACGTTCTGATTTTGAGGTAAGCTCTGCGCAGACGGCTTGAATTTTGATGATTGTCTGAATTGAATGGATTCGTCGACCTCCATAGGTTCTACCGAATAATTTTCATTCCTATTTTCACGATTTTGAATTCGCTTAATAAAATGTGGATTTTTATTATAGATTGTGGATTGTGCTAAATGTGGTTCGTTTTTAATCTTGTCCCTATCTTCGTGAAGCTTGAGGCAAATTAATACCTTTTCCGATTCGACCTCTAGGGCTAACGCCAAGTCTGAGGTAAATTAGACGGGCGAGTACGTAACTTAAATTTTTTTGATGCCGGAAATGAAAACGTATGAAAACAAATATTTTTAGTGCATAGAATTTGCAACAGCACCTTGGTATATCAGTTTTATTTACAAGTAGAGTCAATTTTTTCTCTACTTCGTCGTAGTATTTTAATAGTGTCATACTACCCTGACGAAGAGTGGATAACTCTTGTTCAATTAAGTATATCGGATGTTTGTCCGAGTACGTGAAATCCAGGCGGGCAATTATGGTTTTAAAGTTTAAAGCGGTATTAAAATATGACAATACCATATCGGCTGAGCCTTATATTTTATTTCGAATGATTGCCACAGCCTGGTAGTGTTGAGAACTGCCGTTGTATGACTCAAATGCCTTGTAGGCTGTGTGAACAGTCTGGCGCCATGAAACATACGAATTATGTTTGCCTTCGAATTCAGGTAGGTATTTAACGACGTCAAATGATTCATCGCACCGACAATGTGGGTTTATTTCAATTTCTTTGTAAGACACAACTTCAGGGGTCGATATTGAAAATTTATCGAATTTATCGTTAATATCAGAAATTTGTTTTTCAAACTGGTTTCTTTGGGGCCTCAAGGCTGCCGAGGTGGCAGAGTCAAAGAGGGCACGTATGCTTTCTGCTTTCGTAACCATAATGTTGTTATTGTTAGGCTTTCTGTCCACAGTAAATTGGCTAAATAAATTTGTTAAGAGTTCAACTTCCTGGTCAAAATCTCGATTATTCATTAACAAAAAACCCCGAGCATAATTACGTAAGTGATCGAATTTGTAGCTTCGTGCACTCAATTATGTTATAATTTAGCCAAAGAGAACGAAAATAAACTTATTTTTGCCACTAACTTCAAATATTTTTCCTACAAATCCTACACTCTTGTTATTACTGGTATCTCCATTTGGATTTTTTCTGTTGTTGTTGTTGATGTGGTTGCTGCTGTTGTTACTGCTACTGTTGTTGATACTGCTGTTGTCGCTGCTGCTATTCTTAATGCTGCTGCTATTGCTGATGCTGTTGTTGTTAATGTTGCTGTTATTTCTTCTAATTCTTCGCAGCCCAGACTATATCTAAATCTGGTGCATTTTTTTCAATATTATTCCCCTCGCAGCCCAGACTATTTTGTGGGCAAGAAATGTTTGTCGTTGTTATTGCGATTAACACTCCGTATTTTTTAATGCCAGTTGGGCGATATTTAAAATTATTACCTGTTGTAAGTCTTAGACGTTGCAACTTTTGCAATAAAAGTTGAGTGAATTTTAATTTCACAAGCCGTTGGGCGTTGTGTTCTTTATTAATGTCAAAATCAAACTAAACTCTAGCAAATAATTTTAACTTAATTCCAAACATCCAAACTGTTGACTGTGCGCTTTTGTGTTTGTTGGCTGCTTGCTGTAGGCTACTTGCTGGAGTCCCATGTTCGAGTATCGGGTTGCAAATATTTCATCGTATGATGTCTGCAATAAGTGACGACTTAGCATCAACATCATGCCACCAACGTGTGTTTTATTCGACGACGAATTATTGATGGGAGACTTTGTTAACACCTCCCTCGCTTAGATGAAGGACGTCCTCGGACTTCTTTAAACTGACAATAACAACTTGAAGCTCCCATGGTAGTCGGACTCTCTGACCTATTTGGTAATATTTGAAAAGAGCGCAGCAACTTATCAAGAAGGTTACAGTGGCAAATCCAGATATAATTGGTCTTTTCAAAAGAACACTCACCATTTCGCCAAAATACCATAAATTATCGTCCAACCCGATTTCTCATTATAATTTTAGCTGTGTTAAATTGGTGTTAATCAACCTACGAAATCAAAAAAGTAAAAAAGTTTTAAGTTCGGACGGGCCGAACTTTGAATACCCTTCGCCATTTGGTACAAATTTGACAATTTTCAAAAAAATAAAATCCATTAATAATTCTGTTAAATCTTTAAAATACAGAATGTAGCCGTATATTAGGGCCTATACGACGACGTGGTCTTGCATAGGCAACTTTTGTCATAAGCTATTATAATATTCAAATGCTTAACTTGAAAAAAAAATCTGTTTATAACGAATATAGGGAGGTACCATACGTGGACCTGTACAGACAATTTTCTGGCATAGGCTGTAGTATCCATTACGAACTTCTAATACCAAATTTGAAACAATTCCGGTAAATGATGTCGCTAACATCATCAAAATACCGAATATCGGATGGTACCGTTATATGGGGGCTATACGAAGACGTGGACCTACATGACCGATTTTGTGTCTTAGGCTGTAGTATCCATTACGAACTTCAAATGCCAAATTTGAGACAATTCCGGATATCGGGAATACCTAATATCGGGGAGTACAGTTATATGGGGCTATACGAAGACGTGGACCTACATGGCTCATTTTCTGTTTTAGGTTGTGGTATCCATTGCGAACTTCAAATACCAAATTTGAAACAATTCCGGTAAATTATGTCGCTAAAATCATCAAAATAAAGAATATCGGGGGTACCGCTATATACATAGCCCATTTTCAATACCAAAAGTCCTGCAGACATAATACATATTTGAGTAAATTTTTATCAACTTACTTCATTTCGTTTGGAAGCTAGAGTGATTTTCACAGACGGAAGGACATTGATAAATCGACATATAATTTTATGCTGATCAAGAATATGTATATTTTGTGGGGTCTAAAATATATATTTCGAGGTGTTACAAACGGAATGACAAACTTAATATACCCTCCATATTATGGGCGAGGTTATAAAAATGTTCCTATATGAAAAAGATGTTCCGCTTAGAGTAAGTAAGTACATATGAGATTTACATAAAAGTAGAACGAATCTTATACCTCATTCAACCTTATGCCCAATAGTTTTGCACAACTTGACTTTACAAAGCTTAAAACTTGAGCGTCTACTAAATGACTAGGCAGAAGGCGAGCACGTACTGATTTCTCATTTAGGGGTTCAGTTAAATTAAATTTAATATGATAGCGTAGCGATAAGCTGGTCACCAGCGGTCAACGAGGTCTCTATCTGGTTTGCACAGCAAGAACATACGATAATCATACATACTCACTCGGATTCATAACCATCAGCAAGTTGAAGCAAAATATGAATGCCAGATAAGGTGCACAGTTTACACCAAATGTGAGCGTCTTCAACCGGTGTCACAATTCAACACGATTGATACAAGCGCCAACGCAAATTATGATTATGATTCTAAGTCAGCTTAGAGAGTTTGTCCCACATGAAGAATGTGGTTTAGACGTATACCGGTAGAAGCTTCTGATTTTGGAGGTCTAATTTTCGAAATTGATGACTGGTTGATGGAGTAAATAAAAGTGGTATAAATCAAGGTATCCGCGAACAACTGCATCATATATATATTTTAGGCAGTGCTTACGAATAAGTGTATTTTCATTCCGAACGTACTGACCTAGTGCATTCGAACGAGTATCACACAAACAAATAGGAAGTGTGACAATTTCTCGTTGTAATGGACCTGTGGTTGTAATTTGGTGAACTTATTTTGCGTTTTATATAGAATGTCGTCTTCCACACAAAATTCTAAAGTGATCATAGAGACCTGCACAGGGAAACAAATTATTGGACTTGATAAATTTCAACAAAAAATAGGATTTTAAAAATCCGCATCCAACAACATATACACGGAATAACAATCCAACAGGTGTGTGTCAGCTAAATATGTACTTGGCAAAGAGTACGACGAAGAAGGCTTAACTGAAAAAGAGTGAAGCTACCCAAGATTGAATTACGACAATTTTTTCTAGACAGAACCGAAGAGTATTAACATACATTAGAAATAATCACTAAAATAGATTGGGAATATTATTTTAATCTAGTTTTAAGATGATCCGTAATGAAGATAGCTTTGGAACAAGATTTATCATAGCAGTATTGACGAGAATATTGGCATTGCGAGAAGTGTTAAAAACTTGACGATTCAGTACATTCGGATTGGATTTAGAATTTGATTGAGTACCGGGGCTGAAGGTATAATCTTTTGAGTCGTGATAGTGGTCTGCGTTCTTCTATTGGGTTTATGCAAACGTGAGCTAGAACAGTTACCAATGGAATGACCTTTTGAGAAATATTTAAAACAATACTCTCACTGCAGATAGGTTTTGATCGAAGGAAACAACGATGCACAGTACCCAATTAGAAATGAAAATATAGGCAGGATTGGGGGCATCTGTTTGCAAACTTAAATTGCGACTAGAAGAATTTCAAGACCAAGTATAATTAGGCCAGTTAGACGTATTAGCGATTTTTTATGATTTTGAACTGTAGTGTTTTGTGGTGTGCTAACGCTAATAACAGTGAAGTGGTTGGAGGATATTTCACAAAATTGATTTCCTACAACCAATCAATGTAACTCTGACATAAAGACTAATACTTTCATAGGTAGAAGATATATAATATGCACCAAATAGCATAGACACTTGCCATAAATCTCCTTTATTTGACTACGTTATCAAAATCACAAATGAACTGAGATAATGGCGAAATAGAAAAATAAGATATCAATTGAAATAATAGTAATGTCGCAAATTGTAAATTAATTTCTACACAGAATAACAAATTAATGAATTCCTGATAATTCACAGGCGATAAGTGAAAGAATAAGAGCAATTATTTTCAAATTCAAAAATGTAATGAGATGGGCGAACGTAGATCACTAAGAACACACACCACATACCAGACCAACGACCACGAAGCAGCAGTGAGAACTGGGCAGATAAAAAAATTACTGGTTTGATTGTAAATCAAAGAACAAATTATCGAAAAAATAGAATAGAAAAAAAAAAAATAATGGAACACTAGCTAAGGAACCACCGCCCGGTGGCATCTGTACTCTCGTTGGGCAAACAGTAACGTCAAACTAACTAAGGCAGCGCAAGGTATATCGGATATACTTTGCACAGATCACAGTCTCTCTTTATTATGAACTGGATTGTTTTAAGGTAGTTTTTTTTTTTAAATTCCGGTATATGGAGTTATTAATCGTTACTTCTTCATCGAACGTAATGAGAGTTATACCGTTACTGGTTTTACATTTATGGTAACCATTTTATCATTAATTATGATAACGCCATCATCTATAACTGTTAATGGTTCGAGGTGGCTTGGACGAGTGGTGTACGATCTCTCCAGAATGAAGTTGTTGTGCACAAGTTGTATTGTATTGTTCTCTACAGAAGGTTGCAGTAAGGGTGGCAATGCAGTTTACGATTGGAATTAATCTGTCACCGCAATCAGCCGAAATGATCAATTAATAAATCTTGTTCATTGGAATTTCTAGGAAATAATAGGAAGCTTATGCAGCCCCACACAATTCCAAACGAAACCAATTTTGTGGGAGCAACTCTTGTCTTGGAAGCCATAAGATATACATGTATTATGCCATTCGATTTTTTACGGATATACTGCGCATATGCCTTCTTAGTAGCATCTGACAAAGAACTTGTATCATATTGAACATAATATAAGCGGATCGTCCAAGCCAATTTCTCATTACAATTTTAGCTGTGTTAAATTGGTGTTAATCAACCTACGAAATCAAACAAGTAAAAAAGTTTTAAGTTCGCCCGGCCAAACTTTGAATACCCTCCGCCACTTGGTACAAATTTGGCAATTTTCAAAAAAATAAAATCCATTAATAATTCTGTTAAATCTTTAAAATACAGAATGTAGCCGTACATTAGGATCTATACGACGACGAGGGTCCTGCATAGGCAACTTTTGTCATAAGCTACTATAATATTCAAATGCTTAACTTGAAAAAAATCTGTTTTTAACGTAGCTAAATAAAATACCGAATATACGCAGGTACCATACGTGGAATTTCACAGACAAGTTTGAAGTTTCGTACGAACTTCAAATATAAAATTTGAAATAATTCAGTTAAATAACGTCGCTAAAATCATCCAAATACCGAATATCGGATGGTACCGTTATATGGGGGCTACACAAAGCCCTGGACCCACATGACTCATTTTCTATCTTAGGTTGTAGTATCCATTACGAACTTCAAATACCAAATTTGAAACAATTCCGGTAAATAATGTCGCTAACATCATCAAAATACCGAATATCGGATGGTACCGTTATATGGGGGCTATACGAAGACGTGAACCTACATGACCGTTTTTCTGTCTTAGGATGTAGTATCCATTACGAGCTTCAAATGCCAAATTTGAGACAATTCCGGATATCGGGAATACCGAATATCGGGGGGGTACCGTTATATGGGGCTATACGAAGACGTGAATCTGCACAGACAATCGCCTGTCATATGCTGTAGTATCCATTACGAACTTTACATACCAAATTTGAAACAATTCCGGTAAAAATAACAATTTCGCCAAAATAATCAAAATACCGAATATCGGGGGTACCGCTATATGGGGGCTATACAAAGACTTGGACCTACATAGCCAATTTTTAATACCAAAAGTCCTGCAGCTTGACTTTACAAAGCTTATAACTTGAGCGTGTACTAAATGACTAGGCGGAAGACGAGCACGTACTGATTTCTCATTTAGGTACAGTTAAATTAAATTTAATATGATAGCGTAGCGATAAGCTGGTCACCAGCAGTCAACGAGGTCTCTATCTGGTTTGCACAGCGAGAACATACGATAATCATACATACTCACTCGGATTCATAACCATCAGCAAGTTGAAGCAAAATATGAATGCCAGATAAGGTGCACAGTTTACACCAAATGTGAGCGTCTTCAACCCGTGTCACAATTCAACACGATCGATACAAGCGCCAACGCAAATTATGATTATGATACTAAGTCAGCTTAGAGAGTTTGTCCCACATGAAGAATGTGGTTTAGACGTATACCGGTAGAAGCTTCTGATTTTGGAGGTCTAATTTTCGAAATTGATGACTGGTTGATGGAGTAAATAATAGTGGTATAAATCAAGGTATCCGCGAACAACTGCATCATATATATATTTTAGGCAGTGCTTACGAATAAGTGAATTTTCATTCCGAACGTACTGACCTAGTGCATTCGAACGAGTATCACACAAACAAAGAGGAAGTGTGACAATTTCTCGTTGTAATGGACCTGTGGTTGTAATTTGGTGAACTTATTTTGCGTTTTATATAGAATGTCGTCTTCCACACAAAATTCTAAAGTGATCATAGAGACCTGCACAGGGAAACAAGGCATTGGACTTGAGATAATTCAACAAAAAATAGGATATTAAAAATCTGCATCCAACAACATATACACGGAATAACAATCAAACAGGTGTGTGTCAGCTAAATATGTACTTGACAAAGAATACGACGAAGAAGGCTTAACCGAAAAAGAGTGAAGCTACCCAAGATTGAATTACGACAATTTTTTCTAGACAGAACCGAAGAGGATTAACATACATTAGAAATAATCACTAAAGTAGATTGGGAAGATTATTTAAATCTATTTTTAATATGATCCGTAATGAAGATAGCTTTGGAACAAGATTTATCATAGCAGTACTGACGAGAATATTGGCATTGCGAAAAGTGTTAAAAACTTGACGATTCAATACATTCGGATTGGTACCAGTGGAAGTCGAAGCAACGTTATTCAAATTAGAATTTGATTGAGTACCGGGGCTGAAGGTATAATCTTTTGAGTCGTGATAGGGGTCTGCGTTCTTTTATTGGGTTTATGTAAACGTGAGCTAGAACAGTTACCAATGGAATAACCTTTTGAGAAACATTTAAAACAATACTCTCACTGCAGATAGGTTTTGATCGAAGGAAACAACGATGCACAGTAACCGATCAAGTTTTAACTAAATTTGCTCTAATGCCTATGCCTTTTATGTCACTCAAACATGCAAGAGTCTGACTTATCCTTAAGACTCTGTTCCCAGAGATTGAATACCGGCATTGGATCCCAATAATCCGTGATTTTTAAACCGGAATCGTTTCGTGTATCGTGTAGAGACTTCCAAGACAAGGAAAACTATTCCCTTAGCATCATCCTTTGGTTTTTACTTAGTGACTTAGCTTCTCAATGTCACTTAACTAATAGTTATTAATATTCATGGCTAAGAAGAGGTCACAAAATGTGGTCCACGATAAAAAGTATTCATTGAAATTATCGATATCACGTGGCGGCAGAGGTTATTCATAGCATTAAAAACCTTCGGCAGTAAACTCCAATTAAAAATTAAAATATAGGCAGGATTGGGGGCATCTGTTTGCAAACTTAAATTGCGACTAGAAGAAGTTCAAGACCGAGTATTATTAGGCCGGTTAGTATTAGCGATTTTGTTATGATTTTGAACTGTAGTGTTTTGTGGTGTGCTAACGCTAATAACAGTGAAGTGGTTGGAAGAAATTCCATAAAATTGATTTCTGACATGAAGACTGATACTTTCATCGGTAGAAAATATGTAATATGCAGTTGTACACTCTTATGTTACCAAATAGCATAGACACTTGCCATAAATCTCCTTTATTTGACTACGTTATAAAAATCACAAATGAACTGAGATAATGGCGAAATAGAAAAATAAGATATCAATTGAAATAATAGTAATGTCCCGAATTGTAAATTAATTTCTACATAGAGTAACAAATTAATGAATTCCTGATAATTCACAGGCGATAAGTAAAAGAATAAGAGCAATTATTTTCAAATTCAAAAATGTAATGAGATGGGCAAACGTAGATCACTAAGAACACACACCACATACCAGACCAACGACCACGAAGCAGCAGTGAGAACTGGGCAGATAAAAAATTACTGGTTTGAATGTATATCAAAGAACAAATTATCTAAAAAAAATAGAATAGAAAAAAAAAAAAAAAATAGAAGACTAACTAAGGAACCACCGCCCGGCGGCATCTGTACTCTCGTTGGGCAAACAATAACGTCAAACTAACTAAGACAGCGCAAGGTATATCGGATATACTTTGCGCAGATCATAGTCTCTCTTTATTATGAACTAATCAATTGTACGGATAGTAATAGACATAATAGGCACTAAAACATCCTAATGGAATAATCGCAACGTAGAATACTGCATACATTGTTAGGATTGTCCACTTGCATAACTATTATGCCACTATCCTCTTTTATCATGGAAGATTTCGAACTTTTTGTGAATATTTGATTCAAAATCTCAGTATGTATTTATATACAGAACTCAATCTTAAGGCTACATGGCGCCGGAGCGCCCCAAGCTTCTACTTTTCTACCAACATCTATTACATTTAATTCTTCCTCCACTTGTTTGTTGCCTTCTTCCTCACTCTTTCCCTATTTTTCTTTTTACTCGGGATGATTACAATGGATGGAATGTACTCTAACCTTACCTAATGTGTGTTTAAACCTTTAGCTTTAATGGGGGATAAGCTATATATAATACTCCTGAGTTATCGTGTGCACCTGTCGAACAGTCGGACTGATACTTATAGATCGACTCCAAACATCTTATTCGGATTTCCTCAAAAAGACATAATATATAAAACGTCTCGCCTACATTGTTATCAAAGCTAATTACTAAAAATGCTGTATGGAAGCAAGGAGTGCCAGATAAGTAGACTTTAAATAGTTCTGGAGATATCACCCACCTTAGACAACTCCATGTTTTACTAATCGGATATTTATATATGGCCGTAACTGCAAGCCTTTTCAGATATCTTGTAGCATGATATGGGGCGCAGGTCGTACCATGTGTTAATGTATTCAACATGTCATATTCGAGTTCCTTTTCTGGGTCGTTTGTCTACAGGATTAGTTGATATTTTCGATCCTTTTTGTCGACTAGCATTTGTCTATACATCTCCTCAATATCTGTTGTGAACACAAATCTCGGTTGTCTGAACTGCACAACATTCCTAACAGATCTCCTTGAACCCTGGGACCTGAATGCAAAATACCATTGAGTGACCACCCAGTTGATGTTCTGCAAGACGCATCGAATACAACCCTGAGACTTGCTGTGCTACTATTTGGGCTCTCTTTATTGTATTTTTGCCATACGTCAACTCTTTATCTTCAGTATTGGATTTAAGTAAAACTCTGCGTCATGTAGTACGTAAATCCTTGTACTTGATAAAAATAGTGATCTACTAACTTGATGTTTTCTGAAATTGGCCATGATGTAATGTCGATGCCAGTGCTTGGTTATGGTGGCACTATATTTGGTAACACAAAAGCATCTAGACCCGTTCTGAATTTGCTTGTCAGCGAGTACGTACGTAGTACGTAAATCCTTGTCGCTTGATGAAAGTAGTGATCTACTAACTTAATGTTTTCTGAAATTGGCCATGATGTAATGTCGATTCCAGTTCTTTGTTATGGTGGCACTATATTTGGTAACACAAAAGCCTCTAGACGCGTTCTGAATTTGCTTGTCAGCGACTTAAGTTCAAAGTTGACTCTGTGGTTTGCGGTTCTTGACCTTCCCCCAACGCCTTCGATACAGAGAGATGCTTGAATGGGATCGATCTTATGTTACCAAATAGCATAGAAACTTGCCATAAATCTCCTTTATTTGACTACGTTATAAAAATCACAAATGAACTGAGATAATGGCGAAATAGAAAAATAAGATATCAATTGAAATAATAGTAATGTCCCGAATTGTAAATTAATTTCTACATAGAGTAACAAATTAATGAATTCCTGATAATTCACAGGCGATAAGTAAAAGAATAAGAGCAATTATTTTCAAATTCAAAAATGTAATGAGATGGGCAAACGTAGATCACTAAGAACACACACCACATACCAGACCAACGACCACGAAGCAGCAGTGAGAACTGGGCAGATAAAAAATTACTGGTTTGAATGTATATCAAAGAACAAATTATCTAAAAAAAATAGAATAGAAAAAAAAAATAGAAGACTAACTAAGGAACCACCGCCCGGCGGCATTTGTACTCTCGTTGGGCAAACAATAACGTCAAACTAACTAAGACAGCGCAAGGTATATCGGATATACTTTGCGCAGATCATAGTCTCTCTTTATTATGAACTAATCAATTGTACGGATAGTAATAGACATAATAGGCACTAAAACATCCTAATGGAATAATCGCAACGTAGAATACTGCATACATTGTTAGGATTGTCCACTTGCATAACTATTATGCCACTATCCTCTTTTATCATGGAAGATTTCGAACTTTTTGTGAATAATTGATTCAAAATCTCAGTATGCATTTATATACAGAACTCAATCTTAAGGCTACATGGCGCCGGAGCGCCCCAAGCTTCTACTTTTCTACCAACATCTATTACATTTAATTCTTCCTCCACTTGTTTGTTGCCTTCTTCCTCACTCTTTCCCTATTTTTCTTTTTACTCGGGATGATTACAATGGATGGAATGTACTCTAACCTTACCTAATGTGTGTTTAAACCTTTAGCTTTAATGGGGGATAAGCTATATATAATACTCCTGAGTTATCGTGTGCACCTGTCGAACAGTCGGACTGATACTTATAGATCGACTCCAAACATCTTATTCGGATTTCCTCAAAAAGACATAATATATAAAACGTCTCGCCTACATTGTTATCAAAGCTAATTACTAAAAATGCTGTATGGAAGCAAGGAGTGCCAGATAAGTAGACTTTAAATAGTTCTGGAGATATCACCCACCTTAGACAACTCCATGTTTTACTAATCGGATATTTATATATGGCCGTAACTGCAAGCCTTTTCAGATATCTTGTAGCATGATATGGGGCGCAGGTCGTACCATGTGTTAATGTATTCAACATGTCATATTCGAGTTCCTTTTCTGGGTCGTTTGTCTACAGGATTAGTTGATATTTTCGATCCTTTTTGTCGACTAGCATTTGTCTATACATCTCCTCAATATCTGTTGTGAACACAAATCTCGGTTGTCTGAACTGCACAACATTCCTAACAGATCTCCTTGAACCCTGGGACCTGAATGCAAAATACCATTGAGTGACCACCCAGTTGATGTTCTGCAAGACGCATCGAATACAACCCTGAGACTTGCTGTGCTACTATTTGGGCTCTCTTTATTGTATTTTTGCCATACGTCAACTCTTTATCTTCAGTATTGGATTTAAGTAAAACTCTGCGTCATGTAGTACGTAAATCCTTGTACTTGATAAAAATAGTGATCTACTAACTTGATGTTTTCTGAAATTGGCCATGATGTAATGTCGATGCCAGTGCTTGGTTATGGTGGCACTATATTTGGTAACACAAAAGCATCTAGACCCGTTCTGAATTTGCTTGTCAGCGAGTACGTACGTAGTACGTAAATCCTTGTCGCTTGATGAAAGTAGTGATCTACTAACTTAATGTTTTCTGAAATTGGCCATGATGTAATGTCGATTCCAGTTCTTTGTTATGGTGGCACTATATTTGGTAACACAAAAGCCTCTAGACGCGTTCTGAATTTGCTTGTCAGCGACTTAAGTTCAAAGTTGACTCTGTGGTTTGCGGTTCTTGACCTTCCCCCAACGCCTTCGATACAGAGAGATGCTTGAATGGGATCGATGCCCAACCGATGCGCAAGGCGTTCTGACACCAGCTTAATCTGTTAGCCGGAATCCAGAATCTATTCGCCAATGCCACTGCTGACGACCTCTGAGCTGACACTACTGCTGAAAGTTTTATGCTGGTGGCCTTGTGAAAAAAAAGCAAAAGTGGATTGTGTTTTTTGTTGACACTTACTGCACGTCTCATTTGTACACGTTCTTGATTGATGGTTATCCTTACAGCAATTCAAGCACATATTGTTTCTAAAAACCCATTTCTGTCTTTCGGGCGCTGTCCTTGACAACTATTACATGCAGTAATATAGGGTGATCACCTTTACACATTTGACATCTACTTTACTCTCCTGAATCCCGTTGACTGCTTATAATGATTTGAAGCGGCTCCTTCATGAAATGCTCCATAGTTTGAAGGTCTTTGGTCTCCACAATCGACTGTTCATACAACACATGAGTAGTCCATTCCATCCTCGTTGTTAGTATGTGGAATCAGAGTGGATCCCATTCTTTTGGCTTTACTAGAATACCATCCAGTGCCAATAACACTTGATGAAGACTGTCATGAAAGTTTTTCACTTATCTGATCGCAGACATATTGGTTGGGTTTAATATCCTCTAAAGTATAGTTGACACTTTAGCTCTCTAGTTGTTGTCTTTCAAGAAATGTCGTAATTCGCTTCAGTGAACTCGAAGTGACACCACATTTTTTCACTTGCCACTAGCGCCTGCTTGTGTATAATTTCCTAAAAATGAATTGAGGGATTGTAATTTTTACCAGATTGACCTGAGTTGCAATGTACCCTCCTGAACTCTGCTGAGATGATGTACGACCGAACTGTGTTACCGTCGATGTTTTTTCCTCTTATATTAACGGCTCTTCCACGAAGAGAACATATGCTGATGCATCGTACCCCACCAACGTTGGGTCATCAACTTTTTCCACATATTGAAGTGGATGGTCACACGTGGACTACAATTTCACAATTGCAGCCACTGTCTGACAAGGAGTAGCTTGGTCTTATTAAAGTTTGAATTGACCCTTTGATGTCTCACAAATGCAGCCGCACTACTGGTTGCAGTTGATTGCTTCTGTACCGCCTCCCTTGTTGCGGGATGTGGTTTCTGAGGCATTTGTTCGTTGCCTCTTTTGATGTCTGCCTCGATGTTGTCGATTGCAGCTCTATATTCTTCTCCAGTTGCTTGGCAGTCGTTACTAATAATATGAGGATGCGATTCTGCCGCAGGATCCGCTCGAAATAGGTTTTCATTGCAGTCGATATCCGCCCAGATTGCTTCCTTTCACTTCAGCTTTTTGCAGTTGAACTCCACGGTTTTTCTACCCAATACAGCCTATTTGACATTAGCAATCACCTTCCTCAACTCAACAATTGCTCCTTGCTGTTGTTCTAGTATTGTAGGTAGGTTCATATTGAATCTGTGTTATGTGGGCTACCATACTCACAATTGTTTTCTGGCTTTGATTTTCGTTTCTTCCTTCTCCAGATGGTTTCTGGCTCTTAAAACTGGCTACTATTCTGCGAAACTAGTTTTCTTCCTTTCACAAATAATTGATTCAAATTTCTTTCCTGTTGTAGGTGGCAAATTGAAATTTATCAGTGAGTTTCTTGAATTTGGTCCCTGTGAAAAAAACACGAATGTTTATTAATCTAAAGGAAAATTAGATGTACACAATACATGAATTGTGTAATCTTGAATCTACGAAGAATATTTATTTTTGCGTGCTATTTATTGTAGCATATAATATTTATTTTTGCACTTAATGATACCTTAATTGGGTTTTAATATAACTAACATTAAAGGTAAAGTAAGCAATCAATTACTTCACCCAATAACCAATGCAATGTAATACCAATCGAAGTGTTTTTTTATTTTAGTTATTGGAGTACTTAAAATAAATAATTAAATCCGGCCAGTTCTATAATAAAAATTAAAAATATTTATGAACAAAAAATTATGTTTTTTTTTTATTTGAGCATTCTCACCCACATTGAACGTAAAAATGCAAGAAACTATCTGGTCAATGAATTATGATGATGATACTTACTGCCGTGGGGATAGGAGTTGGGTTGAAATTGACATTGTTGTTGGAAGTTGTGTAGTGTCAAACATGACGGTGACGTATATGGCTACTCCTACACAAAGAGCCAGATAGCTGATGGCGAATGGCTGTCGATTTCATTAGTTGGCTTCCAATTCCTACCGCTATGGAAGGCTTCCAATTTCATAGCGGTAGGAATATCAAAGCCATAAGCATTATCGACATTAGCATGATGCTTGACATCTTGTAGAATAAACAGGTTGTCAATAACTTCTCTTGAGCATGTCTCGGCTTGAGTTTTCTGATATTCTCTCCAAATACTATTTGATGTCGCATTTTCTGAATGCAATGTTTGACATTTCCCCTGACGGGCGATAAATCAATGCGTCCATTGTCAAGTCTGTAACTATTCCCTTCGCTCCGACGTAGACAAACAGAGCAAGTAAACCTTGTGTAGTATCTTGAATCGTATTTTGTAGTGGGCCGTCACTAATCAACGCCGGACACAGTAAATGGCTTTTAGGCGTGACTCTGCTAGGTGAAGGATTTCCCTCAGGAAATCTCAGGTGCACCTTACACAGTTTTGCACAGTGTTGCCTGATGATGATGAAATATTTCTGTGTTGATGTTGCGAGTAGCAATTGTGAGCCACAGTGGTTATTCTTAAAATGAATTATGCCAACGATGGGTTTTAAAATTAAGGTCGATAAAAGGTTGCCTCTTCCAACCTGCCACCGACTCTACGTATTCCTATGTCTTCAAGAAACGGAGTTAAACTATGTATTTAAGTTGATTTGTGCAATGCTCCATGTTTCCTCAACTGCCATATTTTTTTTCTTAAAATCAGACACCTGGATGGTCTTTACTATTAGTTGCGTTGCTTGATTCAGCTCCATACGACTTGTTTAACTGTCAGACCCACATATGAATAGTCTACTTCTATATTTTGTTGTGTTCGTATCTGCAAGATATTCAGATATCTTATTAATGTATTTAACACTTCATATTCGATTCCCTTCTCTGGGATATTTCTCCATAAGATAAGGTGATATTTGCTATCCATTTTGAAATTTTTCTATACATCTTCTCAATGTCTACTTGATCACAAATCACGGTAGTCTGAACCGCAACAATATCCCAAACAAATCTCCTTAGACCCTATGATCTGAATGCAAAATACCATTGAGTGACCATACATATACACAAGGCTCATCGAACACAATTTTTGTTGTGCTGCTATTTGGACACCTCTCTTGATTGTATTTTCATCATATGTCAACTTCTGATCTTCACAAGCATCATCTTGTTCCCAAAACTCCTTCAATAAAACTTCCAGAGCGCGTTCATCTTCTCCTAAAACTGTGCACGTCACAGTTTCTGATTGTACCTGAATTCTTCCATTAGCAATCCACCCTAGCTTCGAGTGCTTAAATATAGGAAGCTCTCTAGACATTCGAATTTCTTGTGATTGAATCAGATTAAAATGGAACTCGTCTCCAAGTAGTGCGTAAATCCTTTTCGTTTAATAAATGTGGTGATCTGTTATCTTGATGTTAATGTCGATGCCAATGCTTGGTTGCGGTTGCACTATATTTGGTAACACAGAAGCTTCTAGACGCGTTCTGACTTTGCGTGTCAGCGACTGAAGCGCTACGTTGACTCTGTCGTTTGCGGTTCTTGACCTTCCCCCAACGTCTTCCATACAGAGAAATGCTTGAATCGGATCGATACCCAACTTCTGCACAAGTCGTACTGACATCACATTAATCTGTGAGCCGGAATCCAGAGTTGCCTTAAATTCATAGCTTCTACCATTCCATTAACCCAAGCGATTACAATGAGTACATTGATTTGGCTCTATTCGCCAATGCCACTGGTGGCGACCTCTGAGCTGACACTTGTGAAGAAATGCAAAAGTGTATTGTGTTTTGTTGATACTTCTGCACGTCCCATTTGTATATGTTTTTGTTTGAGGGTTATCCTTAAAGCAATTAAAGCACATATTGTTTGTAGTAACCCATTTCTGCCTTTCGGGCGCTGGCATTGAGTACAATTGCATGCTGTAATATAGCCGGCGATCGCTGTAATGTAAATGTAAATAGAGGGAGATATGCACAACACTTGAATTTCATTAAAACTAGCATTAAATGTAAAGTAATCCATAAATTACTTCAGCCAATAACCCATGCAATGTGAAACTAATCGAGGTGTTTCTTTATTTATGTTATTGTCCTGCATAAGGTAAATAATGATTATATAGGGTGAGATATAAAAAGCTGCAACAAAGTCAAACGCCATAATATTTACAATTTTTTAAATCTTATTGAATGAAAGCAAAAAAAAAAAAAATCGGAAATAGCGTCAAATTTTAGAATAAGTTTTGATTTGTTTGAATTGGTCACCTTCGGCACGAATAATGGCCTTCAAACTGCCAATGAAACCGTCACACACTGCCCGAATGCTGTTCTGCCGTATTTTGGCCCATTCCCGGCGAAACGCTTGCTTGATGATCGATGCTTTGGTACTTTTCAGTGCCAACCTTGCTTTCTAAAATATTGCAGACACAATATTCTAACTGATTGGAATTAGATGTTGGTGACCAAACGTTTGCGTGCCCAAGGATTTAATACACCCTCCAGAATATTTTCGCGATAATATTCGGAATTTATTCTGATGCCACGGTCGATTAATACGAGCGGAGAGCGACCATCGGTTGTTATGGCTTCCCACACCATCACCATGGCCGCCGCTTGAGTTCTGGTGGCCAACCGAAAATGCACATTTTCAGCTGCCCACTTTGGCAAGTAAATAATTAGTTTTTTTGTTTACAAATTGCTCAATAACGAATGTTTTCTAATCTGTGAACAATGCGACAAACATTGCCGAATTTGGCAGTTCACAACTTTTGGCCGATATTAGCATAATTTAGTTGCCCTTCACTACTACTCTCTCTATGTAAAATTGGTAGAGATTTCTTCTCATTTTGGCAAAAAGGAGCTAATCTGTTTATGGCTATTTTAACTTCGCCATTTTGTGTCTTTACGTGAACTACAGGAACGTCTCCATCGTATGACACAAGCATAGCAGTAGGAATATTAAAGCCATAAGCATTATCGACATTAGCATGATGCTTGACATCTTGTAGAATAAACTGGTTATCAATAACTTCTCTTGAGCATGTCTCGGCTTGAATTTTCTGATATTCTCTCCAAATACTGTTTGATTCAATTCATCGAGCTGATTTTTTGCTTCTTCAATGTTTGTCCATTGTCTGAATGCAAGGTGCGAAATTTCCCCTGACGGGCGATAAATCAATGCGTCCATTGTCAAGTCTGTAGGTTAGGTTAGGTTGAAAAAGAGGGGCGAACCGATTTCGCCGCAAGCCCTGTTGGCATACACTTAAGCCAGTGTAGGCCTGTTGTGCGTTCTAGTCAGAGGGGATTTACCGAGGAAGACGCGCAGTTAACAGTCTGTTATAATTGAAATTATGTTGCCTTTATGAAATTCTTTAACTGTTTTATATCATTTGCCATGATCCGACTAAAGTCTGGTATAGTGTCGCTCCCTAAGACTTGGGCTCTGATATTAGCAAACGCTGGGCATATACGGAGAAAATGTTCCAATGCTTCGTCATCTTCCCTGCACGCCCTGCATATGCTGTTATCTGTGCAACCTATCTTGTATAGATGAGCTGGTAGGCCCAGGTGCCCCGTAAGGATGCCTGTCACCTCACTGATCTCCTTCTTGCCTCGCAATAAAAGATTCTTCGTTTTTATCGAATTTGGGTCACCCCACAGGATTTTGGTGGTTTTCCCTACGCCCTCTTCGTTCCATAAGGATATATGGTCGTTTATTGTCCATGTCTTTAACATTAGATGTAACGCTTTTAGCGGCAGTGGATTGTCTAAGTTTACTGCTGCTAATTCCCTGCCTGTTCTAGTGAGAGAGTTTGCTATCTCGTTACCTCTAACTCCGTTATGACCTGGTACCCATATAATGCGAACTAAGCCGTGTTGAGAGTAGTTGTTGATTGAGTTTATACATTCCAATCCGATCCGATACAAAGTTTTCTATTGATTCTCCCGTTGTTACTTGTAAGATTTTTTGATGGTATGTAG
Source organism: Musca domestica (assembly GCF_030504385.1). Taxonomy (NCBI): domain Eukaryota; kingdom Metazoa; phylum Arthropoda; class Insecta; order Diptera; family Muscidae; genus Musca; species Musca domestica. Next base: position 330,254 of record NW_026712268.1, read on the forward strand.
CGTGGCCTTTGCTTATCCACTCATCCGTCGCCCTAAGCCTTAAGGCCGCTACGGTTGCTTCATACCGAATCTGAATGTCTATCGGGTGAAGAAATAGTAATGTCTCTAGTGCCCTAGTTGGTGTTGTCCTCATTGCCCCACAGATGCTTAAGCAGCACATTCGTTGGACTTTCTGTAGTATTTTAGTATTACACTTTCTATCCATGACTGTCCACCAGACTATTGACGCGTAAGTTAGAACAGGTCTAATCACGCTTTTGTATAGCCAGTGTATCATGTTTGGATTGAAAAACCATTTAGAGCCTATAGCTCTTTTACATGTTGCCCAACATCTATGAGCTTTGTTTGCTCTTTCCTGGATGTGGTCCCTCCAATTAAGTTTTCTATCTAGAATCACACCCAGATATTTAATATTATTGGAAATATTGATTGTCCTGTTCAGGAAAGCCGGTTCCTCGAAAAGAACCAGTTTCCGTTGTAGACATATCTCATTTTTTCCGGGTTGACGTTAAGACCTCTCGGTCTAGCCCAGTTGTATGTAAGTTTCAGAGCCGACTCGGCCCTTCTACACAGTAAGTTAGGGTTCTTTCCCCTCAGAAGTATTATAACATCGTCTGCATAGCAGACTGGTTCAAAACCTTCGTTGGTTAAAGTCCTTAGGAGACTGTTTATGGTAGTGACCCATAGGAGGGGTGATAATATCCCTTCCATGTGGAGTTCCTTGACCAACTTTGTCCCTTATGATGACGTCACATAGCCCACAACCTATCCATCTATTCCTTAGCATATGGTTTATCCAGTCCCTTAGGGTCCTGTTGACCTGAAAGCTATCTAAGGATTGGATTACTGTATCCGTGCTGACGTTGTTGAAAGCGCCTTCGATGTCAATGCATACTGCTAATGTGTACATCTTTTTAGTGCTCTCGATGTGGTGTACAACCTCATGTAGAGCGGTTTTCACTGAACGCTCTTTAACGTATGCGTGTTGTTTATATTTAAGCATATCGTTTGCAGTCCTGCTCTTGATCATGATATCGATTATGCGTTCCATGGTTTTGAGTAAGAACGATGTTAGACTTATCGATCGATAAGACTTGGGTATTGCGTAGCTTGCCTTCCCAGGTTTGGGTATAAAAATACCCTGGACTTAAGGCACGAAATAATGTCCACTTCCTTTTGGAGCAGAGCCGGGAAGACCATATCTAGTCCCGCTGCCTTAAACGCTTTGAAACTTTCGATGGCTTCTTTTACCATCGATTCGTCATTTTTTGGTGCTTCCTCCGGCACATTCCTTCTATCGTCCGATGTATCCACGTTTGTCGTGACGCTCGGTGGGAAGTATGTTTTCATCAGTAGCCCTAGGGTTTCTTCTATTGTTTCCATCTTGTTACCCATATCATCCACCATTGTCTTGGCTTGTGTATGGGTTTTTGAAAGAAACTTTTTTACTTTTGAAACATCATTCACGCTTTCAACCTGTTCACAGAAAAGCTTCCAGGAATTTCGAGTTTTGCCTTGTTAAGGCGAAGATCATATGTTTTATGATTTATGTGTTTGTTTCTCTTTTGAGACTAGCTTAATAATCTAAAATTTGCAGTGAAAAGGAAAGCCAGATAGACACTATCACACACGCACCACTATGCTACGCGTTTCGCCGTTGGTTAAGCGGCTCATCAGGCATATTTGGTGTGAATGATGGCTAAAAGGGCCGTTCTCTGGAAAGTAGTATATATTTCGAACTTATTTCAAATTAGCATATGCGAATTATACACTAGAAACTCTCCAAGTTCGACTCAAGTTCTATTGGCAGATCTTTTTCACAGCAAAGTTTTGTTTTTGTAGTGATGGATTTTTTGTCCACAACAACTACATTGCTTCCAATGCATACACTTGTTTTAGTGCTGCTTTAGGAAGACGGGTTAATGGCTCTGAACGTAGAGACGGCATTTTCTAGTTGGCTGCACACCGAGGTCCGCGGTTCAAATTCCACAGCCAGGCTCCGCTGCATTTTTAAGTTTTGCCTTGTTAAGGCGAAGATCATATGTTTTATGATTTATGTGTTTGTTTCTCTTTTGAGACGAGTTTAATGATCTGAAATTTGCAGAATTTCGTTTAGCTGTTCTGACTACTTTGTTGTATTCTTTAAGTTTAAGTTTATTATTAAGTTTATTTCCCAGAATACTGCCAATTTTTTACGTCGAGCTCTGTTGTAAAGCCTACGGACCTCCTTTCCTTTGTTACGAATATCCCCTGTCATCCAGGGTTTTTCATAGGCGGATTTCCTCTCTGGAAGTGGACAGCATTCCTCGAAAGACTTTACTAGGGTCTCAGTTAAGCTATTAACATCTCTGTCTATGTCATCTATGCTTAGGCATTCATTGTTACTCTGCCCTAGCCTTCGTCTAACTAGTCTCCCATACTTCATCCAGTCTGTCTTGGATTTGTTCCGGAGACGTATTGGGTTCGGCGGCGGCCGTGTTAGTTCAAATCTTATATACCTGTGATCCGAGAAAGAGTGCTCTTCCGAGACTCTCCAATTCTGGATCTCGTTTATAAGATTCCCTGCACAAAAAGTGATGTCTAAAACCTCCTCCCTAATTTTGTTTACAAAGGTCGCTTTATTCCCAATGTTAAGAATTGTTAGGTCATTAGTATTTAGATAATTTAGTAGGGACTGACCCCTTTTGTTAGTGTTAGTACTACCCCACGCAATGTGGTGTGAGTTAGCATCGCTACCTACTAGTACTTCGTTACCTGTTTGCCCCTGCCTCAGTACTGTTGCGTCCGATGATGACAACTCTGGGGAGAAAAGAAAGCATAAATTTTTGTGACATATTATACAAGTTCTCGGTCGAGACCCTGTGTTAGCATAAAACAGTTGATAGTTAATATGGTTTAGTCCAGAGACCTTGTTCTGAACTGTCCAGGGTTCCTGAATTAAACCAATGTGTATCTTACTTGTATTTATGAATTTCATCAGAGCTATTGTTGCCGTCTCGCTCCGATGAAGATTGATCTGGATGACCTCAATCATTGGTCAAGTCAAGTCAAGTCTGTAACTATTCCCTTTGTTGCGAAGTAGACAAGCACACCAAGTAAACCTTGTCTAGTATCTTGAATCGTATTTTGTAGTGGGCCGTCACTAGTCAACGCCGGACACATTAAACGGCTTTTAGGCGTGACTCTGCTAGGTGAAGGATTTCCCTCAGGAAATCTCAGATGCACCTTACTCAGTTTTGCACAGTGTTGCCTGTCCCGCGATGATGAAATATTTCTGTGTTAATGTTGCGAGTAGCAATTGTGAGACACAGTGGTTATTCTTCAAATGAATTATGCCAACGATGAGTTTTAAAATTAAGGTCGATAAAAGGTAACAACATCGGGTGTTTTTTTTTTTTGTCGTATGCCAAGGTTGCCTCTTCGAACCTGCCACCGACTCTACGTATTCCTTTGTCATCAAGAAACGGAGTTAAACTATATATGGAAGTTGATTTGTGCAATGCTCCATATTTTCTCAACTGTCGTGATTCTTTCGTAAAATCCGACACCTTGTTGGTCTTGACTATTAGTTGCGTTGCGTGATTCAGCTCCATAGGAGGTGCTTAACTGTCAGACCCACACATGAAGAGTCTACCTATATATTTTTGTATGTTCGTATCTGCAGGATATCAGATATTAAGATATCTTATTATGTATTATGTATTTAACACATCACATTCGATTCCCTTGTCTGGGATATTTCTACATAGGATAAGGTAATATTTGCTATCCATTTTGAATTTTTTCTATACATCTTCTCAATATCTACCGTGAACACAAATCACGGTAGTCTGAACCGCGACAATATCCCAAACTGTTCTCCTTGAACCCTGGGATCTGAATGCAAAATACCATTGAGTGACCACACAGATACACAAGGCGCATCGAACACAATTTTTGTTGTGCTGCTATTTGGGCGTAGGACACCTCTCTTTATTGTATTATCGTCATATGATCATCTTGTGCCCAAAACTTCTTTAATAAAACTTCCAGAGCGCGTTCATCTTCTCCTAAAACTGTGCACGTCACAGTTTCTGATTTTACCTGAATTCTAGCAATCCACCCTAGCTTCGAGTTCTTAAATATAGGAAGCTCTCTAGACATTCGAATTTCTTGTGATTGAATCAGATTAAAATGGATCTCTGCTCCAAGTAGTGCGTAAATCCTTGTCGTTTAATAAAAGTGGTGATCTGTTATCTTGATGTTAATGTCGATGCCAATGCTTGTTTGCGGTGGCACTATATTTGGTAACACAAAAGCTTCTAGACGTGTTCTGACTTTGCTTGTCAGCGACTGAAGTTCAACGTTGACTCTGTCGTTTGCGGTTCTTGACCTTCCCCCAACGTCTTCCATACAGAGAAATGCTTGAATCGGATCGATACCCAACTTCTGCACAAGTCGTTCTGACACCACATTAATCTGTGAGCCAGAATCCAGAGTTGCCTTAAATTCATAGCTTCTACCATTCCATTAACCCGAGCGATTACAATGTGTACATTGATTTGGCTCTATTCGCCGATGCCACTGTTGGCGACCTCTGAACTGACACTTGTGGAGAAATGCAAAAGTGTATTGTGTTTTTGTTGATACTTCTGCACGTCCCATTTGTATATGTTTTTGTTTGAGGGTTATCCTTAAAGCAATTAAAGCACATATTGTTTGTAGTAACCCATTTCTGTCTTTCGGGCGCTGGCATTGAGTACAATTGCATGCAGTAATATAGCCGGCGATCGCTGTAATGTTAATGTAAATAGAGGGAGATATGCACAACACTTAAATTTCATTAAAACTAGCATTAAATGTATAGTAAGCCATAAATTACTTCAGCCAATAACCCATGCAATGTGAAACTAATCGAGGTGTTATTTTATTTATGTTATTGGCCTGCATAAGGTAAATAATGATTATACAGGGTGAGATATAAAAAGCTGCAACAAAGTCAAACGCCATAATTTTTACAATTTTTTTATATCTTATTGAATGAAAGCAAAACATGTCGGAAATAGCGTAAAATTTTAGAATAAGTTTTGATTTGTTTGAATTGGTCACTTTCGGCACGAATAACAGTCACACGCTGCCCGAATGTTGCTCTGCCGTATTTTGGCCCATTCCCGGCGAACCGCTTGCTTGAGGTGATCGATGCTTTGGTATTTTTTTGTGCCAACCTTGCTTTCTAAAATATTGCTGACACAATAGTCCAACTGATTGGAATTAGATGTTGGTGACCAAACGTTTGCGTGCCCAAGGCTTTAATACACCCTCCAGAATATTTTCGCGATAATATTCGGCATTTATTCTGAGGCCACAGTCGATTAATACGAGCGGAGAGCGACCATCGGCTATTATGGCTTCCCACACCAACACCATGGCCGGCGCTTGAGTTCTGGTGGCCAACCGAACATGCACATTTTCAGCTGCCCACTTGGCAAGAAAACACGATTATTTTGTTTGTTTCATAGTGCTGGAGAGTTCACCACTTTTGGCCGAGCAAAGCAACTCTTTAGCTATTTTTAGTCTATTTTATTTTTGTAGCGGTGTAAGTTCTTGCACCCTTTGAAGTTTCAATGGTTTTACCCCAAGCTAATTTTTTAATATTTGCCGAATATTGCGATATGTTCAGCTCACGAGCCATTTTTCGACCACTGTGACGCGGGTTTCGATCAATTTGCTTCTTTACTTTTCGAACTATTTCTGCTGATGTTGTTGTTTCATCCGTCCACTTCCTTGCTGTCGGGCTACGATACCAGTATCAGAGTAACAAGCAATGGTACGAAACACAAAAGATTTATTCACATTTAAATGCTGAAGTGCTCTAACGATACCCACTCTAACTGTTTATGGTAGTGACCCATAGGAGGGGTGATAATATCCCTTCCCTGTGGAGTTCCTTGACCAACTTTGTCCCTTATGATGACGTCATATAGCCCATAACTTATCCATCTATTCCTTAGCATATGGTTTATTCAGTCCCTTAGGGTCCTGTTGACCTGAAAGCTATCTAAGGATTGGATTACTGTATCCGTGCTGACGTTGTTGAAAGCGCCTTCGATGTCAATGCATACCGCTAATGTGTACATCTTTTTAGTGCTCTCGATGTGGTGTACAACCTCATGTAGAGCGGTTTTCACTGAACGCCCTTTAACGTATGCGTGTTGTTTATATTTAAGCATATCGTTTGCAGTCCTGCTCTTGATCATGATATCGATTATGCGTTCCATGGTTTTGGTATAAAAATACCCTGGACTTAAGGCACGCGTTGAAAATTCCGGCTAAGTTGGACGAAATAATGTCCACTTCCTTTTGGAGCAGAGCCGGGAAGACCATATCTGGTCCCGCTGCCTTAAACGCTTTGAAACTTTCGATGGCTTCTTTTACCATCGATTCGTCATTTTTTGGTGCTTCCTCCGGCACATTCCTTCTATCGTCCGATGTATCCACGTTTGTCGTGACGCTCGGTGGGAAGTATGTTTTCATCAGTAGCCCTAGGGTTTCTTCTATTGTTTCCATCTTGTTACCCATATCATCCACCATTGTCTTGGCTTGTGTATGGGTTTTTGAAAGAAACTTTTTTACTTTTGAAACATCATTCACGCTTTCAACCTGTTCACAGAAAAGCTTCCAGGAATTTCGAGTTTTGCCTTGTTAAGGCGAAGATCATATGTTTTATGATTTATGTGTTTGTTTCTCTTTTGAGACTAGCTTAATAATCTAAAATTAGCAGTGAAAAGGAAAGCCAGATAGACACTATCACACACGCACCACTATGCGACGCGTTTCGCCGTTGGTTAAGCGGCTCATCAGGCATATTTGGTGTGAATGATGGCTAAAAGGGCCGTTCTCTGGAAAGTAGAATATATTTCGAACTTATTTCAAATTAGCATATGCGAATTATACACTAGAAACTCTCCAAGTTCGACTCAAGTTCTATTGGCAGATCTTTTTCACAGCAAAGTTTTGTTTTTGTAGTGATGGATTTTTTGTCCACAACAACTACATTGCTTCCAATGCATACACTTGTTTTAGTGCTGCTTTAGGAAGACGGGTTAATGGCTCTGAACGTAGAGACGGCATTTTCTAGTTGGCTGCACACCGAGGTCCGCGGTTCAAATTCCACAGCCAGGCTCCGCTGCATTTTTAAGTTTTGCCTTGTTAAGGCGAAGATCATATGTTTTATGATTTATGTGTTTGTTTCTCTTTTGAGACGAGTTTAATGATCTGAAATTTGCAGAATTTCGTTTAGCTGTTCTGACTACTTTGTTGTATTCTTTAAGTTTATTATAGTAGCTTTCCCAGAATACTGCCAATTTTTTACGTCGAGCTCTGTTGTAAAGCCTACGGACCTCCTTTCCTTTGTTACGAATATCCCCTGTCATCCAGGGTTTTTCATAGGCGGATTTCCTCTCTGGAAGTGGACAGCATTCCTCGAAAGACTTTACTAGGGTCTCAGTTAAGCTATTAACATCTCTGTCTATGTCATCTATGCTTAGGCATTCATTGTTACTCTGCCCTAGCCTTCGTCTAACTAGTCTCCCATACTTCATCCAGTCTGTCTTGGATTTGTTCCGGAGACGTATTGGGTTCGGCGGCGGCCGTGTTAGTTCAAATCTTATATACCTGTGATCCGAGAAAGAGTGCTCTTCCGAGACTCTCCAATTCTGGATCTCGTTTATAAGATTCCCTGCACAAAAAGTGATGTCTAAAACCTCCTCCCTAATTTTGTTTACAAAGGTCGCTTTATTCCCAATGTTAAGAATTGTTAGGTCATTAGTATTTAGATAATTTAGTAGGGACTGACCCCTTTTGTTAGTGTTAGTACTACCCCAAGCAATGTGGTGTGAGTTAGCATCGCTACCTACTAGTACTTCGTTACCTGTTTGCCCCTGCCTCAGTACTGTTGCGTCCGATGATGACAACTCTGGGGAGAAAAGAAAGCATAAATTTTTGTGACATATTATACAAGTTCTCGGTCGAGACCCTGTGTTAGCATAAAACAGTTAATAGTTAATATGGTTTAGTCCAGAGACCTTGTTCTGAACTGTCCAGGGTTCCTGAATTAAACCAATGTGTATCTTACTTGTATTTATGAATTTCATCAGAGCTATTGTTGCCGTCTCCCTCCGATGAAGATTGATCTGGATGACCTCAATCATTGGTCAAGTCAAGTCAAGTCTGTAACTATTCCCTTTGTTGCGAAGTAGACAAGCACAGCAAGTAAACCTTGTCTAGTATCTTGAATCGTATTTTGTAGTGGGCCGTCACTAGTCAACGCCGGACACATTAAACGGCTTTTAGGCGTGACTCTGATAGGTGAAGGATTTCCCTCAGGAAATCTCAGGTGCACCTTACTCAGTTTTGCACAGTGTTGCCTGTCCCGCGATGATGAAATATTTCTGTGTTAATGTTGCGAGTAGCAATTGTGAGACACAGTGTTTATTCTTCAAATGAATTATGCCAACGATGAGTTTTAAAATTAAGGTCGATAAAAGGTAACAACATCGGGTGTTTTTTTTTTATCGTATGCCAAGGTTGCCTCTTCGAACCTGCCACCGACTCTACGTATTCCTTTGTCATCAAGAAACGGAGTTAAACTATATATGGAAGTTGATTTGTGCAATGCTCCATATTTTCTCAACTGCCGTGATTCTTTCGTAAAATCCGACACTTTGTTGGTCTTGACTATTAGTTGCGTTGCGTGATTCAGCTCCATAGGAGTTGCTTAACTGTCAGACCCACACATGAAGAGTCTACCTATATATTTTTGTATGTTCGTATCTGCAGGATATCAGATATTAAGATATCTTATTATGTATTATGTATTTAACACATCACATTCGATTCCCTTGTCTGGGATATTTCTACATAGGATAAGGTAATATTTGCTATCCATTTTGAATTTGTTCTATACATCTTCTCAATATCTACCGTGAACACAAATCACGGTAGTCTGAACCGCGACAATATCCCAAACTGTTCTCCTTGAACCCTGGGATCTGAATGCAAAATACCATTGAGTGACCACACAGATACACAAGGCGCATCGAACACAATTTTTGTTGTGCTGCTATTTGGGCGTAGGACACCTCTCTTTATTGTATTATCGTCATATGATCATCTTGTGCCCAAAACTTCTTTAATAAAACTTCCAGAGCGCGTTCATCTTCTCCTAAAACTGTGCACGTCACAGTTTCTGATTTTACCTGAATTCTAGCAATCCACCCTAGCTTCGAGTTCTTAAATATAGGAAGCTCTCTAGACATTCGAATTTCTTGTGATTGAATCAGATTAAAATGGATCTCTGCTCCAAGTAGTGCGTAAATCCTTGTCGTTTAATAAAAGTGGTGATCTGTTATCTTGATGTTAATGTCGATGCCAATGCTTGTTTGCGGTGGCACTATATTTGGTAACACAAAAGCTTCTAGACGTGTTCTGACTTTGCTTGTCAGCGACTGAAGTTCAACGTTGACTCTGTCGTTTGCGGTTCTTGACCTTCCCCCAACGTCTTCCATACAGAGAAATGCTTGAATCGGATCGATACCCAACTTCTGCACAAGTCGTTCTGACATCACATTAATCTGTGAGCCAGAATCCAGAGTTGCCTTAAATTCATAGCTTCTACCATTCCATTAACCCGAGCGATTACAATGTGTACATTGATTTGGCTCTATTCGCCGATGCCACTGTTGACGACCTCTGAACTGACACTTGTGGAGAAATGCAAAAGTGTATTGTGTTTTTGTTGATACTTCTGCACGTCCCATTTGTATATGTTTTTGTTTGATGGTTATCCTTAAAGCAATTAAAGCACATATTGTTTGTAGTAACCCATTTCTGTCTTTCGGGCGCTGGCATTGAGTACAATTGCATGCAGTAATATAGCCGGCGATCGCTGTAATGTAAATGTAAATAGAGGGAGATATGCACAACACTTAAATTTCATTAAAACTAGCATTAAATGTATAGTAAGCCATAAATTACTTCAGCCAATAACCCATGCAATGTGAAACTAATCGAGGTGTTATTTTATTTATGTTATTGGCCTGCATATGGTAAATAATGATTATACAGGGTGAGATATAAAAAGCTGCAACAAAGTCAAACGCCATAATTTTTACAATTTTTTTATATCTTATTGAATGAAAGCAAAACATGTCGGAAATAGCGTAAAATTTTAGAATATGTTTTGATTTGTTTGAATTGGTCACTTTCGGCACGAATAACAGTCACACGCTGCCCGAATGTTGCTCTGCCGTATTTTGGCCCATTCCCGGCGAACCGCTTGTTTGAGATGATCGATGCTTTGGTATTTTTTTGTGCCAACCTTGCTTTCTAAAATATTGCTGACACAATAGTCCAACTGATTGGAATTAGATGTTGGTGACCAAACGTTTGCGTGCCCAAGGCTTTAATACACCCTCCAGAATATTTTCGCGATAATATTCGGCATTTATTCTGAGGCCACAGTCGATTAATACGAGCGGAGAGCGACCATCGGCTGTTATGGCTTCCCACACCAACACCATGGCCGGCGCTTGAGTTCTGGTGGCCAACCGAACATGCACATTTTCAGCTCAATTTGCTTCTTTACTTTTCAAACTATTTCTGCTGATGTTGTTGTTTCATCCGTCCACTTCCTTGCTGTCGGGCTACGATACCAGTATCAGAGTAACAAGCAATGGTACGAAACACAAAAGATTTATTCACATTTAAATGCTGAAGTGCTCTAACGATACCCACTCTAACTGTTTATGGTAGTGACCCATAGGAGCGGTGATAATATCCCTTCCCTGTGGAGTTCCTTGACCAACTTTGTCCCTTATGATGACGTCATATAGCCCATAACTTATCCATCTATTCCTTAGCATATGGTTTATCCAGTCCCTTAGGGTCCTGTTGACCTGAAAGCTATCTAAGGATTGGATTACTGTATCCGTGCTGACGTTGTTGAAAGCGCCTTCGATGTCAATGCATACTGCTAATGTGTACATCTCTTTATCGAAGGTGCTCTCGATATGGTGTACAACCTCATGTAGAGCGGTTTTCACTGAACGCCCTTTAACGTATGCGTGTTGTTTATATTTAAGCATATCGTTTGCAGTCCTGCTCTTGATCATGATATCGATTATGCGTTCCATGGTTTTGAGTAAGAACGATGTTAGACTTATCGATCGATAAGACTTGGGTATTGCGTAGCTTGCCTTCCCAGGTTTGGGTATAAAAACTACCCTGGATACCTGCCAGGCTTTTGGAGTGTACGCAAACTTTAGGCACGCGTTGAAAATTCCGGCTAAGTTGGACGAAATAATGTCCACTTCCTTTTGGAGCAGAGAATGTTAAGAATTGTTAGGTCATTAGTATTTAGATAATTTAGTAGGGACTGACCCCTTTTGTTAGTGTTAGTACTACCCCACGCAATGTGGTGTGAGTTAGCATCGCTACCTACTAGTACTTCGTTACCTGTTTGCCCCTGCCTCAGTACTGTTGCGTCCGATGATGACAACTCTGGGGAGAAAAGAAAGCATAAATTTTTGTGACATATTATACAAGTTCTCGGTCGAGACCCTGTGTTAGCATAAAACAGTTGATAGTTAATATGGTTTAGTCCAGAGACCTTGTTCTGAACTGTCCAGGGTTCCTGAATTAAACCAATGTGTATCTTACTTGTATTTATTAATTTCATCAGAGCTATTGTTGCCGTCTCGCTCCGATGAAGATTGATCTGGATGACCTCAATCATTGGTCAAGTCAAGTCAAGTCTGTAACTATTCCCTTTGTTGCGAAGTAGACAAGCACAGCAAGTAAACCTTGTCTAGTATCTTGAATCGTATTTTGTAGTGGGCCGTCACTAGTCAACGCCGGACACATTAAACGGCTTTTAGGCGTGACTCTGATAGGTGAAGGATTTCCCTCAGGAAATCTCAGGTGCACCTTACTCAGTTTTGCACAGTGTTGCCTGTCCCGCGATGATGAAATATTTCTGTGTTAATGTTGCGAGTAGCAATTGTGAGACACAGTGTTTATTCTTCAAATGAATTATGCCAACGATGAGTTTTAAAATTAAGGTCGATAAAAGGTAACAACATCGGGTGTTTTTTTTTATCGTATGCCAAGGTTGCCTCTTCGAACCTGCCACCGACTCTACGTATTCCTTTGTCATCAAGAAACGGAGTTAAACTATATATGGAAGTTGATTTGTGCAATGCTCCATATTTTCTCAACTGCCGTGATTCTTTCGTAAAATCCGACACCTTGTTGGTCTTGACTATTAGTTGCGTTGCGTGATTCAGCTCCATAGGAGTTGCTTAACTGTCAGACCCACACATGAAGAGTCTACCTATATATTTTTGTATGTTCGTATCTGCAGGATATCAGATATTAAGATATCTTATTATGTATTATGTATTTAACACATCACATTCGATTCCCTTGTCTGGGATATTTCTACATAGGATAAGGTAATATTTGCTATCCATTTTGAATTTGTTCTATACATCTTCTCAATATCTACCGTGAACACAAATCACGGTAGTCTGAACCGCGACAATATCCCAAACTGTTCTCCTTGAACCCTGGGATCTGAATGCAAAATACCATTGAGTGACCACACAGATACACAAGGCGCATCGAACACAATTTTTGTTGTGCTGCTATTTGGGCGTAGGACACCTCTCTTTATTGTATTATCGTCATATGATCATCTTGTGCCCAAAACTTCTTTAATAAAACTTCCAGAGCGCGTTCATCTTCTCCTAAAACTGTGCACGTCACAGTTTCTGATTTTACCTGAATTCTAGCAATCCACCCTAGCTTCGAGTTCTTAAATATAGGAAGCTCTCTAGACATTCGAATTTCTTGTGATTGAATCAGATTAAAATGGATCTCTGCTCCAAGTAGTGCGTAAATCCTTGTCGTTTAATAAAAGTGGTGATCTGTTATCTTGATGTTAATGTCGATGCCAATGCTTGTTTGCGGTGGCACTATATTTGGTAACACAAAAGCTTCTAGACGTGTTCTGACTTTGCTTGTCAGCGACTGAAGTTCAACGTTGACTCTGTCGTTTGCGGTTCTTGACCTTCCCCCAACGTCTTCCATACAGAGAAATGCTTGAATCGGATCGATACCCAACTTCTGCACAAGTCGTTCTGACATCACATTAATCTGTGAGCCAGAATCCAGAGTTGCCTTAAATTCATAGCTTCTACCATTCCATTAACCCGAGCGATTACAATGTGTACATTGATTTGGCTCTATTCGCCGATGCCACTGTTGACGACCTCTGAACTGACACTTGTGGAGAAATGCAAAAGTGTATTGTGTTTTTGTTGATACTTCTGCACGTCCCATTTGTATATGTTTTTGTTTGATTGTTATCCTTAAAGCAATTGAAGCACATATTGTTTGTAGTAACCCATTTCTGTCTTTCGGGCGCTGGCATTGAGTACAATTGCATGCAGTAATATAGCCGGCGATCGCTGTAATGTAAATGTAAATAGAGGGAGATATGCACAACACTTAAATTTCATTAAAACTAGCATTAAATGTAAAGTAAGCCATAAATTACTTCAGCCAATAACCCATGCAATGTGAAACTAATCGAGGTGTTTCTTTATTTATGTTATTGGCCTGCATAAGGTAAATAATGATTATACAGGGTGAGATATAAAAAGCTGCAACAAAGTTAAACGCCATAATTTTTACAATTTTTTTATATCTTATTGAATGAAAGCAAAAAATGTCGGAAATAGCATGAAATTTTAGAATATGTTTTGATTTGTTTGAATTGGTCACTTTCGGCACGAATAATCAAACTTCCAATGAAACAGTCACACGCTGCCCGAATGTTGCTCTGCCGTATTTTGGCCCATTCCCGGCGAACCGCTTGCTTGAGGTGATCGATGCTTTGGTATTTTTTTGTGCCAACCTTGCTTTCTAAAATATTGCAGACACAATAGTCTAACTGATTGGAATTAGATGTTGGTGACCAAACGTTTGCGCGTCCAAGGCTTTAGTACACCCTCCAGAATATTTTCGCGATAATATTCGGCATTTATTCTGATGCCACAGTCGATTAATACGAGCGGAGAGCGACCATCGGCTGTTATGGCGTCCCACATCATCACCATGGCCGGCGCTTGAGTTCTGGTGGCCAACCGAACATGCACAATTTCAGCTGCCCACTTGGCTGGAGAGTTCACCACTTTTGGCCGAGCAAAGCAACTCTTTAGCTATTTTTAGTCTATTTTATTTTTGTAGCGGTGTAAGTTCTTGCACCTTTTGAAGTTTCAATGGTTTTACCCCGAGCTAATTTTTCGGCCACTGTGACGCGGGTTTCGATCAATTCGCTTCTTTACTTTTCGAACTATTTCTGCTGATGTTGTTGTTTCATCCGTCCACTTCCTTGCTGTCGGGCTACGATACCAGTATCAGAGTAACAAGCAATGGTACGAAACACAAAAGATTTATTCACATTTAAATGCTGAAGTGCTCTAACGATACCCACTTGGGTTTTTTCAGCCAAATAAAAATAAATCATACTATCACGCTTAAATTCCATCACGAATAATTTTTTTCTGTAAAATTTCTGGAAAATACTTTTGTACGCTTGTAAGAATATAATAAGCTGTTACTGGAATAATTTTAAGAACTGTGGTACGAATGGCTTAGAAATGAAAGCAGTCTTAATTTGGCTGCAGTTTTTTCATCTCACCCTGTATGTGTCAGCTATATGCTGAAACAGAAAAAAAAACTATAAAATAACTACAAAAATAAAAAAATGTATATGCAAAAAATATTTTCTTTTGAACTTTCTCCCCCACGTTGAACAGGGGACGTTAATTGTTGACCGTATATTGTATACCTTTTTTCCTTTAAAATACAATGTGGCCTAATTTCCAATGTTCCAGCCCCTTGCATATCCTGAAGGCTTCTTATCCCGGTAGAAAAATCATTCATATCAGCTCAAACCAGGGAAAGATCTTGATACATGGCCAATATATAATACGCTGTCACTACATTTGAGACTGCACTTCCATCAAAGTAGATGCTGGGCTTATTCTCAAACTTGAGTATGTTGAACGACTGACTTAATCAAAGTGGTAGAAATAATAAAGCCACAAGCATCATCGATATTAGCATGATTTAGTTGCCCTTCACTACTACTCTCTTTATGTAAAAGTGGTAGAGATTCCTTCTCATTTTTGCATAAGGAGCTAATCTGTTTATGGCTATTTTAACTTAGCCATTTTGTGTAATTACGTGAACTACAGGAACGGCTCCATCGTCATCTTTGTACGTTCGGGTTATTCTGCCTAGGGCGCCACTGCATTAAAGGTATGTTGTCTTCCTTAATGATAAACAATTGACCAGGCTCAACGTTTGCTGATTGTATGCTCCATTTCCTTCTTTCTTGAAGAGCACTTAGGTACACAGCAGACCAACGTCTCCAGAAATCATGCCCAACCTCGATACGACTTTTCATCTGCCTGTCAATGATGATGACGATTGGTTCGCAGATGGATCACCTTGTATCGTTAAAGGTTCATCCACAAGAAAATTACCAGGTGTTAACGCTCTTAGATCGTACGAAGCAATAATTGCATCGACGACTTCACCACAGCTTCCCATAAACCACCAAATGTGAAGCTCTTGGGGGAATAAACTGAAAATCAATACATTTTCTTGAGCATGACTCAGCTATTTCCTTTCTGCTATTCTTTCCAAATACTCAATTCATTGAGCTGATTTTTTGCTCCTACAAAGTTTGTCGCGTTGTCTGAATGCCAGGTTTAACATTTTCCCCGACAAGCGATTCCATTCTCCAACGCTACATACACAGCAAGATAAACCTTGTATGGTCTCTTGCCTCGTATTTTGTAGTGGACCCATAACAGCCCTCAATAGCCTTATACGCGTGACTGTGCTAGGTGGGAGATTTCCCATAATTTGATTGTATCACTTCTGCTTCTGGTTATTATTTAAACGAATCATGCCAAGGAAAAGTTTTACAATTGGGTCGTTGTATGGTAACAAAGGGTGTTTTTCTTTGTCGTATGCTTAGGTTGCCTCTTTTTCTTTCCTGCCACTGACTCTTGAATTTTAGTTCCATTGCTTGATCCAGCTCCATAGGGGCCAATAAATCTGTCGAGCTTCAATGTTTGCGTCCATTTATCCTTTCGACAAAACGCAGGACATAACCGACAACTAGTTAAAGTCGACTAAATGATTTCCTGTGGTGGATAACCTGTATCCCACTCTTTGAGGCAGGGGAATTTCGTCTGAAGTTCAAGATCAGTTCGATTTCACCAATCTTTTGGGAAAGGTTTCGGCCAGAGAGATTCATATCGGTATAGAAATGTTTTTTTGTCCATGAAACTACATCATACCTAACAGCCGATCCGGTTTCATGCCTCTGGATATGCTGCTAGATTATCATTGCCTTGTCTTTTTTTGCCTTACACATTTTTAACCTTGTTTGTAACGAAGGTCTTGTTTTCTTTTATTGGTGCTATTTTCGATTTTTAAAAAAGGAGTCTGACTATATGCCTTCAATCAGGTAGCATAATCCGAAGATACACCACAGCTCCATATGCCTTTTATGAGACGTCCACAAATATATTTATTTACCATTTTTCTCTCCTTCGAACATGTGTCCGGCAATATGAAATCACCTAATATTTTCTGTTTCTTTTCCGCTCTTCAAACACAATAAGTCTGTTTGGGAATACTTTTTATGTTACATATATATATTTATATAATGTTAATCCCAAAATCTTGGTTATTGACTTGTCAAAATTGAGATATACTTATCTATCCTCTAGAGGAACTCCATACAGCAGTTTCAAGTGGTTAGTACACCATTTTCGTACTCTAAATACTACTTCCCATAATAACGTATCAGGCTGTATCTGCATCTCAATGCCGTTGCTTAACTGTCAGATCCGCACATGCAATTCTCAACGTAAAAACTCTTTTAAAGTACCAGCGCCCTAATGGATATTTTTGTAGTTTCGTATCTGCAAGCCATTCAGACATCTTTTAGCAAGATATGGCGCGAACGTCGTACCATATCATATTCGCTGATATTTGCGATCCCTTTTATCGACTATTTGTGTATACATCTTCTCAATGTCTGTTGTGAACACAAATCTCGGTAGTCGGAACCGCAACTTCATTCCACACAGATTTCCTTCATCCCAGGGACCTGAATGCAAAATACCATTAAGTGACCACTCAGATTATATCTGCTATTTGGGCGGAGTACACCTCTCTCAAATAAACTTTTATCATATGTCAATATCTGATCTTCAGAAACATTGTATTGTTCCCAGAACTTCTTTAATAAAACTTCCAGAGGAAACTCATCTTCTCCTAAAAAGTTGCTTCAATTAGATCCAAGTCAGAATCATGACGGAGTCAACAATAAATGTTTATTATTGTAAAGGGAAATTAAATTTACGCAACAGTTGAATTGTGTAATCTTGATAAACTTATTTTTTCCAATCTACAGTGAGTATTTATTTTTACATACTAATTATACACTTTGGGTATCATGAAAACTAGCATTAAATGTAAGTTAAGCAATAAATTGCTTTAGACAATAACCAATACAATGTAAAGCCACTCGAGGCGTTTCTTTATTTTTATTATTGGCCTGCTTAAAATAATAATAATAAAAATAATTTAGGTCAGTTAAATGATGAGGTAAAACAATATTGTTCATTAATAAAAAGTAAAATTATTTATGAGCAAAAAATTATGTTCTTTCGAACAGAGTTATTTCTTAGGTTAAGTAACGTTAATGGGTGGAATTCACAGTTAATGTGGAGGTGGTTTGAGTCGTGAAAAATGATGGATTACCAGGATACATCATTCGTAAAAAATGGGGAAACGATGGATATGTCCGGTGAGCTGTGGCATTCTCCTCTTCTTCTGGTGGGTACAGTGCCCATTCACTGTGAAAAACGCGGACCTATCAATTTGCTCAGCTAGTACTTGTAGCTCTGGTTATAAGCTAGGACGGAATGCCGCAACTCATAGTGGACATTACAATTCCTCTCATTCCAGGCTCTTTTTGACATCCAAAAGCGACTTAGAACCGGCAAATACGTTGTAATCATAACAACGTTTTAGACTGCACTTTTCATTGCTTTTAGATTCATAAATGGCACTATCTCTTTTATTTTGTTTCGGATTTTGTTGCAATTACATTGCAAAAACTATTCACAATCCGGAGATGGAGAAGCAACATGTTATACAAGATTACGTACTCTGGCGACGACTTAAGTGCAGACGACAAAAATTTGGCCCGTTGGGAACTATATTGCTGCAGCATGTCACACCATAAAGTCATTCGTTGTCTCCCAGTCTTGTTGTATATTAACTTTACTTATTCTGAAACCACATTTTTTGCACTAGTGGCAAAGTCTGCTCGTGTATCATTTCCCAAAAATGTCAACAAACATTTTCCACTTCGAGTAATTCCCACTGAATTGAGAGATTGTAATTTTTGGCAGATTAACTTGAGTTACCATGTACCCTTCTGAACTATTTTGAGATGATGCACTACGGACCTGTGTTAGCGTCGATATTTTTTCCTCTAATGTTAACGTCTCTTCCTCTAAGAGAACATATGCTGATGCATCGTACCCCACCAACGTTGGATCATCAACATTTTCCAACATATTGAAGTGGACGTCTTCCACGTGTGACCACAATTTCTCAATTGCAGCCACTGTTTGACAGGAAGCAGCTTGACTTGAACTGCCTCTTATTAATGTTTTAATTGACTGTATTATGCCAGTTGACGTCTCACCAATGCAGCCACACTGCTGGTTGCAGTAGACTGTCTGAATCGTTTCTGCTCCCCTCCCTTGTTGCGGAACGTGGTTTCTGAGGCATTTGTTCGTTTCCTTTTTTTGATGTCTGCCTCGATGTTGTCGATTGCAGCTCTATATTCTTCTCCAATGGCTTGTTAGTCGTTACTGTCGATATGAAGATGCAATTCTGCCGCAGGATCCTAACTCGAACTATGCTTTGATTGCAGTCGATATCGGCCTAGAGTGCTTCCATCCACTTCAGCTTGTTGCTGTAGATATGCACTGTTCTATTATCCAATGCAGCCTTTTTGACGTTAGCAATCACCTTCCTCAACTCAACAATTGTTGCTTGCTGTTGCTCTAGTATTGTAGGTAGGTCCATAGTGATTCTCTATTACGCTGGCAACTATCTTCACAAATGGATTATGGCATTTGATTTGTATAGCTCTTAAAATGGCTTCTATTCTGCGAAACTAGTTTTCTTCCTTTCGTAAATAATTGTTTCAAATTTCTTACCTTTTGTGGGTGACAAATTAAAATTTATCAGTGAGTTTCTTGAATTTGATCGTTGTCAGAAACACGAAGCGCTCAACAATAAATGTTAATTAGCGTAAAGGAAAATTAGATGTACGTAACAAGTGAATTGTGTAATCTTGCAATCTACGAAGAATATTTATTTTTGCATTTGTTGATGACCTCAATGGGTAAAAAAATATTTTTCTGTTCATAAATATTTTTAATTTTTGTTATATAACTGACCTAATTTTTTTATGTTTTTTTTTTAAGCATTCCAGTAACCTAATTAAAAAAACATTTTGATTGGTATCACAGTCGTCACCAAATAATAGCTCCTCGTCTGCTTCAAATATGTTGAGTGTACTTGATTCCAACACCTTCTGTACATGAATGAGATTTTTTGAAAGTATCTCGTAGCTTCTACTCACATCAGCTACCCTGCACAACTCCTAAAGGCTAAAGGGTTCTTATCCCGGTAGAAAAATCATTCATATCTGCCTAAACCGTAGGAAGATCATTACATGTGATCAATTTCTATTCCGATGTCACTAACTTTGTAACTGCAATTCCAGTAAATGGCAGGCTTATTCTCAAACCTGTGTATTACACAAGCATTGCGGTAAGAATAGTAAAGCCATAAGCATTATCGACATTAGCATGTCGCTTGACGTCTTGAATTGCTTTGACGATGGTACTTCACTACTACTCCTTTTAATTTTTTCGACAAAAAAGCTAATTTGCTTATGGCTCCTTTAACTTTGCCGTTTTGTGTCTTTACGCAAATACAGGAACGCTACATCGTTACCCTTGTTTGTTCGGATTACTCTGCCTAGGGGTCACTGCATTACAGGCATGTTGTCTTCCAATTGACCAGGCTCAACATTTAAAGATGGTGTACTCCATTTCCTTATTTCTTGGAGAGTACATAGGTATTCCGTAGACTTATGTATTCCCTAGTACTCATGCCTTATGCGCGATACTAACTTCCACTTGCTTGTCAATGATGTTGACGATTGGTTCGTTGAAGCGTCAACCTATGTCCCACCAGAAAATTACCTCTTGGGGGAATAAACCATTTACCATTTCTTGAGCATGTATCGGCTATTTGCTTTCTGCTATTCTCTCCAAATATTGCTTGATTCAATTCATCGAGATGATTTTTTGATCCTAAAATGTTTATCGCGTTGTCTGAATACATGATTTTACTTTTTTCTCTGACGAGCAATAAACCTCTTCAACTCTCCAATGAATGCGTCCATTATCAGGCATGTAACTATTGCACAGCCTTTGTTGCGTAGTAGACAAATACAGCAATTAAACCTTGTGTAGTATCTTGCCTCGTATTTTGTAGTGGACCCATAACGGCCCTCTGGCCTTTGATTTTTGTTACAAAAAACTTTCTTCCTTCTCCAGATGGTTTCTGGCTCTTAAAACTTGCTTCTATTCTGCGAAACTAGTGTTATTCCTTTCACAAATAATTTTTTCAAATTTCTTACCTCTTGTAGTTGGCAAATTGAAAATTATCAGTGAGTTTCTTGAACTTGATCCTTGTAAGAATCACGAAGCGGTCAACAATAAATGTTTATTAATGCAAATGAAAATTAGATGTGCACAACACTTGATTTGTGCAATCTTGCAATCTACGAAGAATATTTATTTTTGCATTTTATGATACCTTAAATGGGTGTAATTAAAACAGCCAATACCAATGCTATGTGATACCAATCGAAATGTTCTTTTATTTAGGTTATTGAAATATTTAAAATAAACAAAAAATAATTAATTACAATATATAAATTAAAAATATTTATTAACAAATAATTATGTTTTTTTATTTGAGTATTCACGTTGAATCTCAACAAACTGTATGGTCAATGAATTATGATAGTGATACTTACTGCCGGGGGGATAGGTGTTGGTTGATATTGTTGTTAGAAGTTGCTGATGACGAATGGCTGTCGATTTCATTAGTTGTGGAAGGCTTCCGATTTCAATGGTTTTTAACAGCTGGTGTAAGGTAACGAGCTCAGAAGCCTGTATTTTATAGGTGCTGTTTGATGTTTGTTTAGTAAGACGAGCACACTGACTTAGGTGTGTGCATTATTATTTGGTTTTTGTAAAGGTTCGTATTGTAAAGGTGTTGTCTTTTAAGACACAATCTGGCATAATCTCAAAAATATCAGCCTTCTGCTCCGCTGTTAGCGATATGAACTCACTCCGATGGCCGTAGACTGCCAACATAGTTAAAGAATGAGTAGAGCCTTGTACGCGTGACTGTGCTAGGTGGGAGATTTCCCATAATTTGATTGTATCACTTCTGCTTCTGGTTATTATTTAAACGAATCATGCCAAGGATGAGTTTTACAATTGGGTCGTTGTATGGTAACAACGGGTGTTTTTTTTTTTTTTTTTTGTCGTATGCTTAGGTTGCCTCTTTTTCTTTCCTACCACCGACTCTTGAATTTTAGTTCCATTGCTTGATCCAGCTCCATGGGGGCCTGTATCCCACTCTTTGAGGCAGGGGAATTTCGTCTGAAATTCAAGAACAGTTCGATTTCACCAATCTTTTAAGAAAGGTTTCGGCCAGAGAGATTCATATCGGTGTAGAAATGTTTTTTTGTCCATGAAACTACATCATACCTAACAGCCGATCCGGTTTCATGCCTCTGGATATGCTGCTAGATTATCATTGCCTTGTCTTTTTTTGCCTTACACATTTTTAACCTTTTTTGTAGCGAAGATCTTGATTTCCTTTATTGGTGCTATTTTCGATTTTTAAAAAAGGAGTCATATGCCTTCAATCAGGTAGCATAACCCGAAGGTACATCACAGCTCCATATGCCTGTTATGAGACGTCCACAAATATATTTATTTACTATTTTTCTTCCCTTCGAACATGTGTCCGGCAATTTGAAATCTCCTAATATTTTCTGTTTCTTTTCCGCTCTTCAAACACAATAAGTCTACTTGGGAATACTTTATATGTTACATATTTTATGTTATATAATGTTAATCCCAAAACCTTGGTTATTGACTTGTCAAAATTGAGATATACTTATCTATCCTCTAGAGGAACTCCATACAGCAGTTTCAAGTGGTTAGTACACCATTTTCGTACTCTAAACACTACTTCCCATAATAACGTATCAGGCTGTATCTGCATCTCAATGCCGTTGCTTAACTGTCAGATCCGCACATGCAATTCTCAACGTAAAAACTCTTTTAAAGTACCAGCGCCCTAATGGATATTTTTGTAGTTTCGTATCTGCAAGCCATTCAGACATCTTTTAGCAAGATATGGGGCGTACGTCGTACCATATCATATTCGCTGATATTTGCGATCCCTTTTATCGACTATTTGTGTATACA
Source organism: Musca domestica (assembly GCF_030504385.1). Classification (NCBI taxonomy): domain Eukaryota; kingdom Metazoa; phylum Arthropoda; class Insecta; order Diptera; family Muscidae; genus Musca; species Musca domestica. The sequence continues at coordinate 352,990 of NW_026712268.1, forward strand.
TCTTCTCAATGTCTGTTGTGTCTCAAATAAACTTTTATCATATGTCAATATCTGATCTTCAGAAACATTGTATTGTTCCCAGAACTTCTTTAATAAAACTTCCAGAGGAAACTCATCTTCTCCTAAAAAGTTGCTTCAATTAGATCCAAGTCAGAATCATGACGGAGTCAACAATAAATGTTTATTATTGTAAAGGGAAATTAAATTTACGCAACAGTTGAATTGTGTAATCTTGATAAACTTATTTTTTCCAATCTACAGTGATGTATTTATACATTTTGGGTATCATGAAAACTAGCATTAAATGTAAGTTAAGCAATAAATTGCTTTAGACAATAACCAATGCTATGTAAAGCTACTCGAGGCGTTTCTTTATTTTGATTATTGGCCTGCTTAAAATAATAATAATAAAAATAATTTAGGTCAGTTACCAGATGAGGTAAAACAATATTGTTCATTAATAAAAAGTAAAATTATTTATGAGCAAAAAATTATGTTCTTTCGAACAGAGTTTTTCCTTAGGTTAAGTAACGTTAATGGGTGGAATTCACAGTTAATGTGGAGGTGGTTTGAGTCGTGGAAAATGAACGATTACCAGGATACATCATTCGTAAAAAATGGGAAAACGATGGATATGTCCGGTGAGCTGTGGCATTCTCCTCTTCTTCTGGTGGGTACAGTGCCCATTCACTGTGAAAAACGCGGACCTATCAATTTGCTCAGCTAGTACTTGTAGCTCTGGTTATAAGCTAGGACGGAATGCCGCAACTCATAGTGGACATTACAATTCCTCTCATTCCAGGCTCTTTTTGACATCCAAAAGCGACTTAGAACCGGCAAATACGTTCTAATCATAACAACGTTTTAGACTGCACTTTTCATTGCTTTTAGATTCATAAATGGCACTATCTCTTTTATTTTGTTTCCGATTTTGTTGCAATTGCATTGCAAAAACTATTCACAATCCGGAGATGGAGAAGCAACATGTTATACAAGATTACGTACTCTGACGACGACTTAAGTGAAAACGACAAAAATTTGGCCCATTGGGAACTATATTGCTGCAGCATGTCACACCATAAAGTCATTCGTTGTCTCCCAGTCTTGTTGTATATTAACTTTACTTATTCTGAAACCACATTTTTTGCACTAGTGGCAAAGTCTGCTCGTGTATCATTTCCCAAAAATGTCAACAAACATTTTCCACTTCGAGTAATTCCCACTGAATTGAGAGATTGTAATTTTTGGCAGATTAACTTGAGTTACCATGTACCCTTCTGAACTATTTTGAGATGATGCACTACAGACCTGTGTTAGCGTCGACATTTTTTCCTCTAATGTTAACGTCTCTTCCTCTAAGAGAACATATGCTGATGCATCGTACCCCACCAACGTTGGGTCATCAACATTTTCCAACATATTGAAGTGGACGTCTTCCACGTGTGACCACAAGTTCTCAATTGCAGCCACTGTTTGACAGGAAGCAGCTTGACTTGAACTGCCCCTTATTAATGTTTTAATTGACTGTATTATGCCCGTTGACGTCTCACCAATGCAGCCACACTGCTGGTTGCAGTAGACTGTCTGAATCGTTTCTGCGCCCCTCCGTTGTTGCGGGACGTGGTTTCTGAGGCATTTGTTCGTTTCCTTTTTTTGATGTCTGCCTCGATGTTGTCGATTACAGCTCTATATTCTTCTCCAATGGCTTGTCAGTCGTTACTGTCGATATGAAGATGCAATTCTGCCGCAGGATCCTAAGTCGAACTATGCTTTGACTGCAGTCGATATCGGCCTAGAGTGCTTCCATCCACTTCAGCTTGTTGCTGTAGATATGCACTGTTCTATTATCCAATGCAGCCTTTTTGACGTTAGCAATCACCTTCCTCAACTCAACAATTGTTGCTTGCTGTTGCTCTAGTATTGTAGGTAGGTCCATAGTGAATCTCTATTACGCTGGCAACTATCTTCACAAATTGTTTATGGCCTTTGATTTTTGCTTCTTCCTTTCCCAGATGGTGTATAGCTCTTAAAAATGGCTTCTATTCTGCGAAACTAGTTTTCTTCCTTTCGTAAATAATTGTTTCAAATTTCTTACCTTTTGTGGGTGACAAATTAAAATTTATCAGTGAGTTTCTTGAATTTGATCGTTGTCAGAAACACGAAGCGCTCAACAATAAATGTTAATTAGCGTAAAGGAAAATTAGATGTACATAACAAGTGAATTGTGTAATCTTATTTTTGCATTTGTTGATGAGTTCAATGGGTAAAAAAACATAGTTTTTTGTTCATAAATATTTTTAATTTTTGTTATATAACTGGCCTAAATTTTTTTATTGTTTTTTTTAAGTATTCCAGTAACCCAATTAAAAAACATATTGATTGGTATCACATTCGTCACCAAATAATAGCTCCTCGTCTGCTTCAAATATGTTGAGTGTACTTGATTCCAACACTTTCTGTACATGAATGAGAGTTTTTGAAAGTATCTCGTAGCTTCTACTCACATCAGCTACCCTGCACAACTCCTAAAGGCTAAAGGGTTCTTATCCCGGTAGAAAAATCATTCATATCTGCCTAAACCGTAGAAAGATTATTACATGTGATCAATTTCTATTCCGATGTCACTAACTTTGTAACTGCAATTCCAGTAAATGGCAGGCTTATTCTCAAACCTGTGTATTACACAAGCATTGAGGTAAGATTAGTAAAGCCAAAAGCATTATCGACATTAGCATGTTGCTTGACATCTTGTGGAATAAACTTGTTATCAATAACTTTTCTTCAGCATGTCTCGGCTTTTATTTTCTGAAATCCTCTCAAAATACTGTTTGATGCATTTTTTGTACAGTGCCTGCCATAGCCTTCCCGCGATAATAAAATATTTCTGTGTTAATGTTGCGAGTACCAATTGTGAGCCAAAGCGGTTATTCTTCAAATGAATTATGCCAAGGATGAGTTTTAAAATTAAGGTCGTTGAATGGTAACAACATTGGGTGTTTTTTTGTCGTATGCCAGGGCTGCCTCTTCGAACCTGCCACCAAATCTACGTATTCCTTTGTCATCAAGAAACGGAGTTAAACTATGCATGGTAGTTGATTTGTGCAATGCTCCATATTTTCTCAACTGCCGTGATTCTTTTGTAAAATCCGACACCTTGTTGGTCTTGTCTATTAGTTGCGCTCCATAGGATTTGCTTAACTGTCAGACCCACACATGAAGAGTCTACCTATATATTTTTGTAAGTTCGTATCTGCAGGATATCACATATTCAGATATCTTATTATGTATTATGTATTTAACACATCACATTCGATTCCCTTGTCTGGGATATTTCTCCATAGGATAAGGTAATATTTGCTATCCATTTTGAATTTTTTCTATACATCTTCTCAATATCTACCGTGAACACAAATCACGGTAGTCTGAACCGCGACAATATCCCAAACTGTTCTCCTTGAACCCTGGGATCTGAATGCAAAATACCATTGAGTGACCACACAGATACACAAGGCGCATCGAACACAATTTTTGTTGTGCTGCTATTTGGGCGTAGGACACCTCTCTTTATTGTATTATCGTCATATGATCATCTTGTGCCCAAAACTTCTTTAATAAAACTTCCAGAGCGCGTTCATCTTCTCCTAAAACTGTGCACGTCACAGTTTCTGATTGTACCTGAATTCTTCCACTAGCAATCCACCCTAGCTTAGAGTTCTTAAATATAGGAAGCTCTCTAGACATTCGAATTTCTTGTGATTGAATCAGATTAAAATGGATCTCTGCTCCAAGTAGTGCGTAAATCCTTGTCGTTTAATAAAAGTGGTGATCTGTTAACTTGATGTTAATGTCGATGCCAATGCTTGTTTGCGGTGGCACTATATTTGGTAACACAAAAGCTTCTAGACGTATTCTGACTTTGCTTGTCAACGATTGACTCTGTCGTTTGCGGTTCTTGATCTTCCCCCAACGTCTCCCATACAGAGAAATGCTTGAATCGGATCGATACCCAACTTCTGCACAAGTCGTACTGACACCGCATTAATCTGTGAGCCGGAATCTAGAGTTGCCTTAAATTCATAGCTTCTACCATTCCATTAACCCAAGCGATTGCAATGAGTACATTGATTTGGCTCTATTCGCCGATGCCACTGTTGGCGACCTCTGAGCTGACACTTGTGGAGAAATGCAAAAGTGTATTGTGTTTTTGTTGATACTTCTGCACGTCCCATTTGTATATGTTTTTGTTTGATGGTTATCCTTAAAGCAATTAAAGCACATATTGTTTGTAGTAACCCATTTCTGTCTTTCGGGCGCTGGCATTGAGTACAATTGCATGCAGTAATATAGCCGGCGATCGCTGTAATGTAAATGTAAATAGGGGGAGACATACACAACACTTGAATTTCATTAAAACTAGCATTAAATGTAAAGTAAGCCATAAATTACATCAGCCAATAACCCATGCAATGTGAAACTAGTCAAGGTGTTTCTTTATTTATGTTATTGGCCTGCATAAGGTAAATAATGATTATACAGGGTGAGATATAAAAAGCTGCAACAAAGTCAAAAGCCATAATTTTTAAAATTTTTTTATATCTTATTGAATGAAAGCAAAAAATGTCGGAAATAGCGTCAAATTTTAGAATAAGTTTTGATTTGTTTGAATTGCTCACCTTCGGCACGAATTATGGCCTTCAAACTGCCAAAGAAACTGTCACACACTGCCCGAATGTTGTTCTGTTGTATTCCCGGCGAACCGCTTGCTTGAGGTGATCGATGCTTTGGTATTTTTTAGTGCCAACCTTGCTTTCTAAAATATTGCAGACACAATTAGATGTTGGTGACCAAACGTTTGCGTGCCTAAGGCTTTAATACACCCTCCAGAATATTTTCGCGATAATATTCGGCTTTTATTCTGATGCCACAGTCGATTAATACGAGCGGAGAGCGACCATCGGTTGTTATGGCGTCCCACACCATCACCATGGCCGGCGCTTGAGTTCTGGTGGCCAACCGAACATGCACATTTTCAGCTGCCCACTTTGGCAAGGAAACACTATTATTTTGTTTGTTTACAAATTGCTATTTTTAGTCTATTTTATTTTCGTTGCGGTGTAAGTTCTTGCACTTTTTGAAGTTTCAATGGCTTACCCCGAGCTCATTTTTTAATATTTACCAAATATTGCGATATGTTCAGCTCACGAGCCATTTTTTTGGCCACTGTGACGCGGGTTTCGATCAATTCGCTACTTTTCGAACCATTTCTGCTGATGTTGCTATTTCTTCCGTCCACTTCCTTGATGTCGGGCTACGATACCAGTATCAGAGTAACAAGCAATGGTACGAAATACAAAAGTTTTATTCACATTTAAATGCTGAAGTGCTCTAACGTTATCCACTTGTATTTTTTCAGCCAAATAAAAAGAAATCATACTATCACGCTTAAATTCCATCACGAGTAATTTTTTTTCTGGAAAATGCTTTTGTACGCTTGTAAGAATATAAAAAGCTGTTACTGGAATAATTTTGAGATTTGTGGTACGAATGGCTTAGAAATGAAAGCAGTCCTAATTTGCCTGCAGTTTTTCATCTCACCCTGTATGTGTCAGCTATATGCTGACACAGAAAAAAAACTATAAAATAACTACAAAAATAAAAAAATGTATATGCAAAAAATATTTTCTTTTGAACTTTCTCCCCTACGTTGAACAGGGGACGTTAATTGTTGACCATATATTGTAAAGGTGTTGTCCTCTAATATACAATCTGGCCTAATTTCCAATGGTCCAGCCCCTTGCCCCTACATGCAGCAGTTTCAAGTGGTTAGTACACCATTATTGTTGTTTAATCCCTCTTCCACTAATAACGTATTAGGCTGCTTCTGCTTCTTAACACAGACTCAAACATGAATTGTCTACTTATAAATGTTTGTATGTTCATATCTGCCAGCCTTTCAGACATCTCGTTAGTGTATTTAACATATTATATCTCTTGTCTAGGATGTTTCTCCATAGGTTTAGGTGATATTTGCGATCCATTTTGTCGACTACCGTTTTTCTATACATCTTCTCAATGTCTATTGTAAACACAGAATTCGGTAGTCTGAACCACAACAACATTCCTAACAGAACTTCTTGAACCCTGGGACCTCAATGCATGTTAGCATTGGCCACACAGATGATGTCTTGCAAGACGCATCGAATACAACCCTGAGTTTTGTTGTGGTGCTATTTGAGCGAGGACACCTCTGTTGATTGTATTTTCATCATATATCAACTTCTGATTTTCACAAGTATCCTCTTGTTCCCAGAACTTCTTTAACAAAACTTCCAGGGAATGTTCATCTTCTCCAAAAATTGTGCATGTCACAGTTTCTATTTGTGCCTGTATATTCCATTAGGTATCCACCCTAGCTTCGAGTTTTTTAATATATAGGAAACTCTCTAGGCATTCAAATTTCATGTGATAGAATCAGATTAAAATAGAACTCTGTCCCAAGTAGTACGTAAATCCTTGTTGTTTGATAAATGTGGTGATCTGAGCTGACACTACTGCTGAATGGTTTTCTGCTTGTGGCCTTGTGAAAAATGCAAAAGTGTATTGTGTTTTTGTTGACACTACTTGCACGTCCCATTTTTTTGATGATTATCCTTAAAGCACATATTGTTTGCAGTAATCCACATTTGTCTTTCAGCCAATGTCATTGACAACAATTGCATGCAGTAATATAGCTGGTGATCACTGTCAATTAATATAAATAACGGGAGATATGCACAACACTTATTATTATGTAATCTTGGCATGTTTAAAATTTCTTGCACTCTACGAAAAATATTTTTTTTTCATTAAAACTAGCACTGAATGTAAAGTAAGCGATAAATTACTTCAGCTAATAACCCATGCAATGTGAAACCAATCGAGGTGTTTCTTTATTTATGTTATTGGCCTGCATAAGGTAAACAATGATTATATAGGTCAGTTATATGCTGACATAGAAACAAACTATAAAATAATAACAAAAGTAAAAAATGTATATGCAAAAAATATGCTCTCTTGCGCATTCTGCCCTACATTGAACGGAAAGCGTTCGAGAAACTGCCTGTTCAATGATGTACGATGATTGCACTGAATGTTTTTGAAGATGTTAGTGGTGAAAATTGACTGTGACGTATATGGCTATTCCGATTCCAATGAAAGAGCTAGATAGCTGATGGCATAATGATGAATGGCTTTTGTGGAAGGCTTCCGATTTCAATGGTTCTTAGCAGCTGATGTAAGGTATCGAATTCAGCAGGGTGTATTTCATAGGTGCTGTTTAATATTTTTTGAGAAAGACGAGCTTACTGGATGAGAAAATGGAATTCTAAGAAATTGAGGTCTCAGGTATGATATGTGCATTATTGTTGACCGTATATTGTAAATTTGTTGCCGTTTAAAATACGATGTGGCCTAACTTCTAATGTTACAGCCCCTTACACCTCCTGAAGGGTTCTTATCCCGCTAGAAAAATCATTCATATCAGCCCAAAAGGGAGAAAAATCTTAATAAGTAATCAACCACTGCATTACAGGCATGTTGTCTTCCTTTTGATATCCAATTGAACAGGCTCAACGTTTGCTTATGGTATACTCCATTTCCTTCTTTCTTGAAGAGTACTTAGGTATATCGCAGACCAACGTCTTAAGAACTCATGCCTAATCTGCGATATTACTTTTCATCTGCTTGTCAATGATGATGACGATTGGTTCTCTGATGGATCAATCTGTGCCGTTAAAGGCTCTCCCATAAAAAAATTTAACAGGTGTTAATGCTGCTAGATCATTTGGATCGTTAGAAATAGGAATCAGAAGTTATAGTACGAAGCAATAGTTGCATCGAAGACTTCACCACAGCTTCCATTAACCACCAAAATGTGAAACTCTTGGGGGAATAAAAATGAATATCTTGTCTCGGCTATTTCCTTTCTGCTATTCTTTCCAAATACTCAATTCATTGAGCTGACTGTTTGCTCCTACAAAGTTTGTCGCATTGTCTGAATGCAAGGTTTGACATTTTCCCCGACGAGAGATAAATCTCTTCAACACTACAAACACATCAATGTAAACCTGCTAAGACTCTGCTAGGTTGAAGAATTCCCATAATTTGATTGTATAACTTCGGCTTTGCTCATGTGTTGCCTGCCATAGCCTTCCCCTTGATGATCCAATATTTCTGTCTTCACATTGCGAGTAGCAATTGTGAGCCACAGTTGTTATTATTTAAATGAATCTGCCAGGGATGAGTTTTACAATTGGGTCGTAGTATGGTAACCACATCGAGTGTTTTGTGTCGTGTGCTAAGGATACCTCTTTTCCTTTCCTGCCACCGACTCTACAATTCCTTCGTCGTCAAGAAACGGAGTTAAATTGTGTATGGAAGTTGATTTGTGCAATGTTCTTTAGTAAAATCCGACACCTGGATGGTTTTGTCTATTAGTAGCATTGCTTGATTTAGCTCCTTAGGGGTCAATACTTCTATCGAGCTTCCATGCTTGCTTGCTAGATGATATCCTGTAATCCACTGTTTGAGGCAATTGCTGACACTGTAGTTCTCGTCTGAAATTCAAGATCAGTTTGATTTTCACCATTTTTTGAGAACGGTTCCAGCCAGAGAAATTAATATCGGTGTAGAAATGTTGGTTTGTTCATAAAACTACAACATACCTAACAGCCCATCCGGTTTCATGCCTCTAGACTATTCCTGCCTTGTCTTTTTTGCCGTGCATATTTTTAACCTTGTTGGTAACGAACGTCTTGATCTCCTTTATTGGTACTATTTTCGATTTTGAACAAAGGATTCTGAATATATGCCTTCAATTAGCCATAACCCGAAGATATTTATCTAAATTGTTGTTGGTTTCTCTTCATCGATCATGTGTCTGGGCAACTTGAAATCATTTAATAGCTTCTTTTTCACTCTTCACACAAGATTAGTCTGCTTGAAGAATATTTTACACGTTATATATTTTATGTTATATAATTCTACCACTCCATTAACCCGAGCTGTACGTCGATTTGGCTCTATTCGCCGATGCCACTGTTGGCGACCTCTGAGCTGACACTACTGCTGAATGGTTTTCTGCTTGTGGCCTTGTGGAAAAATGTAAAGGTGTACTGTGTTTTTGTTGGCTCTTCCTGCACGTCCCATTTGTACACGTTTTTGATTGATGGTTATCCTTAAAGCACGTATTGTTTGTAGTAACCCATTTCTGTCTTTCGGGCGCTGGCATTTACAACAATTGTAATATAGCTAGTGATCGCTGAAATGTGAATAGAGGGAAATATGCACAACACTTGCAATCTACGAAGAATATTTATTTTTGCTCGCTAATTACACATTTTGAATTTCATTAAAACTAGCATTAAATGTAAAGTAAGCCATAAATTTCTTCATCCAAAAACCCATGCAATGTGAAATTAATCGAAGTGTTTCTTAATTTGTGTTATTGGCCTGCATAAGGCAAACAATGATTATATAGGTCAGTTATATGCTGACAGAGAAAAAAACTATTAAGGTAACAAGCTCAGCAGCGTGTATTTCATAGGTACTGTTAAATATTTTTTTGTGCCAATGGCTTAAGTCTCAGATATTATTGGTGCATTATTATTATTGTTGGCGTATATTGTAAAGGTATTGTCCCTTAAAATTCAATCTGTACTAATTTCTAATGTTCCAGTCCCTTGCAGCTCTGAAAGATTCTTATCCCAAAGTAGATGCTGGGCTAATTCTCAAACTTGAGTATGTTGAACGACTGAATTTATCATAGTGGCACTTAGGCACTTAGGGATTCAGCAGACCAACGTCGCCAGAACTCATTGCTAATCTGCGATATTACTTTCCATCTGATGTTGACGATTGGTTCGCTGATGGATCAACTTGTGACGTTAAATACTCTCCAACAAGAAAATTACCATGTGTTAACGCTGCTAAATCGTCCTCAACTGCTGTATTTCTTTCGCAAAATCCGACACCATTTCCCTCTTTCTTGAATAATACTTAGGTATTCCGCAGACCAACGTCTTAAGAACTCATGCCTAATCTGCGATATTTCTTTCCATCTGCTCGTGAATGATGATGACGATTGGTTCGCTGATGAATCAACCTGTGCCGTTAAAGGCTCTCCCACAAGAAAATTACCAGGTGTTAATGCTGCTAGATCGTTTGGATCGTTAGAAATAGGCATCAGAGGTTATGGTACGAAGCAATAGTTGCATCGACGACTTCACCACAGCTTCCCATAAACCACCAAAATGTGAAGCTCTTGGGGGAATAAACTGAAAATCAATACCTTCTCTTGAGCATGTGTCGGCTATTTCCTTTCTGCTATTCTTTCCAAATACTCAATTAATTGAGCTGACTTTTTGCTCCTACAAAGTTTGTCGCATGTCTGAATGCAAGGTTTGACATTTTCCCCGACTAGCGATAAATCTCTTCAACACTACAAACACAGCAATGAAAACCTTGTATAGTCTCTTGCCTCTTATTTTTAGTGAATCCATAACGACCCTCAATAGTCAACGCCGGACACAATAAAGTGACTCGTAGGCGTGACACTGCTATGTAGGAGTATTCCCATAATTTGATTGTATAACTTCGACTTCACTCAGGTGCACCTTACGCAATTTTGTTCATGTGTTACCTACCATGGCTATGGCTTTGGGCATAGCCACATATCGCAGAACATAACCTACAAATGGTTGTAGTCAACTAAATGAATTTCAGTGGTTAATATCCTGTATCCCACACTTTGAGGCAGTGGAATTTCGTCTGAAATTCAAGAATATTTCGAATTTTCCCATTCTTTTCAGAAAGGTTTCGGGCAGAGAGATTCATATCGGCATAGAAATGTTTGTTTGTCCATAAAACTACATCATACCTAACAGCCGATCCGGTTTCATGCCTCCGGATATGAAATCTGCTGATTTATCCTTGCCTTGACTTTTTTCGCCTAGTAAATTTTTAATCTTGTTGGTAACGATGGTCTTGATGTCCTTTTTTGTTGCTATTTCCGATTTTGAAAAAAGGAGTCTGACTGTATGCCTTCAACAAGGTGGCATAACACGCCTTTTATGAGGCGTCCACAAATATATACATATCTACATTTTTGTTGGTTTCTCTCCATTGAACTTGTGTGTGGGTAATTTGAAATCATTTAATACATTATTTTTCGCTGTTCAAACACAGTAGGTCTGCTTGGGATTACCTTATATATCATATATTTTTTGTTATACAATGTAAATCCCAAAACTTTGGTTGATGACTTGAGATCTTCTTCTCTACCTTCTGGAGAAACTGCATGCAGCAGTTTCAAGTGGTTAGTACACCATTATTTTAGTCTAATCCTGCTTCCACTAATAACGTCTTAGGCAGCTTCTGCTTTTTAACACAGACTCACACATGAATTGTCTACTTATAAATTTTTGTATGTTCATATCTGCCAGCCTTTCAGATATCTCGTTAGTGTATTTAACATAATATATCCCTTGTCTGGGATGTTTCTCCATAGGATTAGGTGATATTTGCGATCCATTTTGTCGACTACCGCTTTTCTATACATCTTCTCAATGTCTATTGTAAACACAGAATTCGGTAGTCTGAACCACAACAACATTCCTAACAGAACTTCTTGAACCCTGGGACCTCAATGCATGTTAGCATTGAATGGCCACACAGATGATGTCTTGCAAGACGCATCGAATACAACCCTGAGTTTTGTTGTGGTGCTATTTGGGCGTAGGACACCTCTGTTGATTGTATTTTCATCATATATCAACTTCTGATTTTCACAAGTATCCTCTTGCTCCCAGAACTTCTTTAACAAAACTTCCAGGGAACGTTCATCTTCTCCAAAAATTGTGCATGTCACAGTTTCTATTTGTGCCTGTATACTTGAATTAGCTATTCACCCTAGCTTCGAGTTCTTTAATATATAGGAAACTCTCTAAGCATTCAAATTTCTTGTGATAAAATCAGACTAAAATAGAACTCTGTCCCAAGTAGTACGTAAATCCTTGTTGTTTGATAAATGTGGTGATCTGAGCTGACACTACTGCTGAATGGTTTTCTGCTTGTGGCCTTGTGAAAAATGCAAAAGTGTATTGTGTTTTTGTTGACACTACTTGCACGTCTCATTTGAACAAGTTTTTGTTTGATGATTATCCTTGAAGCACTTATTGTTTTTAGTAATCCACATCTGTCTTTCAGCCAATGTCATTGACAACAATTGCATGCAGTAATATAGCTGGTGATCACTGTCAATTAATATAAATAATGGGAGATAATTTAATAATGGGATAAATTTCTTGCACTCTACGAAAAATATTTTTTTTTCATTAAAACTAGCATTGAATGTAAAGTAAGCGATAAATTTCTTCAGCCAATAACCCATGCAATGTGAAAAATCGAGGTGTTTCTTTATTTATGTTATTGGCCTGCATAAAGTAAACAATAATTATATAGATCAGTTATATGCTGACATAGAAACAAACTATAAAATAATAACAAAAGTAAAAAATGTATATGAAAAATATATGTTCTATTGCGCATTCTGCCCTATATTGAACGGAAAGCGTTCGAGAAACTGCCTGTTCAATGATGTACGATGATTACACTGAATGTTTTTGAAGATGTTAGTGGTGAAACTTGACTGTGACGTATATGGCTATTCCGATTCTAATGAAAGAGCTAGATAGCTGATGGCATGATGATGAATGGCTTTTGTGGAAAACTTCCGATTTCAATGGTTTTTAGCAGCTAATGTAAGGTATCGAATTCAGCAGCGTGGATTTCATAGGTGATGTTTAATATTTTTTGAGAAAGACGAGCTTACTGGATGAGGAAATGGAATTCTAAGCCATTGAGGTCTCAGATATGATATGTGCATTATTGTTGACCGTATATTGTAAAGGTGTTGCCCTTTAAAATACGATCTGGCCTAACTTCTAATGTTACAGCCCCTTGCATATATGTTGGGCTTATTCTCAAACTTAAGTATGTTGAACGATTGACTTAATCATAGTGGTAGGAATAATAAAGCCACAAGCATTATCGATCTTAGCATTCTGCTTGACGTCTTGAACCACTTTGATGATGGCCCTTCACTACTACTCTCTCTTTCTCCCTATGTATAAGTGGTAGAGATTTCTTCTAATTTTTGCATAAAGGAGCTAATCTGTTTATGGCTATTTTAACTTCGCCATTTTGTGTCTTTACGTGAACTACACGAACTCATGCCTAATCTGCGATACTACTTTCCATCTGCTTGTCAATGATGATGACGATTGGTTCTCTGATGGATCAACCTGTGCCGTTAAAGGCTCTCCCACAAGAAATTACCAGGTGTTAATGCTGCTAGATTGTTTGGATCGTTAGAAATAGGAATCAGAAGTTATGGTACGAAGCAATAGTTGGTACGAAGCAATAGACGACTTCACCACAGCTTCCCATAAACCGCCAAAATGTGAAACTCTTGGGGGAATAAAAATGAATACCTTGTCTCGTCTATTTCCTTTCTGCTATTCTTCCCAAATACTCAACTCATTGAGCTGACTGTTTGCTCCTACAAAGTTTGTCGCATTGTCTGAATGCAAGGTTTGACATTTTCCCCGACGAGCGATAAATCTCTTCAACACTACAAACACAGCAATGTAAACCTGCTAAGACTCTGCTAGGTTGAAGAATTCCCATAATTTGATTGTATAACTTCGGCTTTGCTCATGTGTTGCCTGCCCTTGATGATCCAATATTTCTGTCGTCACATTGCGAGTAGCAATTGTGAGCCACAGTTGTTATTATTTAAATGAATCTGCCAGGGATGAGTTTTACAATTGGGTTTGTTTCGCATGCTAAGGATAAGTCTTTTCCTTTCCTGCCACCGACTCTACAATTCCTTCGTCGTCAAGAAACGGAGTTAAATGGTGTATGGAAGTTGATTTGCACAATGTTCCACCTCAACTGCCGTATTTCTTTAGTAAAATCCGACACATGGATGGTCTTGACTATTAGTAGCATTGCTTGATTTATCTCTTTAGGGGTCAATAATTCTATCGAGCTTCCATGCTTGCTTGCTAGATGATATCCTGTAACCCACTGTTTGAGGCAATTGCTGACACTGTAGTTCTCGTCTGAAATTCAAGATCAATTTGATTTTCTCCATTTTTTGAGAACGGTTCCAGCCAGAGAGATTCATATCGGTGTAGAAATGTTGGTTTGTCCATAAAACTACAACATACCTAACAGCCCATACGGTTTCATGCATCTAGACTATTCTTGCCTTGTCTTTTTTTGCGAGCATATTTTTAACCTTGTTGGTAACGAACATCTTGATCTCCTTTATTGGCCCTATTTGCGATTTTGAACAAAGGATTCTGAATATATGCCTTCAATTAGCATAACCCGAAGTTATTTATCTAAATTGTTGCTGGTTTCTCTTCATCGATCATGTGTCTGGGTAATTTGAAATCATTTAATAGCTTCTTTTTCACTCTTCACTCTTGATTGTATTTTCGTCATATGTCAACTTCTGATCTTCACAAGTATCATCTTGTTCCCAGAACTTCTTTAATAAAACTTCCAAAGCGCGTTCGTCTCCTCCTAAAACTGTGCATTTCACAATTCCTGATAGTGCCTGAATTCTTCCACTAGCAATCCACCCTCTATCCGAGTTCTTAAATAGAAGAAGTTCTCTAGACATTCGAATTTCTTGTGATAGAATCAGATTAAAACATAACTCTGCTCCAAGTCGTACGTAAATCCTTGTTGTTTCATAAAAGTGGTGATCTGTTAACTTGATGTTAATGTCGATGCCAATGCTTGGTTGCGGTGGCACTATATTTAGTAAAAAGCTTCTAGACGTGTTCTGAATTTGTTTGTAAGCGACTGAAGTTCAACGTTGACTCTGTGGTTTGCGGTTCTTGACCTTCCACCAAGACCTGCGATACAAAGAGGTACTTGAATGGGATCGATACCCAACTTCTGCACAAGTCTGCACACACCAAATTAATCTGTTAGCCGGAATCCAGAGTTGCTTTAAATTCATAGCTTCTACCATTCCATTAACCTGAGCGGTTGAAAGGAGTATGTATGATCTGTGATCTATTCACCGATGCCACTGTTGGCGACTTCTGAGCTGACACTACTGCTGAATAGTTTTCTGCTTGCGGCCTTGTGGAAAAAAGCAAAAGTGTATTGTGTTTCTGTTGACACTTCTTGCACGGCCCTTAGCGCAATTCAAACACATATCGTTTCTAGAAACCCATTTCCGTCTTTCGGGCATTGTCATAGACAGCAATTGCATGCAGTAATATAGGTGATCACCTTTACACGTTTGATATCTACTTTACTCTCCTGAATTCCGTTGACTGCTTCTAATGATTTAAAGCGACTCCTCAACTAACTATATGCCTTCAATCAGCATTACACAAATGAACTTCCATACACAATTTAACTCCGTTTCTTGACGACGAAGGAATTGTTAAGTCGGTGGCAGGAAAGGAAAAGAGGTATCCTTAGCACACGACACAAAACACCCGATGGTGTTACCACTTAACGACCCAATTGTAAAACTCATCCTTGGCATGATTCGTTTAAATAATAACCACTGTGGCCCACAATTGCTACTCGCAACCTCAAGACAGTAATATTGGATCATCAAGGGAAAGGCAATGCCAGGTAACACATGAGCAAAATTGCGTAATTTTGAGCGAAGCCGAAGTTATTCAATTAAATTATAAGAACCCTCCCACCAAACAGAGTCACGCCTACAAGGGAGTTTATTGTGTCCGGCTTTGACTGACTCATATCATTATGATGAGGATTCGATAAAACATCGATGATGTTATCTTCTATATGTTTCAGATGAAATTATTATGAGCTACGAAATGAGGAAAGTAATTGATTGCGTAGCTTTTGCAATATCATTCTCCTTCATCACCTTAATTGACAGTTCATTTATACTTTATGTTGCCGAAGCTTCTTTCACTCATAATTGATGTCGATTCCTTAGCAGCTACAACAGATGTTGCTTGTCTTCTTAATTGTCTCAGTCATTTGTTCTACACATTTCGATTCCAAGTCACCAAATAACGAGTGTGCGAGATTCCCGACCGTGTTTAGAGCTCCTCGTCTGCTTCACCTGGGAAAAATGTTGAGTGTATAAGATTCCAACAACATCTGTACATGAATGAGATTTTTTGAAAATATCTCATAGTTTCTATCAGCTACCTTGCACAACTCCTAAAGGCTTCTTATCCAAGCAGAAAAATCACTCATATCTGCCTAGATGATAAATTTCTATTCTGATGTCACTAACTTTGCAATTTTATTATAGTAGATGGGGGGCTTATCTTAAACCTGTGTAACACAAGTATAGCGGTAGGAATAGTAAAGGCACAAGCATTATCGATACCAGCACGCTACTTAACATCCAACTGATCAGGCTCAACATTTAAAGATGATGTACTCCATTTCCTTCTTCTTGAAGAGTATTTAGGTATTTCGTAAACCAACGTCCATAAAACTCACCCCCAATCTACGATACTACCTTTCATTTGCTTGTCAATGATGTTGACGATTGGTTCGATGAAGAATTTACCTGTGTCGTTTAAGTCTCTCCCACAAGAAAATGACCAGGTGTTAACGCTGCTAGGTCATTCGGAACGTTAGAAATAGGAGT
Source organism: Musca domestica (assembly GCF_030504385.1). Classification (NCBI taxonomy): domain Eukaryota; kingdom Metazoa; phylum Arthropoda; class Insecta; order Diptera; family Muscidae; genus Musca; species Musca domestica. The sequence goes on from NW_026712268.1 coordinate 369,701, forward strand.
CACCGGTCTGCAATTCCGGATTGCCTCTATTTCGATAACAATTATTTTCCCCTCTTCGTGGGCTAAGGATGCACTACTTGGGTATGAGGCAAAAGTTGTCGCGTTGTCTGCACGCAAGGTTTGATATTTTACCCGACAAGCGAAAAACATCTTCAGCGCTACAAACACGGCTAGGTAAACCTTGTATGGTCTCTTGCTTCGTATTTTGTAGTGGATCCATAACGGCCTTGAATAGTCAACGCAGGGCACAATAAAGTGCCTTGTAGGCGTGACTCTGTTAGGTGGGAGATTTCCCATAATTTGATTGTATAACTTCGGCTTCCCTTATGTGCACCTTACGCAATTTTGCTCATGTGTTGCCTGCTATAGCCTTCAACTTGATGATCAAATATTTCTGGCTTGAGGTTGCGAGTGGCAATTGTGAGCCACAGTGGTTATTATTTAAACGAATAATGTCTAGGATGAGTTTTACAATTGAATGGTTATATGGTGACAAAATCGGGTGTTTTGTGTCGTATGCTCAGGTTGTCTTTCCTACCACCGCCTCAACAATTCCTTTGTCGTCAAGAAACGGAGTTAAATTGTGTATGGAAGTTCGTTTGTGTAATGCTTCATGTTACCTCAACTGCCGTATTTCTTTCATAACACCTACACCTGGATGGTCTTGACTATTAGTTGACATGCCAAAATTAAGATTTACTTCTGGACCAATTCCATGCAGAAGTTTTGAGTGGTTAGCACACCAATTTCGTACTCTAAATCCTGCTTCCACTAATAAGGAATGTTCGTATCTGCAAGCCTATCAGACAACTTACGTACGCCTTACAATACGTTAATGTATTTAACATATCATATTCGAGTTCTTTGTCGGGGTGTTCCTTCATAGGATTACCTGATATTTGCGAACCTTTTTGTCGAGTAGCACTTGTCTATACATCTTCTTAATGTCCGTTGTGAACACAAATCTCGGTAGTCTGAACCACAACAACATCCCTAACAGAACCTCTTGAACCCTTAAAGCACGTATTGTTTGTAGGAACCCATTTCTGTCTTTCGGGCGCTGGCATTTACAACAATTGTAATATAGCTAGTGATCGCTGAAATGTGAATAGAGGGAAATATGCAAAACACTTGCAATCTACGAAGAATATTTATTTTTGCTCGCTAACAGAACCTCTTGAACCCTGGGACCTCAATGCATGCTAGCATTGAATGGCCACACAGATGATGTCTTGCAAGACGCATCGAATACAACCCTGAGTTTTGTTGTGGTGCTATTTGGGCATAGGACACCTCTGTTGATTGTATTTTCATCGTGCAATATTCCTATTTGTACACGTTTTTGTTAGATAACTATCCTTAAAGCACATTGACAACAATTGTATGCAGTAATATATCTGGTGATCAATGTTAATTAATTTAATGAAGGGAGGTATACACAACATTTGAAGTGTGTAATCTAAGCATGCTTACAATTTCTTGCAAACTACGAAGAATATTTACTTTTTTCCATTAAAACTGGCATAATATGTAAAGTAAGCCATAAACTACTTCAGTCAATAACCCATGCAATGTGAAACCAATCGAGTTGTTTCTTTATTTATGTTATTGGCCTGCATAGCGTAAACAGTGATAATGTGGGTCAGTTATATGCTGACATAGAAGAAAACTATAAAATAACAACAAAACGTATATGGCTATTCCAATTCCAAAACAAAGAGCTAGATAGCTGATGACATGATGATGAATGGCTGTTGATTTCATACGTTGTGGAAGGCTTCCGATTTCAATGGTTTTTAGCAGCTAATGCAAGGTATCGAACTCAGCAGCGTGTATTTCATAGGTGCTGTTTAATATTTTTTGAGAAAGACGAGCTTACTGGATGAGGAAATGGAATTCTAAGCCATTGAGGTCTCAGATATGATATGTGCATTATTGTTGACCCTATATTGTAAAAGTGTTGCCCTTTAAAATACGATCTGGCCTAACTTCTAATGTTACAGCCCCTTGCACCTCCTGAAGGGTTCTTATCCCGCTAGAAAAATCATTCATATCAGCCCAAAAGGGAGAAAAATCTTAATAAGTAATCAATTTTCAATACCCTGTCACAAAATGTGTGACTCTAATTCAATTAAAATAGATGTTGGGCTTATTCTCAAACTTAAGTATGTTGAACGATTGACTTAATCATAGTGGTAGGAATAATAAAGCCACAAGCATTATCGATCTTAGCATTCTGCTTGACGTCTTGAACCGCTTTGATGATGGCCCTTCACTACTACTCTCTCTTTCTCCCTATGTATAAGTGGTAGAGATTTCTTCTAATTTTTGCATAAAGGAGCTAATCTGTTTATGGCTATTTTAACTTCGCCATTTTGTGTCTTTACGTGAACTACACGAACTCATGCCTAATCTGCGATACTACTTTCCATCTGCTTGTCAATGATGATGACGATTGGTTCTCTGATGGATCAACCTGTGCCGTTAAAGGCTCTCCCACAAGAAATTACCAGGTGTTAATGCTGCTAGATTGTTTGGATCGTTAGAAATAGGAATCAGAAGTTATGGTACGAAGCAATAGTTGGTACGAAGCAATAGACGACTTCACCACAGCTTCCCATAAACCGCCAAAATGTGAAACTCTTGGGGGAATAAAAATGAATACCTTGTCTCGTCTATTTCCTTTCTGCTATTCTTCCCAAATACTCAACTCATTGAGCTGACTGTTTGCTCCTACAAAGTTTGTCGCATTGTCTGAATGCAAGGTTTGACATTTTCCCCGACGAGCGATAAATCTCTTCAACACTACAAACACAGCAATGTAAACCTGCTAAGACTCTGCTAGGTTGAAGAATTCCCATAATTTGATTGTATAACTTCGGCTTTGCTCATGTGTTGCCTGCCCTTGATGATCCAATATTTCTGTCTTCACATTGCGAGTAGCAATTGTGAGCCACAGTTGTTATTATTTAAATGAATCTGCCAGGGATGAGTTTTACAATTGGGTTTGTTTCGCATGCTAAGGATACCTCTTTTCCTTCCCTGCCACCGACTCTACAATTCCTTCGTCGTCAAGAAACGGAGTTAAATGGTGTATGGAAGTTGATTTGCACAATGTTCCACCTCAACTGCCGTATTTCTTTAGTAAAATCCGACACATGGATGGTCTTGACTATTAGTAGCATTGCTTGATTTATCTCTTTAGGGGTCAATAATTCTATCGAGCTTCCATGCTTGCTTGCTAGATGATATCCTGTAACCCACTGTTTGAGGCAATTGCTGACACTGTAGTTCTCGTCTGAAATTCAAGATCAATTTGATTTTCCCCATTTTTTGAGAACGGTTCCAGCCAGAGAGATTCATATCGGTGTAGAAATGTTGGTTTGTCCATAAAACTACAACATACCTAACAGCCCATACGGTTTCATGCATCTAGACTATTCTTGCCTTGTCTTTTTTTGCGAGCATATTTTTAACCTTGTTGGTAACGAACATCTTGATCTCCTTTATTGGCCCTATTTGCGATTTTGAACAAAGGATTCTGAATATATGCCTTCAATTAGCATAACCCGAAGATATTTATCTAACTTGTTGCTGGTTTCTCTTCATCGATCATGTGTCTGGGTAATTTGAAATCATTTAATAGCTTCTTTTTCACTCTTCACTCTTGATTGTATTTTCGTCATATGTCAACTTCTGATCTTCACAAGTATCATCTTGTTCCCAGAACTTCTTTAATAAAACTTCCAAAGCGCGTTCGTCTCCTCCTAAAACTGTGCATTTCACAATTCCTGATAGTGCCTGAATTCTTCCACTAGCAATCCACCCTCTATCCGAGTTCTTAAATAGAAGAAGTTCTCTAGACATTCGAATTTCTTGTGATAGAATCAGATTAAAACATAACTCTGCTCCAAGTCGTACGTAAATCCTTGTTGTTTCATAAAAGTGGTGATCTGTTAACTTGATGTTAATGTCGATGCCAATGCTTGGTTGCGGTGGCACTATATTTAGTAAAAAGCTTCTAGACGTGTTCTGAATTTGTTTGTAAGCGACTGAAGTTCAACGTTGACTCTGTGGTTTGCAGTTCTTGACCTTCCACCAAGACCTTCGATACAAAGAGGTACTTGAATGGGATCGATACCCAACTTCTGCACAAGTCTGCACACACCAAATTAATCTGTTAGCCGGAATCCAGAGTTGCTTTAAATTCATAGCTTCTACCATTCCATTAACCTGAGCGGTTGAAAGGAGTATGTATGATCTGTGATCTATTCACCGATGCCACTGTTGGCGACTTCTGAGCTGACACTACTGCTGAATAGTTTTCTGCTTGCGGCCTTGTGGAAAAAAGCGAAAGTGTATTGTGTTTCTGTTGACACTTCTTGCACGGCCCTTAGCGCAATTCAAACACATATCGTTTCTAGAAACCCATTTCCGTCTTTCGGGCATTGTCATAGACAGCAATTGCATGCAGTAATATAGGTGATCACCTTTACACGTTTGATATCTACTTTACTCTCCTGAATTCCGTTGACTGCTTCTAATGATTTAAAGCGACTCCTCAACTAACTATATGCCTTCAATCAGCATTACACAAATGAACTTCCATACACAATTTAACTCCGTTTCTTGACGACGAAGGAATTGTTAAGTCGGTGGCAGGAAAGGAAAAGAGGTATCCTTAGCACACGACACAAAACACCCGATGGTGTTACCACTTAACGACCCAATTGTAAAACTCATCCTTGGCATGATTCGTTTAAATAATAACCACTGTGGCCCACAATTGCTACTCGCAACCTCAAGACAGTAATATTGGATCATCAAGGGAAAGGCAATGCCAGGTAACACATGAGCAAAATTGCGTAATTTTGAGCGAAGCCGAAGTTATTCAATTAAATTATAAGAACCCTCCCACCAAACAGAGTCACGCCTACAAGGGAGTTTATTGTGTCCGGCTTTGACTGACTCATATCATTATGATGAGGATTCGATAAAACATCGATGATGTTATCTTCTATATGTTTCAGATGAAATTATTATGAGCTACGAAATGAGGAAAGTAATTGATTGCGTAGCTTTTGCAATATCATTCTCCTTCATCACCTTAATTGACAGTTCATTTATACTTTATGTTGCCGAAGCTTCTTTCACTCATAATTGATGTCGATTCCTTAGCAGCTACAACAGATGTTGCTTGTCTTCTTAATTGTCTCAGTCATTTGTTCTACACATTTCGATTCCAAGTCACCAAATAACGAGTGTGCGAGATTCCCGACCGTGTTTAGAGCTCCTCGTCTGCTTCACCTGGGAAAAATGTTGAGTGTATAAGATTCCAACAACATCTGTACATGAATGAGATTTTTTGAAAATATCTCATAGTTTCTATCAGCTACCTTGCACAACTCCTAAAGGCTTCTTATCCAAGCAGAAAAATCACTCATATCTGCCTAGATAATAAATTTCTATTCTGATGTCACTAACTTTGCAATTTTATTATAGTAGATGGGGGGCTTATCTTAAACCTGTGTAACACAAGTATAGCGGTAGGAATAGTAAAGGCACAAGCATTATCGATACCAGCACGCTACTTAACATCCAAATGATCAGGCTCAACATTTAAAGATGATGTACTCCATTTCCTTCTTCTTGAAGAGTATTTAGGTATTTCGTAAACCAACGTCCATAAAACTCACCCCCAATCTACGATACTACCTTTCATTTGCTTGTCAATGATGTTGACGATTGGTTCGATGAAGAATTTACCTGTGTCGTTTAAGTCTCTCCCACAAGAAAATGACCAGGTGTTAACGCTGCTAGGTCATTCGGAACGTTAGAAATAGGAGTCACCGGTCTGCAATTCCGGATTGCCTCTATTTCGATAACAATTATTTTCCCCTCTTCGTGGGCTAAGGATGCACTACTTGGGTATGAGGCAATAGTTGCTTCTCTGAATTCACCGCAGCTTCCCATAAACCACCAAAATGGGGTGCTCTTAGGGGAAATAAACTGGAAATCAATACCTTTTCCAGAGCATGTCTCGGAAATACTGTTTGATTCAATTCTTTAAGCTGATTTTTTGATCCTAAAATGTTTGTCGCGTTGTCTGCACGCAAGGTTTGATATTTTACCCGACAAGTGAAAAACATCTTCAGCGCTACAAACACGGCTAGGTAAACCTTGTATGGTCTCTTGCTTCGTATTTTGTAGTGGATCCATAACGGCCTTGAATAGTCAACGCAGGGCACAATAAAGTGCCTTGTAGGCGTGACTCTGTTAGGTGGGAGATTTCCCATAATTTGATTGTATAACTTCGGCTTCCCTTATGTGCACCTTACGCAATTTTGCTCATGTGTTGCCTGCTATAGCCTTCCACTTGATGATCAAATATTTCTGGCTTGAGGTTGCGAGTGGCAATTGTGAGCCACAGTGGTTATTATTTAAACGAATAATGTCTAGGATGAGTTTTACAATTGAATGGTTATATGGTGACAAAATCGGGTGTTTTGTGTCGTATGCTCAGGTTGTCTTTCCTACCACCGCCTCAACAATTCCTTTGTCGTCAAGAAACGGAGTTAAATTGTGTATGGAAGTTCATTTGTGTAATGCTTCATGTTACCTCAACTGCCGTATTTCTTTCATAACACCTACACCTGGATGGTCTTGACTATTAGTTGACATGCCAAAATTAAGATTTACTTCTGGACCAATTCCATGCAGAAGTTTTGAGTGGTTAGCACACCAATTTCGTACTCTAAATCCTGCTTCCACCAATAAGGAATGTTCGTATCTGCAAGCCTATCAGACAACTTACGTACGCCTTACAATACGTTAATGTATTTAGCATATCATATTCGAGTTCTTTGTCGGGGTGTTCCTTCATAGGATTACCTGATATTTGCGAACCTTTTTGTCGAGTAGCACTTGTCTATACATCTTCTTAATGTCCGTTGTGAACACAAATCTCGGTAGTCTGAACCACAACAACATTCCTAACAGAACCTCTTGAACCCTTAAAGCACGTATTGTTTGTAGGAACCCATTTCTGTCTTTCGGGCGCTGGCATTTACAACAATTGTAATATAGCTAGTGATCGCTGAAATGTGAATAGAGGGAAATATGCAAAACACTTGCAATCTACGAAGAATATTTATTTTTGCTCGCTAACAGAACCTCTTGAACCCTGGGACCTCAATGCATGCTAGCATTGAATGGCCACACAGATGATGTCTTGCAAGACGCATCGAATACAACCCTAAGTTTTGTTGTGGTGCTATTTGGGCGTAGGACACTTCTGTTGATTGTATTTTCATCATATATCAACTTCTGATTTTCACAAGTATCCTCTTGTTCCCAGAACTTATTTAACAAAAATACCAGGGAACGTTCATCTTCTCCAAAAATTGTGCATGTCACAGTTTCTAATTGTGCCTGAATACTTCCATTAGCTAACCACCTTAGCTTCGAGTTTTTTAATATAGGAAACTCTCTAGGCATTCAAATTTCTTGTAATAGAATCAGATTAAAATAGAACTCTGCCCCAAGTAGTATGTAAATCCTTGTTGTTTGATAAATGTGGAGATCTGAGCTGACACTACTGCTGAATGGTTTTCTGCTTGTGGCCTTGTGAAAAATGCAAAAGTGTATTGTGTTTTTGTTGACACTACTTGCACGTCCCATTTGAACAAGTTTTTGTTTGATGATTATCCTTAAAGCACATATTGTTTGTAGTAATCCACATCTGTCTTTCAGCCAATGTCATTGACAACAATTGCATGCAGTAATATAGCTGGTGATCACTGTCAATTAATATAAATAATGGGAGATAATTTAATAATGGGATAAATTTCTTGCACTCTACGAAAAATATTTTTTTTCATTAAAACTAGCATTGAATGTAAAGTAAGCGATAAATTACTTCAGCCAATAACCCATGCAATGTGAAACCAATCGAGGTGTTTCTTTATTTATGTTATTGTAGTAATCCACATCTGTCTTTCAGCCAATGTCATTGACAACAATTGCATGCAGTAATATAGCTGGTGATCACTGTCAATTAATATAAATAATGGGAGATAATTTAATAATGGGATAAATTTCTTGCACTCTACGAAAAATATTTTTTTTTCATTAAAACTAGCATTGAATGTAAAGTAAGCGATAAATTACTTCAGCCAATAACCCATGCAATGTGAAACCAATCGAGGTGTTTCTTTATTTATGTTATTGGCCCGCATAAGATAAACCGTAATATGCAGACATAGAAACAAACTATAAACTAATAACAAAAGTAAAAAATGTATATGAAAAATATATGTTCGAGAAACTGCCTGTTCAATGTTGTACGATGATAACACTGAATGTTTTTGAAGATGTTAGTGGTGAAACTTGACTGTGACGTATATGGCTATTCCGATTCCAATGAAAGAGCTAGATAGCTGATGGCATGATGATGAATGGCTTTTGTGGAAAACTTCCGATTTCAATGGTTTTTAGCAGCTAATGTAAGGTATCGAACTCAGCGTGATGTTTAATATTTTTTAAGAAAGACGAGCTTACTGGATGAGAGAATGGAATTCTAAGCCACTGAGGTCTCAGATATGATATGTGCATTATTGTTGACCGTATATTGTAAAGGTGTTGCCCTTTAAAATACGATCTGGCCTAACTTCTAATGTTACAGCCCCTTGCACCTCCTGAAGGGTTCTTATCCCGCTAGAAAAATCATTCATATCAGCCCAAAAGGGAGAAAAATCTTAATAAATAATCAATTTTCAATACCCTGTCACAAAATTTGTGACTCTAATTCATTAAAAATAGATGTTGGGCTTATTCTCAAACTTAAGTATGTTGAACGATTGACTTAATCATAGTGGTAGGAATAGTAAAGCCACAAGAATTATCGATCTTAGCATTCTGCTCGACGTCTTGAACGGCTTTGATGATGTTCCTTCACTACTACTCTCTCTTTCTCCCTATGTATAAGTGGTAGAGATTTCTTCTCATTTTTGCATAAAGGAGCTAATCTGTTTATGGCTATTTTAACTTCGCCATTTTGTGTCTTTACGTGAACTACACGAACGGCTCCATCGTTACAATGGTATGTTCAGTTTATTCTGCATAGGGGCCAATGCATTACAGGCATGTTGTCTTCCTTTTGATATCCAATTGAACAGGCTCAACGTTTGCTTATGGTATACTCCATTTCCTTCTTTCTTGAAGAGTACTTAGGTATTTCGCAGACCAACGTCTTAAGAACTCATGCCTAATCTGCGATACTACTTTTCATCTGCTTGTCAATGATGATGACGATTGGTTCTCTGATGGATCAACCTGTGCCGTTAAAGGCTCTCCCACAAGAAAATTACAAGGTGTTAATGCTGCTAGATCATTTGGATCGTTAGAAATAGGAATCAGAAGTTATGGTACGAAGCAATAGTTGCATCGAAGACTTCACCACAGCTTCCCATAAACCACCAAAATGTGAAACTCTTGGGGGAATAAACTGAAAATGAATACCTTGTCTCGGCTATTTCTTTTCTGCTATTCTTCCCAAATACTCAATTCATTGAGTTGACTGTTTCCTCCTACAAAGTTTGTCGCATTGTCTGAATGCAAGGTTTGACATTTTCCCCGACGAGCGATAAATCTCTTCAACACTACAAACACAGCAATGTAAACCTGCTAAGACTCTGCTAGGTTGAAGAATTCCCAAAATTTGATTGTATATCTTCGGTTTTGCTCATGTGTTGCCTGCCCTTGATGATCCAATATTTCTGTCTTCACATTGCGAGCAGTAATTGTGAGCCACAGTTGTTATTATTTGAATGAATTTGCCAGGGATGAGTTTTACATTTGGGTCGTTGTATGGTAACAACATCGAGTGTTTTGTTTCGCATGCTAAGGATACCTCTTTTCTTTTCCTGCCACCGACTCTACAATTCCTTCGTCGTCAAGAAACGGAGTTAAATTGTGTATGGAAGTTGATTTGTGCAATTTTCCACCTCAACTGCCGTATTTCTTTAGTAAAATCCGACACATGGATGGTCTTGACTATTAGTAGCATTGCTTGATTTATCTCCTTGGGGGTCAATACTTCTATCGAGCTTCCATGCTTGCTTGCTAGATGATATCCTGTAACCCACTGTTTGAGGCAATTGCTGACACTGTAGTTCTCGTCTGAAATTCAAGATCAGTTTGATTTTCTCCATTTTTTGAGAACGGTTCCGGCCAGAGAAATTCATATCGGTGTAGAAATGTTGGTTTGCCCATAAAACCACAACATACCTAACAGCCCATCCGGTTTCATGCCTCTAGACTATTCTTGCCTTGTCTTTTTTGCCGTGAATATCTTTAACTTTGCTGGTAACGAATGTCTTGATCTCCTTTATTGGTCCCATTTTCGATTTTGAACAAAGGATTCTGAATATATGCCCTCAATTAGCATAACCCGAAGATATTTATCTAAATTGTTGTTGGTTTCTCTTCATCGATCATGTGTCTGGGCAACTTGAAATCATTTAATAGCTTCTTTTTCACTCTTCACACAAGATTAGTCTGTTTGGAGAATATTTTACACGTTATATATTTTATGTTATATAATTCTACCACTCCATTAACCCGAGCTGTACGTCGATTTGGCTCTATTCGCCGATGCAACTGTTGGCGACCTCTGAGCTGACACTACTGCTGAATGGCTTGTGGCCTTGTGGAAAAATGTAAAGGTGTACTGTGTTTTTGTTGACTCTTCCTGCACGTCCCATTTGTACACGTTTTTGATTGATGGTTATCCTTAAAGCACGTATTGTTTGTAGTAACCCATTTCTGTCTTTCGGGCGCTGGCATTTATAACAATTGTAATATAGCTAGTGATCGCTGAAATGTGAATAGAGGGAAATATGCACAACACTTGCAATCTACGAAGAATATTTATTTTTGCTCGCTAATTACACATTTTGAATTTCATTAAAACTAGCATTAAATGTAAAGTAAGCCATAAATTTCTTCATCCAAAAACCCATGCAATGTGAAATTAATCGAAGTGTTTCTTAATTTGTGTTATTGGCCTGCATAAGGTAAACAATGATTATATAGGTCAGTTATATGCTGACAGAGAAAAAAACTATAAAATAATTACAAAAGTAAAAATGTATATGCAAATAATATTTTCTTTTAAACTTTCTCCCCTACTTTGAACGGGGAAAGTTCACTAAATTGTCTGGTCAATGACGTTTGATGATGATACTGACTGCCAGGATATAGCTGTTGGGTTGATGTTTTTGGAAGTTGTGTAGTGGCGAAACTTGACTGTGACGTATCTGGCTATTCCAATTCCAAAACAAAGAGTTAGAAAGCTGATGACATGATGGTGAATGGCTATTGATTTCATTCGTTGTGGAAGGCTTCCGATTTCAATGGTTTTTAACTGCTGGTTTAAGGTAACAAGCTCAGCAGCGTGTATTTCAAAGGTACTGTTAAATATTTTTTTGTGCCAATGGCTTAAGTCTCAGATATTATTGGTGCATTATTATTATTGTTGGCGTATATTGTAAAGTTATTGTCCTTTAAAATTCTATCTGTCCTAATTTCTAATGTTCCAGAACCTTGCAGCTCTGAAAGATTCTTATCCCAAATTAGATGCTGGGCTAATTCACAAACTTGAGTATGTTGATCGACTGACTTTATCATAGTGGTAGAAATAATAAAGCCACAAGCATTATCGATATTAGCATGATTTAGTTACCCTTCACTACTACTCTCTCTATGTATAAGTGGTAACGATTTCTTCTCATTGTTGCATAAAGGAGCTAATCTGTTTACGGCTAGTTTAACTTCGCCATTTTGTATCTTTACGTGAACACTGCATTACAGGTAATAATAACCAATTGACAAGGCTCAACGGTATACTCCATTTCCTTCTTTCTTGAAGAGCACTTAAGTATTCAGCAGACCAACGTCGCCAGAACTCATTGCTAATCTGCGATCCTACTTTCCATCTGATGTTGACGATTGGTTCGCTGATGGATCAACTTGTGACGTTAAATACTCTCCAACAAGAAAATTACCATGTGTTAAAGCTGCTAAATCGTTTGGATATTTAGAAATAGTAGTCAGCGGTCTGGAATTTAGTGTTGCCTCTTTTCGGTAACAATAGTTTTCAATTTTAATGAGTTAATGATGTACTATATGTGGCACGAAGCAATAGTTGCATCGCCGACTTCCCCGCAGCTTCCCATAAACCACCAAAATGTAGAGCTCTTGGGGAAATCATTAGAAAATTAGAAATTAATACCTTTTCTTGAGTGTGTCTCTGTTATATCCTTCCACTATTCTCTCCAAATACTGCTTGTCAATTCATTGAGCTGATTTCTGGCTCCAAAAAGATTGTCGCGTTGTCTGAATGCAAGGTTTGAAAAATTTCCCCGACAAGCGATAAACCTCTTCAATGCTACAAATACAGCAAGGTAAACCTTGTAGGGTCTTTGCCTCGTATTTTGTAGTGGACGCATAACGGCCTTCAAAAGCCTTGTAGGCGTGACTGTGCTAGGTGGGAGATTTCCCATAATATGATTGTATAACTTCTGCTTCTTTTTACAATTGGGTCGTTGTATGGTAGCAACATCGGGTGATTTGTGTCGTATGGTAAGGTTGCCTCATTTCCTTTACTACCACCCACTCAAATATCTTTTTTTCATCAAGAAACGCAGTTAAAATATGTATGGAAATTGATTTATGTAGTGCTCCATGTTTCTTCAACTGCTGTATTTCTTTCGCAAAATCCGACACCATTTCCCTCTTTCTTGAAGAATACTTAGGTATTCCGCAGACCAACGTCTTAAGAACTCATGCCTAATCTGCGATATTTCTTTCCATCTGCTTGTCAATGATGATGACGATTGGTTCACTGATGGATCAATCTGTGCTGTTAAAGGCTCTCCCACAAGAAAATTACCAGGTGTTAGTGCTGCTAGATCGTTTGGATCGTTAGAAATAGGCATCAGAGTTTATGGTACGAAGCAATAGTTGCATCGACGACTTCACCACAGCTTCCCATAAACCACCAAAATGTGAAGCTCTTGGGGGAATAAACTGAAAATCAATACCTTCTCTTGAGCATGTGTCGGCTATTTCCTTTCTGCTATTCTTCCCAAATACTCAATTCATTGAGCTGACTGTTTCCTCCTACAAAGTTTGTCGCATTGTCTGAATGCATGGTTTGACATTTTCCCCGACGAGCGATAAATCTCTTCAACACTACAAACACAGCAATGTAAACCTGCTAAGACTCTGCTAGGTTGAAGAATTCCCAAAATTTGATTGTATAACTTCGGCTTTGCTCATGTGTTGCCTGCCATAGCCTTTCCCTTGATGATCCAATATTTCTGTCTTCACATTGCGAGTAGCAATTGTGAGCCAAACAGGAATAGCGGGGTCCTTTAGATTTATCAGTGATAAAGTCGAATTGTCTGCCATTAAAACCAGCGCAGCTGAGGGATATCTCTTGCGGGTTCGGACGAAAAGCCCTGATTTGGCGCAGACTCTGCAGTGCAATTATCCCGTAGAGGAGAAACGAAGCCTGTTTGATTGGCCGTATAGCCGGGTGAGTTGGCTGGTAGTGCCGTTGCAGGTTCCCGAAGAGGAGCCGCAGCATTGCTGACCCCGCGTATATCGGAGTCCTGGGAGCCTAAAGGAATAATGGAATCCTCGACACCTCTTTCTTCATCCGACCTTGGGATGTCCTCATCATAACAAGGAAGGGAAGTGGCCATCTGACTCAAATTTTTCATCTGTGAGATGGCATGGTAGAGAGGTGAACATTTTATTCTTAACTACAGGCCATCTTACGATACGATATTTTCCATTTTATAATATCAGCGACACGGAAATGCCCAGGTGTAAGGGCTACCGTAGTGCCAAGACTATTAGTCATGGGACAGAGCGGACGAGAATTTAAGCATGCCTCAATTCTTGTTAGCAATGCAAAAAATTCTTCAAACATATATTTGAAATTGTTAGCTCTTTTTAAAGCTTTCAACCGCAGTCTCCCAAAATCCACTCATATGTGGAGCTCCAGCTGGGTTAAATCTCGATGAAAGCTCTTAATAATAAAACTTTGATCGGAGTTTATCACGACTTGTCTAAATTATCGTTCTATATCTCGAGATGCACCAACGAAATTAGTGCCGTTGTCCGAGAAGATAGTCTTTTTGGACATCCACGACGCACGATGTCGTGGGGGCGGCCAAAAATGAAAAATATCAGCATACTAGTTTTTAAAAAAAGTTATGACGATTTCAAGATAATAGTTGTAGTAAATAAAAAATCAAAAAAAAAAAAATCAATCAATTCAGTGGAGTGTAAAAAGAAAACATGAAAAAACACTTTTTTAAAATTTTTATATATTATTTTTGCAAGTGTGTCGAATTTGAAAAAAGGATTTCGTCCCACTTCTTCTCCCTTTCATTTATTCCTTTATTTTTCAGTGTCAGTACAGGTGCAAATCCGAGAATTTTTTAATATTTGACTTAGGCATCGTACTCTAAGTGCTGCACAGCGAGAAGTAATTTCGTATTTAGAAGACAAGTTAGGGCTAAAACTTAATGAGCAGAAGATAAAAAAAATCAATGAATATTACTAAAAATAGAAACCAATTCACAAAAGTGTCACTACATGAGAGAGAGGTTTGAAAGTTCGGATCGTGGCTAAATTCACCTTTTGTTATAAGTGATGAGTGTTTATCTTCCGTAAGTACATTATGTGGAACATAATTTCTGATTCTGAATGATTGTGTCGTTTTAGGAACCTTGCACCAGCCGTTATAAGTGATGAGTGTTTATCTTCCGTAAGTACATTATGTGGAACATAATTTCTGATTCTGAATGATTTTGTCGTTTTAGGAACCTTGCACCAGCCGTAGAGGAAGAACTTCGACAGACTTTAATAATTGCTCTGATCGCACCAAAAGGCGAAAAGTGGGTAAACTTGTTTCAAATCCTAACTTACTGCAAAAGGCTGTAAAAAGTATTTCCGACCCAGCGCCTCAAACATCTATACCGGTAGATAACGCTTTGACACTTTTTAGATATGGAATTATCTTTCAGGCAATACTAACTTATATAATAATAGCAGATAACTGGAAATTTGAAAAATATATATTTATAATACATATAGAAATGATTCTTAAATTTGGTGTCTATGATGTATGTTTTATAACATAATTAAATTAAGTAATAATCAAAATACATCAGAGAAAAATCAAGCTTAATTTGTATCAATTCTAACAACAATTTGTAAAAATATTTTTTTTTTCATTTCATTTTTCATTTTTTTTTTTCATTTATACTTCTACAGGTAGTAGTATGCTAAATTGGAAGCTGCTTCTGTGAAGAAATCGAAAAGACTATTACTGTAGTCCGCGGGAAGATTAGTGAAGAAATCGATAAGACTATTACTGTAGTCCGCGGGATGATTAGATATAACTGAATCTAAACAAAGCAACATTATATCTGTAAGACTATTTCTGTAGTCCGCGATTCACTTAGATATAAACCACCAAAATGTGAAGCTCTTGGGGGAATAAACTGAAAATCAATACCTTCTCTTGAGCATGTGTCGGCTATTTCCTTTCTGCTATTCTTCCCAAATACTCAATTCATTGAGCTGACTGTTTCCTCCTACAAAGTTTGTCGCATTGTCTGAATGCATGGTTTGACATTTTCCCCGACGAGCGATAAATCTCTTCAACACTACAAACACAGCAATGTAAACCTGCTAAGACTCTGCTAGGTTGAAGAATTCCCAAAATTTGATTGTATAACTTCGGCTTTGCTCATGTGTTGCCTGCCATAGCCTTTCCCTTGATGATCCAATATTTCTGTCTTCACATTGCGAGTAGCAATTGTGAGCCAAACAGGAATAGCGGGGTCCTTTAGATTTATCAGTGATAAAGTCGAATTGTCTGCCATTAAAACCAGCGCAGCTGAGGGATATCTCTTGCGGGTTCGGACGAAAAGCCCTGATTTGGCGCAGACTCTGCAGTGCAATTATCCCGTAGAGGAGAAACGAAGCCTGTTTGATTGGCCGTATAGCCGGGTGAGTTGGCTGGTAGTGCCGTTGCAGGTTCCCGAAGAGGAGCCGCAGCATTGCTGACCCCGCGTATATCGGAGTCCTGGGAGCCTAAAGGAATAATGGAATCCTCGACACCTCTTTCTTCATCCGACCTTGGGATGTCCTCATCATAACAAGGAAGGGAAGTGGCCATCTGACTCAAATTTTTCATCTGTGAGATGGCATGGTAGAGAGGTGAACATTTTATTCTTAACTACAGGCCATCTTACGATACGATATTTTCCATTTTATAATATCAGCGACACGGAAATGCCCAGGTGTAAGGGCTACCGTAGTGCCAAGACTATTAGTCATGGGACAGAGCGGACGAGAATTTAAGCATGCCTCAATTCTTGTTAGCAATGCAAAAAATTCTTCAAACATATATTTGAAATTGTTAGCTCTTTTTAAAGCTTTCAACCGCAGTCTCCCAAAATCCACTCATATGTGGAGCTCCAGCTGGGTTAAATCTCGATGAAAGCTCTTAATAATAAAACTTTGATCGGAGTTTATCACGACTTGTCTAAATTATCGTTCTATATCTCGAGATGCACCAACGAAATTAGTGCCGTTGTCCGAGAAGATAGTCTTTTTGGACATCCACGACGCACGATGTCGTGGGGGCGGCCAAAAATGAAAAATATCAGCATACTAGTTTTTAAAAAAAGTTATGACGATTTCAAGATAATAGTTGTAGTAAATAAAAAATCAAAAAAAAAAAAAAATCAATCAATTCAGTGGAGTGTAAAAAGAAAACATGAAAAAACACTTTTTTAAAATTTTTATATATTATTTTTGCAAGTGTGTCGAATTTGAAAAAAGGATTTCGTCCCACTTCTTCTCCCTTTCATTTATTCCTTTATTTTTCAGTGTCAGTACAGGTGCAAATCCGAGAATTTTTTAATATTTGACTTAGGCATCGTACTCTAAGTGCTGCACAGCGAGAAGTAATTTCGTATTTAGAAGACAAGTTAGGGCTAAAACTTAATGAGCAGAAGATAAAAAAAATCAATGAATATTACTAAAAATAGAAACCAATTCACAAAAGTGTCACTACATGAGAGAGAGGTTTGAAAGTTCGGATCGTGGCTAAATTCACCTTTTGTTATAAGTGATGAGTGTTTATCTTCCGTAAGTACATTATGTGGAACATAATTTCTGATTCTGAATGATTGTGTCGTTTTAGGAACCTTGCACCAGCCGTTATAAGTGATGAGTGTTTATCTTCCGTAAGTACATTATGTGGAACATAATTTCTGATTCTGAATGATTTTGTCGTTTTAGGAACCTTGCACCAGCCGTAGAGGAAGAACTTCGACAGACTTTAATAATTGCTCTGATCGCACCAAAAGGCGAAAAGTGGGTAAACTTGTTTCAAATCCTAACTTACTGCAAAAGGCTGTAAAAAGTATTTCCGACCCAGCGCCTCAAACATCTATACCGGTAGATAACGCTTTGACACTTTTTAGATATGGAATTATCTTTCAGGCAATACTAACTTATATAATAATAGCAGATAACTGGAAATTTGAAAAATATATATTTATAATACATATAGAAATGATTCTTAAATTTGGTGTCTATGATGTATGTTTTATAACATAATTAAATTAAGTAATAATCAAAATACATCAGAGAAAAATCAAGCTTAATTTGTATCAATTCTAACAACAATTTGTAAAAATATTTTTTTTTTCATTTCATTTTTCATTTTTTTTTTCATTTATACTTCTACAGGTAGTAGTATGCTAAATTGGAAGCTGCTTCTGTGAAGAAATCGAAAAGACTATTACTGTAGTCCGCGGGAAGATTAGTGAAGAAATCGATAAGACTATTACTGTAGTCCGCGGGATGATTAGATATAACTGAATCTAAACAAAGCAACATTATATCTGTAAGACTATTTCTGTAGTCCGCGATTCACTTAGATATAACTGTATCTAAACTAATCTTAACTACGTACTCAATTAATTCACGGATAAAACTGTATCCATAAGCCCACAAAAAACACACATCCATATCATAAAAATAATAAAATTAACAATAATTAAAGCATAAAAAAATGTGGGGTGATTGTACTGAAAACCTCCCTATAAAAAATATTAGTATATAAGATGTGAAACCTTATCGTTATTTTCATTAAATACATGAAAGATTCAATAAATTAAACAATAATAAAAAATGAGGATATATGGGAGGTGGATGTATCCTTTGAGATAATTTCATATAACTCACCACAGTTATCAGTAATATATCAGAGACAAATCAACCAAAATTAAGTTTATTTCCAACAACAATTGTGGAAAATATAAGTAATTTTCATTCCAGCATATATGGGAGGTGAGCGAGTCCTTCGGCAGATTTTGCAAAAATTCGTTTTTTTCCTTTCCTACTTGCATTATTTTTGTGTACCAATTTTCATTCTTCTACGATAACTCCTTATATTTTTGGCCGTCGTTTATATGAAAACACGACACTGTGCGACGAGATATAAATCTATTAAATACAGCCAGGAAGGAAGTGGTAGATAAATCCGAGCTCTAAATGTATTGCTTTCGTAGAAAAGCACACGAAGACACAGACATACCACTTTGTAGTTTTACAACATCTACCTGTGAAGGATTTAATGTCGAATGGACCAGCGAAATCGATACCTGTAGAGGTGAAAGGCCTAACCAAATACAGTTCTTTCTGGAGGCAGAAATGCCATAATATAAGTACAAATACGTTTCTTTGCTAAAACGCACAATTTGCAATGTCTTATGGTTGACCTAATCAGTGAAGTAGCGCGAGGAATCCAATATTCCACGCGGAGCATACCGAGCATTAATTGTTTCCTCCATGAAACGAATCTATATGAATTTGTTCAAACAATAATCTTGCGAATTTACTGTGATATGGTAAGAGAACAGGATGCCGTTCAGAATAGGAAGAGTCGAAGACTGCAATAGGCGTCTATTTAATCTCATTACCCCCAATAAGGGATCCCAGTCGTTCGTAGAAACGTCATAGATCGCTATAACCGAAATACATCCATTAATTGCTTGTTGCAGATTTTTCAAACCAGCACTGGACTCATTATCGAGAACTGGAAGATCAAAGAGCAGTTTCAGTTGGTTGTTAACCAAGATTCGGACATTGTCATATGTCTCTTTTAAGTCCTGTCACTGTAAAGCGAAACTTTTGTGTGTCAGCGGAAACTTTGATATGATGTCTTTTGCTTACCCACTAGTTTCTTAAGTAAATAACACAATTTTTCAATGTTATTAAGTCGACTGTTGTTGATGTATACCGCAGAAACAAGATCCCTAAAGGTAGGCCAGGAAAGCAAATCGCCGATGCAAACATCTATATCACATGGTGGTAGATTCAGACTATGCATTACATTGTCATTTAAAGCAAAAACTTCAACTGACGGTCCCGTATGGCGTGAAACGCCAGACAGAGGTAAAAGTTCTGCATGAGGCGGAGTGCTATTAACATTAACACCATGAACACCTATCTGGAAAATCTGTGCATTCGAACG
The DNA here is from genome assembly GCF_030504385.1 of Musca domestica. Taxonomy (NCBI): domain Eukaryota; kingdom Metazoa; phylum Arthropoda; class Insecta; order Diptera; family Muscidae; genus Musca; species Musca domestica. Next base: position 389,334 of record NW_026712268.1, read on the forward strand.
TTGAGACTGCTGGGTACTACATTTACATATGGCTTATACGCAACATCATATGTACTTTACTGTGATGTCTTCTCTTTCAGCATCTCCTTCACTTTACTTCACAATTTCCTAGCCTCAGCGGCCTGAACATCAAGGGAATATATGTCCAACTCGTCCTTTCGAAAAGAGGTAAAGTTGGGTTCAAATTTTACTAGAGCATCAGTTGCTCTGATAAAGAAATCAAGTGGAGATAGTGGCATTAATTAAAAAAGTTTTATAAATTCAGCCAAAGAAAAAAAAATGAATTTAAATATTGCAAATCTTAAAATATCAATGCAAACCAACTTAAAATCGGTGAAATTCAAAGAACATTGAGTGGAATTATTTAAATTTATATTGGAACAGCACAAAATGCTTTTTTTCTGTTAGTGAATGCTAACAATATCCAATAAGTAAATAAACTCTTTTTTTTGAAAACTTTAAAAAACAAGTGATGAGAAAATGTAAATAAATTTTCTCTGTGTAATGAATAGATTTTCACTGTTTAACGAATAATACACACTTGTTTTATAAGCATTAAAAAAATATATTTAAAGACACTTGAAAATTTGGCAAAATATGTTTCGTTAAGTGTAGAAAACTACCAGATTTCTCTCTTACGGTAATACAGTAAAATACAGAGAATTTGATTATTTGTATGGAAATGTACACAAACAAATTATTTCCGAAAAGAAATAATAAAAAAACCAAAACAAATCACCAAAAAATTGCAAAAAATCAATTAAAAAGTAATTTTGTTTAATATTTATTACCAATTTTGTGTCGGCGTTAAGTACGGACGCGTTTTATTTTTCGTTGCTAATGAAAATTGTCTTTTTATAAGTAAAGCAAAAAAAATAATATAAAAGCAAACTGGACGATATTAAAAAACTCACGAACAAAAAAAAAAAACTAAGAAAACCTGCTAAAAATCCTTTTTTTTATTAAGAATTTTTGCAAAATAGTTATTCTTCTTTATCCTCTGCCATCACACGATGCGATTGCACATCAAGAAACTATAGCTTCAAGTAAGCATGCGTCTCTTTAAAAAAACAACAAGCAAAACAAAGTTCCTCCAGGCATGGACCGATATGGACCAAGGAAATAAATGCTAAAACCCAAAATTCTATAAATAACGACTGCAACAAGAGATTCTCAATTCTCGGCTCGAATAAAGAGGCTGATGAAATAATACAATCGGTTAGATCCCAAAAACCTCCCCCACTATATCTTCGCGAAAAGTCTACAAACAATCTCGTGAACAAATTCACCCAAATGTTGGGTAAAAATAAATTTTCACATGGTATCTATTAAGAGAGGAAATCTCCAAGATACGAAAATACGAACGTATACAGAGTCGCATTATAAGAACCTTGTTTGTGCGTGGATTCTGAAAAGAAGAATTACTACACCTATCAGATAAAGAACTCAAAAGGACTAGGCGTCGTAATTAAAGAGCTTTATAGTCCTACACCCATAGAGGACATCAGAAGGATTCGAAACAAAGTCTATCACTAACATTTTCAATAAAGATAAACTTCCGTAACCTATGTTTCAAGTAGAACTAACATTCGAATCTTCGCAAAATGGACAAAGTCATCCAATTTATAGCCTTAGGCTTCTTTGCAATCGCGGTGTGAAAATAAAGGAACCTCAAAAAACAAAAGGCCAACATCAATGCCAAGAGTACGGGCATACCAAAACGTGTTGCAAATTGCTATCGGTATGTGATACTTGTGGTGACCTCCACAAATCATCGGAATGTCCACATCCCAAAACTGAGCGTCAACAAGTGCTGTAATTGAAGTGGAAATCATACTGCAAACTACATAAGATGTCCTGTATATATCCACTTAAAAAATCTAGCTTAGCCCCAAAAAAGCCTGAAACTATCGGTTACGGGAGAATCCACAAATTAATATCAAAACAGGTGATTTTCCTGAGCTAAACCGCTCCTAATTACAATCTCCCTTCACAGAATATACTTATAATCTGATACCTTGAGAAATGACTCGCCCAACTATAAAAATCCAAGTATAGAATCATCTATCAAAAACTAATCGTCACCATGAATTCATTCATACCAAGTATGCAAAGCATGATGCAAGAAATTGTGAGAAATCAATCTTAATAATGCAAAAAGTTTTTAAACAAAAATAGATAAAATTCAAATCTTTTTTTGGAACGCAAACGGCTTAAGCCAACATAAACACGAGGTCGAAAGCTTTATTCACTCACATACACATTTTACTGGTATCTGAGACTCATTTCACTTCTAGAAATTGTTTTAGAATGAAAGGCACTAAACACCCTAGTGAAAGAGCTTGCGGTAAAGGCGAATTCACAAATTTCTTCTCATCTCTTGGCAGTAGATTCATTGCAGCTGGAGATTTAATGCCAAACACACTTTCTGGAGATCTAGACTTATTGCACCCAGACACCTTTAAACTCCATTTTGTCTGCTAAACTGGACGTGTTATCTACCGGCTAGCCTACTTACTGGCCCTCAGACCTGCAAAACGTCCTGACTTAATTGACTTTGCTTTACCCCCTGGTAAACATTACCATCGTTCTTCACTAATAAACAAATGTTGTTTTATAAAAACAACAATAATGGGATTAAGCCTGACGATTTTTGCAACAACAAGGTAACAAAGAATATAAAGAGGGAACAAATGTCCGTGATACCCTCGTTTGACTTGTCGTCAGACCATTCCCCAACTATAATAACATTAAATGATATTCAACTCGCAACTTTCCCGTATTATCTGCCAAATAAATATACAAACGGGATGAAGTACAAAAAATATGTCAGTACACATGTGAATTCTAACACTTCCATAAAGTCTGGAGAAGAAATTGACTAATGCAGTTAAAATATTTACCTCGATAGTCAAAACCGCTGTCAATGTTGCCACTCCCACTAAATTTTCTAAACCGAAAAATAATTTCTACAATCCATCGACCATACGAAAACTCGTGCCTGATAAAAGGAAGGTTTCTAGGTTTCGGGAAAAAAAAAACTAAAAAAATGTGAAAAACTCTTAAAACAAGCACTCAGATTATACGAAGAGCAAAACTTAAAAATATTTCTAAATAACCTGGATCCCACAGAGAGAACTAACTACAGCTTAGTCACAAAAAACTTGAATAGACCTATCGCCCACGAATCTCCAATTTGCCTCGAAAATGAGTAAACGCGTTTGCCAAGCACCTTACCCCAAATCCCGGACTATCGATAGTTGTTCAACCTCTAATTGACGACACTGTTCCGAATCCAATACGATTTTCCCTAAAAAAATCGAAAGTTCTATAGCCTCGACGAAACTAAAAAAATTCCCGGATAAAGATAGAATTACTTCAAACATGCTACAGAAAAAAGTCAATCTTGAGTGGCTAATTGGTAAACGTTCTTCTATTAAATTAGAATACAGAGTCCTATTATATTAAAGCCAATTTGGACTTATGGCATACAGCTCTGGCGCATAGATAGTGTCTCTAACGTAAGTAAGCTACAAAGAAGACAATTCTTCGATCTATTACATCATAGTACCTAAGAAACGCAAACATCCACAAGGACATAATCTTACTTACCGTTGAAAATGTAATAAAGAAGCTTTGCCGAATGTACTTGAGCAAACTATCCGAGCACCAAATAGCTTGGACCGCCAACTCCTATTATTCGGAGGACACGATAGAATGCGTAGACGTGACATTCTCTCTATCACATAGTTTATTTTTGTCTAACTCTCTCATTATATCCAGCTCTTGTCTGGCCAGTTGAACGTTTTTTTCTCGTCGCCCACTGTTATATTTCCACAGGTACGGGTTGCCCATATTCGACGGACCTTTGGGCCCTTTGGCCCATTCCAATCGACGAGGCTTGTCCGCAGGCAACATTCTTTGCGTCAAATGAATTTTGTACGGGAACAAATCAATGCGAATAATCCGTTGTAAAGTGGACCGAGCCATGCCCAACTGCTGAGAATGGCGAATTGTCTCCATTTAGTTGAAATGGAATCGTGGTGCAGTTTGGTGCAACACTTATCGTATTGTACATTCGTTGAAATCTGTTCACTACTTCTTATTGCAACATTGATATGTCAATGTCAGATTTCAACGAATTGGAGCTAAAGCCACCACCTTACTTCAGTCGGTCTTGCTGATTCCGTCTTTGCTATCGGTTGAGTGTTTGTGCTCAACATTGTGAACATTACACGTTCGTGTGTAATTACAAAGGTAAATCTCGTCACCTTTTGATTATAATATCAATAAAGGATCCACATATTTATTTGCATTAGAAACTAAAACTTTTGTGTTATATTTCTATTTTTCTCTCCCCTTTATCGGAGCGCAGTTTCGGCGCACTAACACTATTCCTGTAGTCCACGATTCACTTAGATATAACTGTATCTAAACTATTCTGAATTACCTACTCAATTAATTCATGGATATAACTGTATCCACAACCCCACAAAAAACACACATCTATATTATAAAAAAAAATAAATTAATAATAATTAAAGCATGAAAAAACATAGGGTGATTGTATTGGCAAAAAAATGAAACCTTATTGTTATTTTCTTCATAATATATGAGGGATTCAATAAATAGGTAAATGAAGAAAAAAAAAATATATGTTACCGATTGTACGGTGCACGGACTGTAATATGCTACAGTTCAAAATAATAAATATTTTTCTAAAAAGAACAAATAAAATTCAAAGAAATATTTAAAATTAAAAATACTATATATATTATTTAGTAATATATAATGATAACGAAAATTATTATTAACTATCGAAATACCGAATGTAGGGTGCATTCGGACCCGAACAATTTCCAACAGAGCCGTATGTTTCCAAAAAATTTAATTAAATTTTTGGTCTTAACATACCTAATAAAAAATTTTCAACTTTTTGTCCAAACATTATTATGTAGTTGGTTTCTGATTACCTATTACGAATCAACCAACCACAGAGTATACATCACTATTATGTGAATGTATTGTTGTTGTATAAGTTCCATACGTTCCACCACAACTTTCCAATACTCGTCAATCACGGATGCTGATTGGCACACTGGCATCTCCTCTACAACTCCCTTGGCGTATACCGTAGTGAGCGGATCGCCGCTGGGTATTGGTTGTTGGCGGTAGGCTCATATTTCTCTCATTGGAAGTAGTTGTAGTCGTAATAATATACAGACATGGGACCCTCAGCGGTCACTCAGAACCTCTGCGTTCACTTGACTCATAGAAACAAATGCGAACACACACAGCCTTTGTCGCCACCCCAAATTACATAAAGGTAATTTTGTCGTTCAATAAGAAAAGAAGGAAGAATAACTAAAGCATGAATTTAATTTAGAATATACTAATTATTTCTTGTGTTTTATTTCTTGTATATTTTCTTTCTTTTACACACCACACGCGCGAATCACCCGCACCTCACCAAACCTCTCACCTAAACATCACATCTCACTCTTTGGAGTTATCGTTGTTGTTGCTACCGCTAATCGAAGCCATTCCCCCCCTCCCCGGAGTTAAACATTGGTCCTTCGAGCCGGATTGAAGTCATCACTTTGTCGCTGCTCCCTCCTTTACATGAAGAAATCATCGGATTCTCTATCATCAACATACAAAAGACTAAAAACGAGGTACATAATTTGAGATCTCTGTTTGAAGTGAGCTACCCACGTTTGTTAGTGAGTATGATAATTGGTTTTAATCGAAAAAACATAAAATTGCTCGAGCTTCAATCACCCTACATGTGTGTCATTGTTATTCGAATACAGTCCACTCTTTTTGCATTAAATTGCATTCGTTGTACTGATTAACCTACGTTGCGTTGATCATACATCTGCCTTTCGTTTGAAAGCAAGTCAGTTGGTCGACTTATATAAACACTTCCTGTGTGTATTTACCAAATATGGGTATTTCTGTGGAGTAGAAAGCTGGTTATACTGCTGTTTTGGACAGAAAACTATTCCGTGGAATTCGAAATATTTTACTCTCGTTTTGCAGATGTGGATAAGGAAAAAGGAAAGGAAATAAAACGAGCGTATTAGTTTTGTTTGAAAGAACAATTCTGGTTCTTTATTTAGAATTCAAATTTTAAGATTTGAATAGCGCTTACCAAATTCAAACAGTTGTGGTTGACGTTAAGGTAACAAGTGATTTTCTTTGGAACAAAGGAAAATCGAAAAACCACAGAGAGGACACAAACGGACATATTGAGTGATTTAGCGCTACAGCACAAGCACAACTTACGAGTGCGCGCGAAACTTAGCTTCTGAATTAGGGTGACCAGATCATCAAACTTTCGCATGAACATTACCGGCCCCCTTGCAGTATCACTGCAATAAAAGAATGAAACGGAAAACCCGTGTGTGTCCCCACTGCTTACAATACAAGTGATGTAAAGTAATGAATGAAATGGATATGAGATTATAGTAAGTAAGAAATATAATGATGAAACAGCGGGAGGATTACATCTAACATCAGCGCCGAAAGGAATCCGAACTCGAATCTGTAACTTCAGGAGGGACATCTGGAAAGACAAAGTTTGTGCTTTGGGGGAAAAGGAAAACAATAGTGCATTCTTCAGTTCATGTTTATTAGTAATTCATTTGAGTTTAGAAAAGAGAATAGAAAAAAAAAAAAAAGATAGGGATGTCCCAATTATGAACATAGCCCATATATCGCCCAGCCAAACACCGTGCTCTGAGCCGTTGGCAACCCGCTCCTCGCATATACCCCTTCAGACACGACCTTCGGATATAGGTCTACTCCAATCACTATGTCGACCCCTGCAGATTGATAAAACGTGGGGTCTGCAAAGAACAAATGAGGGAAGTTCCTTTTGAACTCCTCCGGGAGTGATTCAGCTGGCGTCTTTGTCGTGATCCGATTGTCAACCCGGAATGTGCCCTCAATCTTCACCTTCGAATCAAACCTCGAAAATAATGTCAGTTGGCATACCGTCTCCTCTCAGGGTCAGCGTGTTTAACTTTATCTTAACTATCGAAATACCGAATGTAGGGTGCATTCGGACCCGAACAATTTCCAACAGAGCCGTATGTTTCCAAAAAATTTAATTAAATTTTTGGTCTTAACATACCTAATAAAAAATTTTCAACTTTTTGTCCAAACATTATTATGTAGTTGGTTTCTGATTACCTATTACGAATCAACCAACCACAGAGTATACATCACTATTATGTGAATGTATTGTTGTTGTATAAGTTCCATACGTTCCACCACAACTTTCCAATACTCGTCAATCACGGATGCTGATTGGCACACTGGCATCTCCTCTACAACTCCCTTGGCGTATACCGTAGTGAGCGGATCGCCGCTGGGTATTGGTTGTTGGCGGTAGGCTCATATTTCTCTCATTGGAAGTAGTTGTAGTCGTAATAATATACAGACATGGGACCCTCAGCGGTCACTCAGAACCTCTGCGTTCACTTGACTCATAGAAACAAATGCGAACACACACAGCCTTTGTCGCCACCCCAAATTACATAAAGGTAATTTTGTCGTTCAATAAGAAAAGAAGGAAGAATAACTAAAGCATGAATTTAATTTAGAATATACTAATTATTTCTTGTGTTTTATTTCTTGTATATTTTCTTTCTTTTACACACCACACGCGCGAATCACCCGCACCTCACCAAACCTCTCACCTAAACATCACATCTCACTCTTTGGAGTTATCGTTGTTGTTGCTACCGCTAATCGAAGCCATTCCCCCCCTCCCCGGAGTTAAACATTGGTCCTTCGAGCTGGATTGAAGTCATCACATTGTCGCTGCTCCCTCCTTTACATGAAGAAATCATCGGATTCTCTATCATCAACATACAAAAGACTAAAAACGAGGTACATAATTTGAGATCTCTGTTTGAAGTGAGCTACCCACGTTTGTTAGTGAGTATGATAATTGGTTTTAATCGAAAAAACATAAAATTGCTCGAGCTTCAATCACCCTACATGTGTGTCATTGTTATTCGAATACAGTCCACTCTTTTTGCATTAAATTGCATTCGTTGTACTGATTAACCTACGTTGCGTTGATCATACATCTGCCTTTCGTTTGAAAGCAAGTCAGTTGGTCGACTTATATAAACACTTCCTGTGTGTATTTACCAAATATGGGTATTTCTGTGGAGTAGAAAGCTGGTTATACTGCTGTTTTGGACAGAAAACTATTCCGTGGAATTCGAAATATTTTACTCTCGTTTTGCAGATGTGGATAAGGAAAAAGGAAAGGAAATAAAACGAGCGTATTAGTTTTGTTTGAAAGAACAATTCTGGTTCTTTATTTAGAATTCAAATTTTAAGATTTGAATAGCGCTTACCAAATTCAAACAGTTGTGGTTGACGTTAAGGTAACAAGTGATTTTCTTTGGAACAAAGGAAAATCGAAAAACCACAGAGAGGACACAAACGGACATATTGAGTGATTTAGCGCTACAGCACAAGCACAACTTACGAGTGCGCGCGAAACTTAGCTTCTGAATTAGGGTGACCAGATCATCAAACTTTCGCATGAACATTACCGGCCCCCTTGCAGTATCACTGCAATAAAAGAATGAAACGGAAAACCCGTGTGTGTCCCCACTGCTTACAATACAAGTGATGTAAAGTAATGAATGAAATGGATATGAGATTATAGTAAGTAAGAAATATAATGATGAAACAGCGGGAGGATTACATCTAACATCAGCGCCGAAAGGAATCCGAACTCGAATCTGTAACTTCAGGAGGGACATCTGGAAAGATAAAGTTTGTGCTTTGGGGGAAAAGGAAAACAATAGTGCATTCTTCAGTTCATGTTTATTAGTAATTCATTTGAGTTTAGAAAAGAGAATAGAAAAAAAAAAAAAGATAGGGATGTCCCAATTATGAACATAGCCCATATATCGCCCAGCCAAACACCGTGCTCTGAGCCGTTGCCAACCCGCTCCTCGCATATACCCCTTCAGACACGACCTTCGGATATAGGTCTACTCCAATCACTATGTCGACCCCTGCAGATTGATAAAACGTGGGGTCTGCAAAGAACAAATGAGGGAAGTTCCTTTTGAACTCCTCCGGGAGTGATTCAGCTGGCGTCTTTGTCGTGATCCGATTGTCAACCCGGAATGTGCCCTCAATCTTCACCTTCGAATCAAACCTCGAAAATAATGTCAGTTGGCATACCGTCTCCTCTCTCAGGGTCAGCGTGTTTAACTTTATCTTCTCCACAAACGCTCTCGAAACTCTGCTGACCGGCGAAGCGGAATCCAAGAGACACCTGGCCACATTCTTCGCATCAATCCTCACCAGGACGGTGGGCAACAAAATGGTCCGATTCTGCTGGATCAAAGATGTTAGGGACCCCCTTTTCGCTGGTGCCGGTGCAGACGCAGGTTGGCGACGAGCCGCCGTAGAAGTCGACGGCTGCGGTGAAGGGGACCGAGAACTGCCTCCGGAACTAACCGAGGGCGCATGTCGTGGTAAAATCTGATCGCGGATTTTGGGATTGACATGAAGGAGAGTGTGGTGAAACTTCTTGCAATGGCGACACCCCTTGTCACTGAAGCACGACCCATTTGAGTGATCTACTGCCAAGCAATTCACGCAGTATTTGTGCTGACGGACAGTATCTAAGCGTTCCGACATGTTCATATCCAGGAACTTGTGGCATCGACGCAACGCATGAGGACGCCGGCAGAGAGGGCATAGAAACTGTCGTTTATATGGAGCTGGATTGGAATGACTGCGTTTATTGTTGTTGGAAACGTGTTTGGGCATGGTAGCTAAGGACAAGGTAAGGACAGAATAACATAGGACGGAAAGAAATAAAAAGAAATTCGGAACTTAGTTATCGGAAAGGACAACAAGTTTTGTAATTGGACGAGTGATAACGCCTTTCTGAGTCACAAGATCTGCGACACGAACATGGCCATCAGAGCCGCGATACGTCTTGGAAACCCTACCCAGACGCCATGAATTTGGCGGAAGATTCTCATCATATATGGCGACCAGTGTGTTCTCTTCAATATCTTTCTCAGGAGTCTTCCACTTGTGGCGCTTTTGAAGCTCACGGAGATACTCTGTTTTCCACCGAGCACAGAAACTCTGATGGATCGCTTTCAAACGTTTCCAACGATTTATCAAGGAAATTGGACTCTCATCAATATTTGGATCAATAGGAGCTAAAATGGGAGTCCCGATGATTAAATGACCTGGCGTCAACGCAGCAAAATCAGTTGGATCGCTGGAAATAGGAGACAATGGACGAGAGTTTAAACAGGACTCAATTCTGGAGAGAAGTGTCGAAAACTCTTCAAACGTGAACTTGTAGGAGCCGGCGAACTTTCGGAAATGGGTTTTGAAACTCTTAACCCCAGCTTCCCAGAGGCCACCCATATGAGGTGCTCCGGGTGGAATGAAGTGCCAACTCAGATTTTGGACGGAAAAAATTTCTATTAGCGCTGTGCGAGAGGCTTGGATAAATTCTCTCGCCAGTATTTTGGACGCCCCACGAAGGTCGTACCGTTATCTGAATACAGATGTGCTGGACATCCGCGCCGTGAAACAAATCTATGGAAAGCCGCCAAGAACGTGGGAGTGGAAAGATCGGATGTTGCCTCCAGATGAATGGCTTTGGTCGAGAAACAAACGAAAACGCACGCATACCCTTTCGTGATCCGACATGCGCGACCGCAATAGCTCTTGATCTCAAAAGGGCCAGCGAAATCTAGGCCCGTGCGAGCGAAAGGACGAGAAATTTCAGTGCGCTCAGGAGGGAGCGCAGCCATGATCTGTCTTTGACATCGTTTCTTATACAGAAGACAAGTGCGACACTTATTGATCGTTGTTTTAATCAGGTTCTTGACTTTAGGAATCCAATACTGGGATCGTATTAATCGAAGAACAAGCTGATTTCCACCATGAATAGTGATATTGTGAATGAATTGAACATAGAAACGAGCTAGCTTGCAATTGTATGGAAGAATGATTGGACGCTTCTCATCATCAGGAATGCCAGGAGCCGATTCTAAACGTCCGCATGAACGGATAATCCCCTTAGAGTCAAGGTACGGATTCAAGCATAGAAGGGAACTGGACGTAGAAATCGGTTTCCTGAGCGATAGGGATCTGTACTCCCCTGGAAAACTGAACTTTTGATACCATCGGATAAGAATATTCCGACCTCCAATGATATCGGAATTACAGAGTGGTTGTGCACCAGGAGAACGGTAACGATGAAGGAAACGATACACATATGAAAAAACTCGCAATGCTCGTTGATATGATGAAATCTTCCCCACAATATCGTCCGTCGCCTTAAAATAGGAAAAATGAACACGAACGGGTTTTCGTTCGACGCTGGTTACGGACAGTTCTTCAGTAGCAAAGTCTGGCCACTGATCTGGAGACTCTCGTAACCAAACCGGCCCGTGCCACCAGAGATCATTATCAATGATATCGGATGGGAAGAGACCGCGGCTTGCTAAGTCTGCTGGGTTGGATTCGGAAGGAACACAGTTCCATTAGAAGGATCCACCACTTGAACAACATTGGAAACACGATTGGCTACGAACGTTAACCAATGGCATGGCGGTTTGGAAAGCCAGGAGAGAACGATTGTCGAGTCTGTCCAGCAGAACAAGGAATAGTTAGGAAGATCGAGAGTCGGAAGTAACGTATCAATTATCTCTGCTAAGAGGACAGCCCCACAAAGCTCTAGACGTGGAATGGATAACGTTTTGACTGGAGCCACTCTTGTTTTGGAATACACCAGGTGTGTGAATACGGAGGTACCTCGAGCTATTCGCACATATATAGCGGCCGCGTATGCCTTTTCAGAGGCATCGCAAAACCCATGAAATTGAACTTCAGCGGAAGGAACATAATGGAGCCATCTTGAAATTCGAACTTGATCAAGATTCGAGTAGTCGGATTGAAATATCTTCCACTGGGACAATGTGGCCGGACTGATAACTTCGTCCCAATCCGTACCATCGGACCATATTCTCTGCATTATAATTTTTGCCACAACGATGCATGGGGAAAGCCAGCCTGCAGGATCGAACAGTCTGGAGATCTGAGAAAGAACTTCCCTCTTGGTATAGGAACATGAAGACGGAAAAGGCGTTGTGACAAAGAAAAATGAATCTGAACGAGCGTTCCAACGAATTCCTAGCGTTTTCGCTGTGCTACTATCGTCGAAGTTTAGGAAATCTTCACACAACAAATGGTCATTTGGAAGACCCGCTAGAATATCCTTTGTGTTCGCTGTCCATTTTCGAAGGGAGAAACCAGCTGATGCCAGAGCGGATTTAAGCTCGTTTCTGGATTGAACTGCTTCGGAAATTGAATGTGCACCAGAAAGTACGTCATCCACGTACATATAATTACGGATAATCGAGCTTGCCTTCGGATGGCTAACTTGGACATCATCAGCTAGTTGAAGAAGTGTGCGAATAGCCAAGTACGGAGCACAATTGACACCAAATGTGACAGTTTGTAGCTCGAAATCTTGGATGCTTTCACCTGGGTGGTTGCGGAATACAATTCTTTGGAACGGAGTATGATCGGAATGGACGAGAATTTGGCGGTACATTTTTTGGATGTCAGCATTGAACACGTAACGGAATAAGCGCCATTTGAGAATTAGCGTGGTCAAATCATTCTGCAACACTGGACCTGTATGCAAAATGTCGTTAAGACTTTGACCATTGGATGAAGCAGAAGACGCATTGAATACCACACGAACCTTTGTGGTAGAACTCTCCGGTTTAATAACGGAATGATGAGGCATATAGTAGTGGAGGGTATCGCTATTGGAACTCGGAGCCTGAACCGGAATCATATGGTTCAGCTGTATGTACTCTTTAACAACCTGATCATACTCTATCTTGAAATTTGGATTTCGGAGTAGGCGGCTCTCGTTGCGAAGGAATTGAGAGACCGAGCTTGGACGGGAGTGTCCTAGGAGTTTACTTTTCGGAAAACCTTCCTTAAAGGGAAGACGAACGATATACCTGCCATCCTTATTCCTCGCGGTAGTTGAAGCAAATAATTCTTCACAGAATTTATCGGAATTAGAAACAAATTTCTTTCTGGGGCAATTCTCTACCTCCCAAATATCCTTATCAAGAGAAATCTCACAGAAGTTAGAGACGACAGTGGAAGTAGTCGGACCCGAAATAGGAATTGGACCAGTGAGAATCCATCCGAAGATGGTCTCTTGGCCCATTAAGGAATCGCACACATTGTGCATAACCCCTGATCTCATTATTTCCGGAATAAAATCACCTCCAATTAGCAGATCAATGATGGAACTCTTATAGAAATGTGGATCTGCTAGCTTGATGTTGGGAAGACGAGCGAATAAGGACGTCGGCAGAGTCTGTGATGGTAGATCTCCCGACAAATGGGGAAGTACAAACGCCTGCACGGAAACTTGCATGAAATTGTCAAATCTGGAGCATAAAAGAACACTGCAAAGTTTTCGAACGGAAGCTGCAGTGGTATTATTGAGGCCGGAAATCTGAACGTTCGTTCGTTCATAGGGAAGCTTTAATTTGTTGAAGAATTTCTCGGATACAAATGTTCCTTGGGAACCGGAATCAAGAAGAACCCGTGCTTGATATGAAACACCTAAGTGCATGACATTTACAAGCGCGGTCCCCAATAATACTCCCCTAGAACTCGTCGTGAAGCAGGATTGGATAACTCCGTTACCAGAACTAGTGGACTGTACGGAATTAGGAGTGAATGGAACAGAGCTGGCGTTCAGATTGGCGCTACTATTTGAGTTGGAAGAAGGATTGGATGGTCGTGAATGCACTGAACTATCGTGAAGCATTGTGTTGTGTCTCTTTTGGCACTCGAAACAATTGTTTTTGCTAGTGCAATTCCGGACATGATGTGTTTTGGAGAAACAATTCAGGCATAACCCCTGCTTTTTCACCTCGGACATACGATTTTTAATGTCCATTGCTATGAATCGAGGACACTTCCGAAGAATATGCAAAGAATTGGTGCACAATGGACACTTCGGAGCAGAAACCTTAGTCTGGAAAGAACTGAATTTCGAACCTTTCGGATTTGGTTTGGAATTGGATTTACCTTTGTTGTCCTCAGATTTTGAATTGTTTCGCATTTCTGAAACGGACTCAAGGGTACGATACCGATTTGTGAGGAAGGAATCAAGGTCTTCCCACCTAGGAAGTGATGTTTTGTCTGTCAGACCTTGCTCCCACAACGTCAGAGTTGAGTCTGGAAGGCGATTGGAACAAAGGAAGACTAAAACTGGATCCCAACTTGTGACGTCGATATCGTATAATGCCAGCGCAGATATACAGGAATTAATATCGCGTTGAAGGTCCTTTAGCGCAGAAGCAGATTCAGATTTAATGAAAGGAAGATTGAAAAGAACCTTCAGTTGACCATTTACCAGAATTCGTTTATTTTCGAACCTCGAACACAAGTTCTGCCAAGCCAATTGGAATCCCTGGTTAGTCAATGGAGACCTTTGGACTATATCACGTGCTTCACCTTTGGTCTTCTGAGATAAGTGGAATAAACGCTCAACTGGACTGAGCCTGGAATTTTTGATGTACACAGCCGTGAACATGTCTCGGAATGTTGTACATGACATATAATCGCCATCAAAGATTTCCGTGTCGCACGGAGGAAGGTGGAACGAATGACTAGAGCTTTGCTCTGCACGGTTGTCTGAAATGGGACTGCCGCCGGTTGACGCTGGAGAAGCAACCGGATCTTTTGAAACAGGTGGAGGCTGAAAACTTTCCAAAAGTTCTGTCAACCGCGCTAAACACGTACAATAAGTCACATATGTGCTATTGTACTTAGCCTGGAATGTGTCTCGATTTGAAGCTACATCCTCACCACCCTCTTCCTCATCACCTTCTTCATTAGCTTGCTCAATCATGAAAAGATCAAAGGAAGACTTTGCCTTTTCCCACAAGCCCGTGCACTCGGAAATATGGACCTTGACTAACTGAGCGGAAGTCGCCGGGATAGTTCCATCGCCGATACCAGCATTGAATGCAACCAGCTGGTCAGCATTACGAATGAAAGCGTCTAACGACATTGTTGGAAGGAGTTATGAAGAGGAACTTACGAAAATTGGAACTTTTCTTAAGTCGAAACTCAGTAGAAACAGCGAAATTGTTGGAATTCTCGAGAATATTGGGAAAAAATGTCCGAAAATGAACGGAAATTCGGAAAATCGAGTGGTTTGATGATGTTTTCTTATAGAAATACGACCTCTAGCGGCTAAATTCACAAGTATAGAACAGAACAGGAAAAATAATTCACCGAAGTGTGAAATTTACAGAAAAGAATTCAAGAACAAGACGTATTTTGGAATTTTGAAGCAAAAATCAGTTTTTCCTGGTCTTTTCAGCAGTGAAAAGCGACCTCTAGCGGCGATATGGAGCACTACGTATCTGATAAGCCTAGCAGGATTGAAGAAATGTTCAAAAATTATTACAATTCACGAAAAATCTAGAAAAACCAGCGAAAAATGGGAATTTTGGAGATATTTCCTTATTTACAGGGCGACACCTAGTGGCGATTATGGACACTTCAGATGACGACAAGTGGTAGGAGAATACTCTGGTGTAAACGGACCCGCAATAATGGCGGAAACCCAGAAAAAATCGGAAAAATTGATAAAAAGTAAGATTTTTCGGCTATTTTTATATATAAATAGCGCCCTCTAGCGGCCAAATGATGAATTACTAGTCTACAAGACTAAATTATTCCAACACTTCACGGCTTTAAATATGTTAATATAGAATAATATATAGGTGTCACAAACAGGTTGTAGTGCGACCATATAAACAGACAGACTGTAGGGTGTACGTTTATTAAAGAGCGCAACGAAGAGAATATTTCAATCACTGTTGAGTGAAAATAATGAATAGACACTGTGGTGGCTGAGTGGACGAACAACTCAACAGCGGCCAACAAGGAATGATAGTAGTATGTGTGCTTATGTGTGGATGAATAGTTAGCTTGCTGACGAGAATATCCAGTAGTGGGAATCTCTCTAACAACAACAACTACAGTGGTAGAATAAAACGGAGATGGATAATATGCATAAACACACAACAAGTAGAAATGGTTTAGCGGCAAAATAGAAAAATAGAAATATGAAGAATAAACACACTGTCGCGAATTGGAAATAAATAAATATTTGAATATTATTTAAATTAATGGAAATTTAAACGGGAAAATAATTGAAATTATATTAATGGAAGGAAAAATATTTTTCAACTAAATTCGATTAAAATATTTAAAGGAAAATTTAAATATTTTATGATGATTTGGAAGTAATTTTAACTTTAAACTTTGGAGTTAAAAAATCGGAACACTGTGCGTTGATAGAAACAAAAAAAGGAAAATATCAATTGGCTGACGGCAAAACGCACTTTGAGTTAATCACTTGGATATTGAATCGCACTATTGAATTTCACTTTTGGATGATTAAAGCACAAACTTACCTTGATTTTGATGGAAAAAATGGATAAGGAGGATAGTATGGATGATTGGCAATTTTGGCACGGCAGTTAAATCCGGTTCGAATGGACCAAATGTATTTACCAAATATGGGTATTTCTGTGGAGTAGAAAGCTGGTTATACTGCTGTTTTGGACAGAAAACTATTCCGTGGAATTCGAAATATTTTACTCTCGTTTTGCAGATGTGGATAAGGAAAAAGGAAAGGAAATAAAACGAGCGTATTAGTTTTGTTTAAAAGAACAATTCTGGTTCTTTATTTAGAATTCAAATTTGAAGATTTGAATAGCGCTTACCAAATTCAAACAGTTGTGGTTGACGTTAAGGTAACAAGTGATTTTATTTGGAACAAAGGAAAATCGAAAAACCACAGAGAGGACACAAACGGACATATTGAGTGATTGAGCGCTACAGCACAAGCACAACTTACGAGTGCGCGCGAAACTTAGCTTTTGAATTAGGGTGACCAGATCATCAAACTTTCGCATGAACACTGTGTTAATCTAGTGCATTTCCCTACAACAAGTAGTTCTGTTATTATGAAAATAATTAGCTTTTGTTGTACTGATCATCCGTCGTCGCGTTGATCATACAAAAATATATATGCTATATATGCTCTTGCTCCGCTTTTTTCATTATTGTCATATCTAACCCTCATTTCAAATGTTAAACACTTTGTGAGAATAGAAAGTGTCCCCTTCGTTGTTGCTCTACTCCTTCGCCTTAGTTGAAGAAAAATTTGCATCACCACATTGGTACATCACCACGGCATACATGCACATTCTTTAATATTAGGTCGTTTGTTTTATTTGTTGTTGAATTTCTCACCAACCGAACGTTCGCTGTTGTTATCCCCCTTCACATTTCAAAGGTTGAGCCCTTTAACGAGAATTGTTTGTTTCTAATTAACAATAACAACACACTTGTAATAACAGTGCATCCATTTGTCGATTGGTTACTTTGTCGTCGTCGCCTTTATTGTTGTTGCAATTCTTCGTGTGTTTCTAACCCTCGATCAATTCTCACTTGAGAATTTGCATTGACAAAAATTGCAACAAAAATACTTCATCATACCACGCGCCCTTTTTAGCGTCGGTTTGATATACAGTAAAAGTAACAACAAATTGTTTTGATCTCCAACTCTCACTGTTGGATCGTTTGTGGCGTCGCTTGTTGCGTGGGTGCGTAGCTGCTTACGCATAGTAATTTCTCTGCCGATGTCGCTTGTGTTTTATTCCTCTTTGTGTGATATCCGTTGTTGGTTCGACACAGTGCGGTAAAATTGCGAATTTTTGTAATTTATTTTAATCTATTTTTTGATAATTTATTGAAATATTATCAGGTGGTTGTAGGGTTTTTGGAATTTTTGGACAAATTCACCCTACATTCGGCATTCTTGGCAGAAACATTTAGCAACAAATATTAGTAAAAAATTAACTTTTTGGCTAGTTTTGCAAAATTTGTAAATATTATTTAAATTTTGCAACTCTATGTAGGGTTTTTGGAATTTTTGGACAAATTCACCCTACATTCGGAATTCTTGCACATATTCCAGCAAAATATATTCGTTGAAACTTTTAGTTTTTGGCTATTTTCTTCAATTCTTCGGGCAATTTATTAACAGTTGTTAGTACTATATGTGAATCTCTGTAGGGTATGGGTATTTTTTGGGAGAATACACCCTACTTTCGGCATAATCTTGAGAAAATGGTCAAATTTTGCATAAATTATTCTGTAGAACTACTCAATTTTGCAGGACTCTTGTTAAAACTTTGATAAAAATCTCGAGTTGGTTGTAAGGTTTTTGGAATTAGGACATATGTTGTACAAACTCTTCCACAGCTGGCATTGCTAAAGTATTAATTATCTATTAGTTGATATAATTTGTTGATATTGAAGCAATTTTAGTCTTTTAAGTTTCGTTTCTGTCACATAGGAAAGTTTTTCTTAAACTTTCTCCTATTTAACTCTGTTATAACATTTACAACTATTTAAAGTATTTGGAGGTTTTTATACCCTCCACCATACTATGGAGGGTATATTAATTTTGTCATTCCGTTTGTAACTCCTCGAAATATTCATGTCAGACCCAACAAAGTATATATATTCTTGATCAGCGTAAAATTCTAAGACGATTTAACCATGTCCGTCTGTCTGTCTGTGTGTCTGTCTGTCTGTCTGTCCGTCTGTCTGTCTGTCTGTCTGTCTGTCTGTCTGTTGTAATCACGCTATCTTTCGAACAAATTGAGATAGAAGGCTAAAATTTTGCACACATGTATTTTTTACCAGTAGGCAGGTTAAGTTCGTAAATGGGCCATGTAGGTCCAAGTAATCATAGAGCCCCCATATAACGGTACCTCCCGATATTCGGTATTTTGATGATTTTAGCGACATTATTCACCGGAATTATTTCAAATTTGGCATTTGAAGTTTGTAATGGATGCTACAGCTTAACACAGAAAATTATCTGTGTAGGTCCACGTCTTCCTGTAGCCCCCATATAACGGTACCCCCCGATATTCGGTTTTTCGATGATTTTAGCGACATTGTTTACCGGAATCGTTTCAAATTTGGTATTTGAAGTTCGTAATGGATACTACATCCTAAATCAAAAAATGAGCCATGTAGGTCCACGTCTTCATATAGCCCCCATATAACGGTACCCCCCGATATTCGGTATTTTAATGATTTTAGCGACGTTATTTACAGGGATTGTTTCAAATTTCGTATGTGAAGTTCGTAATGGATACTTCAGCCCATGCCAGAAAATTGTCTGTGCAGGTCCACGTCTTCGTATAGCCCCCATATAACGGTACCCCCCATATTCGGTATTTTGATTTTAGCTACATTATAAACAGATTTTTCTTCAAGTTTCGCATTTAAATATTGTAATAATTTATGACAAAAGTTGCCTATGCAGGCCCACGTCGTCGTATAAGCATTCGGTATTTTTAAGATTTTAACAGAATTTTTAACGGGTTTTATTTTGTGGAAATTGCCAAATTTGTACCAAATGGTGGAGGGTATTAAAAGTTCGGCCCGGCCGAACTTACAGCTTTTTTACTTGTTATTTGTGAAAATTTCTTATTTCCTTTGGACGGTAGAAACCTTTTTTCGAATTTTCTTTTCTTTGCATATCAAGTTTTTGTTATAAATTTAGTAATAAAATGCCGATCACTCCGCTCACACGTTTTTCTAGAGCCGCTGACATTGTTCTGAAGAGTGTAGAATATTTCGAACAAACTGATGCCACAAAGTTCACGGTTTCCAGCCTCGAAATTCGAGAATTGTGGGAGTGTAAGAATTACCTCACGGCATCCGAGACTGCACAGGCTAGCCATTTTGATATCGTTGAGGATAAATTCAACAATGCATTTATTGCATACCATCGGTGTTAGACCACCATAAACAAGCACCTTAACAGCCTAAAATCTCCACATCGTCTGATGTGGCTCCTCCGTCCTCACCTGCAGAAGAATCTATTATTTCACTTAATAATGTTGTGACACCACCTTCAGTCTTGCTTTCGAGCGAACCTCTCTTACCGGTTCCTGTGCAGTCTGCTTTTCCAACCGCCAATACTTGCTCCAAATCTTCTGCCACCAATACTTGCTCCAGTCATCCTTTCGAGTACAATATTTTCGCCTTACCCCCACTTGACATAGAAGTCTTTGCTGGAGATTTTGTGTCTTGGCCCACCATTCGTGACCTGTGCACCACACTTTTTGTAAATAATGTTCGGCTCTCAAATATAGAACGTCTTTGTCATCTTAGGCAGAAGACTATCGGTGAGGCTCGAGAAATAGTGGACAAATTTCCCCTAACAAATTGTAGTTTCCATTTAGCTTGGAAAGCTTTGTCGGATGCGTGTGATAATAAGCGCATCCTCGTGAATATTTATATCAAAATTTGTTTGACACTCCTTCCATAGATATAGAAACTAGTCAAGGCTTGAAAAATATTCAAAGTGGAATAAATAGTTGTCTTGCTGCAATGGCCGTCTGCGACGTCGCCACGGATCAGTGGGATCCAATTATTGTATATATTTGTATGTATTGAATAAGAAGTTGTTGGCTTCCTGGCCAGATTTAGATGCTTTCCTCACTGAAAGAATACAAACTTTGCAATGTATTCAACATATGCGTAGAAATCTGCCCACAAACATTGTTATTTCCAGTTTCTTGCCTAAATCGTTGCCATCAAAGAGTGTTTCACCTCATCGCTACTCAACTAGGTCGTTACAATCCAAACATGCTCGTACATCTAGTTCCACCATTAACAAGTCATTGGTACATGAGTCCAAATATGTTTCTCCTTCTCCTTGGTCTACTAATTTACGCCAAAACATTTATTGTCCAATTTGTCCTAACCAAAGTCATATTCTACGCTTTTCCCACAGTTTAAAAAACTTTCGTTCGAGGACAAATTCTTAATTGTGAAAAAGAATGAGCGTTGTATCAACTGTCTCTCATGTGGCCATGTAGTTAAAAATTGTAATAGCACAAATAGTTGCAAATCTTGCAAGCAAAGGCATCACAGCCTTCTCCACCGACCACAAAATCGTAAAGCTATTGCAGCATCAAGCTCAAAACCATCTCTGGTATCTACTAATTTTACAAATAGTCACACTTCACCATCCTGCATGTCTTCCCAAAAACTCGGTTTGAAATCTAAGCTTATCCCTCCGGCCTTTACCAAAGTCAAAGGTCGAGGTTCAAAGACGCCTCCGGCTTTTACAAAGGTCAAAAGTCGAGATTCAAAGCCCTCTGAAACGCACCCACTCTCTGCAAAACATAATTCAAATAGCCAGTCTCCCAACACCACTGAAGATCATGTGCTCTTAGGAACTGCTCTGGTAAATATTGTTCATGATGGTAAATCGTACACTACTCGTGCAATTGTAGATCCTTACTCTAAAGCATCGATTGTAAGTAAGAAACTCAAAAATTCACTTGGATTTTCAACTTGTCCTTTGATAATCAAAACTAAATCTAATTCTAATTCTCTAAAGTTGTCTTCCCCTAAAACGCATCTAGAATTGTGGAAACAAAAGCGTTAGTCTTACCCAAAATCAAGGGGAAGTTATTCTCGTCACCATCACTTTGTAATTTAAAGACTCGAATTCGTAATCTTGAATTAGCGGATTCTTTCGATGACAGCTCAATAGACTTGCTACTTGGCGCTGACTTGTATCCCAAAATTTTAGAAGCTGAACCTCCAAATTTTTTTTTTTTTTTTTTTTTTGTATTCGTTGCTGACCCAAAAGTATATTTTCGGGTACATTCTCACCGGTTCAGTACCTCCCTCGACTGTAACGTAATCTTACACCGAAAACTGAAATCGACCAATTTAGAAAAGAATCGTATCATTTATAATCGAAATTTGCTGAAAACATTAATTGCGATAAACGTTGAAATTGTAGACCGAATTTATCGGTAATTCGTCAAATCGTTATGATGAAAATACGAAAATCTGCAACTATAGCTCAGAAAGGAATCTGAATTTACGTTCTCTCCTAACTCATAACTCTTTATGACATAGATTGCTACACCCTTAGTTCTAGCAATGGGGGCCGGAATGTACAAGTTCGATACGTTCCACCACAACTTTCCAATACTCGTCAATCACGGATGCTGATTGGCACACTGGCATCTCCTCTACAACTCCCTTGGCGGATATCGTAGTGAGCGGATTGCCGCTGGGTATTGGTTGTTGGCGGTGGGCTCACCTTGCTTTCATTGGAAGTAATTGTAGTTGTAATAATATACAGACATGGGACCCTCTGCGTTCACTTGTCTCGTAGAAACGAAAGCGAACAAACACGGCCTTTGTCGCCACCCCAAATTACATAAAGGTAATTTTGTTGTTCAATAAGAAAGGAAGGAAGAAAAAATAAAGCACGAATTTAAATTAGAATATGCTAATTATTTCTTGTGTTTTATTTCTTGTATATTTTCTTTCTTTTACACACCATACGCGCGAATCACCCGCACATCACCAAACCTCTCACCTAAACATCACATCTCACATAATAACTCTTTGAAGTTATCGTTGTTGTTGCTATCGCTAATCGAAACCATTCCCCCACCCCCGGAGTTAGATAGTTGTTGTTGTACTATTTAACGGTAATATTGTTAGTATTTATTTTGTTCTTTTTTATGTCCAAGATCACAAAATAAACAAACACAACAACAATAAAATCACTGATCACTGCTTATGTATTGCACTTTTTGTTTATATCTTCTTCACGTAAGTATAACACAACAAAGAGCGGATATCATAACGACCGTAGTTATGCACTTTGTTCGTTGTTTTTGTAATTATTGTTGATTTTTATATTTATTTCAAAACGAAGCACTCTCGGTTTATGCTCACTAAGTAGACGGTACGTACCTTTGTACAGATGAGATGATAAATAAAATGAAAATATGTGAAGGGATGGATTTATAGGCTGCAAGTGTGGGTAGTAGGCACTGGTTGATGCTAGTTCTTTTGACGAAGTCAAAACTTTCCAAAAACAAAAAACACGCAGGCTAGTTTTTTTTGTAGCCAAAAATGTTGGGAGCAGCGAAAATAAATAAAAAGGATATGAAACACAATTTTTTAAATAATTAAAACTGGCGTTTTATTGAAGGAAGCGGAGCGGAAGCTAGCGGAAATTCATTTTCTGTGTCATCGGCCAATTGAAGTAAAGTCCGAATCGCAAGATAAGGAGCGCAGTTTACTCCGAAGGTTATCGTTCGAAGTTCAAAGTCTTGAACCGGGTTGTTGGGAGAATCCTGAAATAAAATTCGTCGGAGAGGAGTATGAGCAGAATCGACCCGAATCTGCCTGTATATTTGCGTTATGTCGCAAAGGAATACAAATTGAAAAAGTCTCCATCTTAGAATAAGAAGGGGTAGGTCCAACTGAAGAGTTAGGCCGACATAGAGAATATCGTTAAGAATTTCCCCATTGGAAGTCTTGTTCGAGACATTTAAACCCACTCGCAATTGTGTTTGTTTATCCGGATTCATAACTGTATGGTGTGGAAGGTAGCAAACTGTAGAGCTTGCTGACGAAGTCGAGGAAATATTTAGAATTAGTCCACATGAGAGTGGTGGTCTCATTCTAAATGGTTTTCATGCAAATTTCCAATTTTGTCCAAGATTTTGGACATTGTCAATTTTTGTGTGTCAGCGGAAACTTTGATATGATGTCTTTTGCTTCCCCACTAGTTTTCTTAAGTAAATAACACAATTTTTCAATGTTACTAAGTCGACTGTTGTTGATGTATATACAGAAAAAAGATCCCTAAAGGTAGTCCAGGAAAGGAAATTGCCGATCAAAACATCTATATCACATGGTAGTAGATTCAGACTATGCATTACATTGTCATTTAAAGCGAAAACTTCAACTGAAGGTCCGGTATGGCGTGAAACGCCAGACAGAGGTAAAAGTTCTGCATGAGGCGGAGAACCAACTCGAGGAGTGCTATTAACATTAACACCATGAACACCTATCTGGAAAATCTGTGCATTCGAACGTTGAGACTGCTGGGTACTACATTTACATATGCCTTATACGCAACATCATATGTACTTTACTGTGATGTCTTCTCTTTCAGTATCTCCTTCACTTTACTTCACAATTCCCTAGCCTCAGCGGCCTGAACATCAAGGGAATATATGTCCAACTCGTCCCTTCGAAAAGAAGTAAAGTTGGATTCAAATTTTACTAGAGCATCAGTTGCTCTGATAAAGAAATCAAGTGGAGATAGTGGCATTAATTAAAAAAGTTTTATAAATTCAGCCAAGAAAAAAAAAAAAGAATTTAAATATTGCAAATCTGAAAATATCAATGCAAACCAACTTAAAATCGGTGAAATTCAAAGAGCATTGAGTGGAATTATTTAAATTTATATTGGAACATCACAAAATGTTTTTTTTTTCTGTTAGTGAATGCTAATAATATCAACACCCAACTAAGTAAATAAACTCTTTTTTTTTTGAAAACTTTAAAAAACAAATGATGAGAAAATGTAAATAAATTTTCTCTGTGTATTGAAAATCGAAAAGATTATCACTGTGTAACGAATAATACACACTTGTTTTATAAGCATTAAAAAAATATATTTAAAGACACTTGAAAATTTGGCAAAATATGTTTCGTTAAGTGTAGAAAACTACACGATTTCTCTCTTACGGTAATACAGTAAAATACAGAGAATTTGATTATGTGTATGGAAATGTACACAAACAAATTATTTCCGAAAAGAAATAATAAAAAAACCATAACAAATCACCAAAAAAATTGCAAACAAATCAATTAAAAAGTAATTTTGTTTAATATTTATTACCAATTTTGTGCCGGCGTTAAGTACGGACGCGTTTTTTTTTTTTTTTCGTTGCTAATGAAAAGTGTCTTTTTATAAGTAAAGCAAAAAAAATAATATAAAAGCAAACTGGACGATATTAAAAAACTCACGAAAAAAAATTTAAGAAAACCTGCTAAAAATCCTTTTTTATTAAGAATAGTTATTCTATATTTATCCTCTGCGATTGCACATCAAGAAACTATAGCTTCAAGTAAGCATGCGTCTCTTGAAAAAAACAAAAAGCAAAACAAAGTTCCTCCAGGCATGGACCGATATGTCTTAGTAACGAAGCAAAAGCCTAGTTCTAGAACTCCAACCAAGGAACCAAATGCTAAAACCCAAAATTCTATAAATAACGACTGCAACAAGAGATTCTCAATTCTCGGCTCGAATAAAGAGGCTGATGAAATAACACAATCGGTTAGATCCCAAAAACCTCCCCACTATATCTTCGCGAAAAAGCTACAAACAATCTCGTCAACAAACTCACCCAAATGTTGGGTAAAAATAAATTTTCACGTGGTATCTATTAGGAGAGGAAATCTCCAAGATACGAAAATACGAACGTATACAGAGTCGCATTATAAGAACCTTGTTTGTGCGTGGATTCTGAAAAGAAGAATTACTACACCTATCAGATAAAGAACTCAAAAGGACTAGGCGTCGTAATTAAAGAGCTTTATAGTCCTACACCCATAGAGGACATCAGAAGGATTCGAAACAAAGTCTATCACTAACATTTTCAATAAAGATAAACTTCCGTAACCTATGTTTCAAGTAGAACTAACATTCGAATCTTCGCAAAATGGACAAAGTCATCCAATTTATAGCCTTAGGCTTCTTTGCAATCGCGGTGTGAAAATAAAGGAACCTCAAAAAACAAAAGGTCAACATCAATGCCAAGAGTACGGGCATACCAAAACGTGTTGCAAATTGCTATCGGTATGTGATACTTGTGGTGACCTCCACAAATCATCGGAATGTCCACATCCCAAAACTGAGCGTCAACAAGTGCTGTAATTGAAGTGGAAATCATACTGCAAACTACATAAGATGTCCTGTATATATCCACTTAAAAGATCTAGCTTAGCCCCAAAAAAGCCTGAAACTATCGGGTACGGGAGAATCCACAAATTAATATCAAAACAGGTGATTTTCCTGAGCTAAACAAGAGGAATGAAACCACCGCTCCTAATTACAATCTCCCTTCACAGAATATACTTATAATCTGATACCTTGAGAAATGACTCGCCCAACTATAAAAATCCAAGTATAGAATCATCTATCAAAAACTAATCGTCACCATGAATTCATTCATACCAAGTATGCAAAGCATGATGCAAGAAATTGTGAGAAATCAATCTTAATAATGCAAAAAGTTTTTAAACAAAAATAGATACAATTCAAATCTTTTTTTGGAACGCAAACGGCTTAAGCCAACATAAACACGAGGTCGAAAGCTTTATTCACTCACATACACATTTTACTGGTATCTGAGACTCATTTCACTTCTAGAAATTGTTTTAGAATAAAAGGCACTAAACACCCTAGTGGAAGAGCTTGCGGTAAAGGCGAATTCACAAATTTCTTCTCATCTCCTGGCAGTAGATTCATTGCAGCTGGAGATTTAATGCCAAACACACTTTCTGGAGATCTAGACTTATTGCACCCAGAGGTAGACAGCTTTTAAACTCCATTTTGTCCGCTAAACTGGACGTGTTATCTCCCGGCTAGCCTACTTACTGGCCCTCAGACCTGCAAAACGTCCTGACTTAATTTACTTTGCTTTACCCCCTGGTAAACATTACCATCGTTCTTCACTAATAAACAAATGTTGTTTTATAAAAACAACAATAATGGGGTTAAGCCTGACAATTTTTGCAACAACAAGGTAACAAAGAATATAAAGAGGGAACAAATGTTCGTGATACCCTCGTTTGACTTGTCGTCAGACCATTCCCCAACTATAATAACATTAAATGATATTTAACTCGCAACTTTCCCGTATTATCTGCCAAATAAATATACAAACGGGATGAAGTACAAAAAAATGTCAGTACACATGTGAATTCTAACACTTCCCTAAAGTCTGGAGAAGAAATTGACAATGCAGTTAAAATATTTACCTCGATAGTAAACACCGCTGTCAATGTTGCCACTCCCACTAAATTTTCTAAACCGGAAAATAATTCCTACAATCCATCGACCATACGAAAACTCGTGTCTGATAAAAGGAAGGCCAGAAGAGAATGGCAGAAGCACCGCTCCCCTAGGTTTCGGAAAAAACTAAAAGCACTCAGATTATACGAAGAGCAAAACTTAAAAATATTTCTAAATAAACTGGATCCCACAGATCCGAAAGTTCTATAGCCTCGACGAAACTAAAAAAAACCCGGGCAAAGATAGAATTACTACAAACATGCTACAGAAATTACCAAAACCGGCCGTTAAACTATTGTTATTCATATTTAACAGCATTCTTCGAGTGGGATCCTTCCCGTCTGTATGGAAAGAATCTGAAATAGTAAAGATTCCGAAACCTGGAAATGATCCAACGGAGGTCAAATCGTATAGACCCATCAGTCTTCTATCTATTATCCCCAAATACCAATTCGGCTTCCGTAAGAACCACAGTACTATTGAGCAAGTGCACCGCATAGTCACAAACATTAGCCTTTGATAGAGTTTGGCATTTTTGAATTCTGTACAAAATTTGTAAAACTCTACCTAAACACTCTTAAACTTTTTTTTTTAATTATTTTTCAAATCGTACATTTGTTGTTAAATCGAAAAAACGTACTTTCAAATTCGAGAAAATTATTGGCTGGCGTCCCACAGTGTAGTATCTTAGGCCCAATTCTGTATGTGTTATTTACTGCCGATATGCCCACAACTAATGAAACTCTCACCTTAACGTTTGCTGATGATACTGCTTTCATTACCATACACAAGGAACCTATGATAGCGTCGGAAAAACTACAAAACCATGTAGATCTTCTCAAAAATTGGCTGACAAAATGGAGAATATCGGTAAATGCAATGCAATATCCCACAATAAATATCTTTAATACTCAAGTTCCACAGAAAGATACCGTAAAATATCTCGGAATGCACCTGAACCGAAGACTTACGTGGAAGAAACACATCGATGCAAAAATCACGCGAATTAAAGTAAAAAAAGTCAATCTTGAGTGGTTAATTGGTAAACGTTCTTCTATTTAATTAGAATACAAAGTCCTATTATATAAAGTAGTATTAAAGCCAATTTGGACTTATGGCATACAGCTCTGGCGCACAGATAATGTCTCTAACGTAAGTAAGCTAAAAAGAAGACAGTCGAATATTATTCGATCTATTACATCATAGTACCTAAGAAACGCAAACATCCACAAGGACATAATCTTACTTACCATTGAAGATGTAATAAAGAAGCTTTGCCGAATGTACTTGAGCAAACTATCCGAGCACCAAATTGCTTGGCCCGATAACTCCTATTATTCGGAGGACACGATAGACTGCGTAGACGTGACACTCTTTCTATCACATATTTTATTTTGTCTTACTCTCTCATTATATTCACCTCTTGTCTGGCCAGTTGAACGTTTTTTTCTCGTCGCCCACTGTTATATTTCCACAGGTACGGGTTGCCCATATTCGACGGACCTTTGGGCCCATTCCAATCGACGAGGCTTGTCCACAGGCAACATTCTTTGCGTCAATTAAATTTTGTACGGGAACAAATGCAAATCAATGCGAATAATCCGTTGTAAAGTGGACCGAGCCATGCCCAACTGCTGAGAACGGCGTTTTTGGGATGTTCTTGGGGACCTCTCAACACTGGCTCGTACGGCAGCGATATTCTCGGCCGATCGCCTTGGTCGACTTTTATATAGCCTCTTTGGATTAGAAAGAGCCTCACCAGTCGAAAATTTTTCGTATAAACGCTTAATGGTGTTCTTAGAAGGCGCACTTCTCACATTTTTTAATGTTTTAAAAGCACGTTAAGTTTTCACGATTGACTTCTTGTGAATTTCTACTATTTCAGAGCGTTCGCGTGGCGTGTATTGGTTCATGGTAAAAATCTGCTTGGACTGACACTGACACAAACGCGGTATGCGTTTGAAGTGTCGCGGTTAAGCGATGTGACATCTCTGTCAAAAGTTATGGCGTTGTCAGATGGGTCCGTCGAATATGGGTAACCCTGTAGTAGTATGCTAAAAGGGAAGCCGCTTCGTTGAAGAAATCGATAAGACTATTACTATAGTCCGCGGAATGATTAGATATAACTGAATCTAAACAAAGCTACATTATATCCGTAAGAGTATTTGTTTAAGTAAGAATTGTCTCCATTTAGTTGAAATGGAATCGTGGTGCAGTTTGGTGCAACACTTATCGTATTGTACATTCGTTGAAATCTGTTCATTACTTCATATTGCAACATTGATATGTCAATGTCAGATTTCAACGAATTGGAGCTAAAGCTACCACATTACTTCAGTCGGTCTTGCTGATTCCGTCTTTGCTATCGGTTGAGTGTTTGTGCTCAACATTGTAAACATTACACGTTCGTGTGTAATTACAAAGGTAAATCTCGTCACCTTTTGATTATAATATCAATAAAGGATCCACATATTTATTTTCATTAGAAAGTAAAACTTTTGTGTTGTATTTCTATTTTTCTCTCCCCTTTATCGGAGCGCAATCTCGGCGCACTAACACTATTCCTGTAGTCCACGATTCACTTAGAGGTAACTGTATCTAAACTATTCTGAATTACCTACTCAATTAATTCATGGATATAACTGTATCCACAACCCCACAAAAAACACAAATCTATATCTTTAAAAAAATCAATTAATAATAATTAAAGCATGAAAAAACATAGGGTGATTGTATTGACAACCTACTTATAAAAAAATAATAGTATGTAACATATGAAACCTTATTGTTATTTTCATCAAAATATATGAGGGATTTAATAAGTAATAAATAAAGAATAACATATTTATTACCGATTGTACGGTGCACGGACTGTAATATGCTACAGTTTAAAATAATAAATATTTTTCTAAAAAGAACAATAAAATTCAAAGAAATATTTAAAATTAAAAATACTAAATATATTAATTAGTAATACATAATAAATAAAATACGGAATGTGGGGTGCACTCGGACCCGAACAATTTCAAACAGACCCGTATGTTTCCAAAAAATTTAATTAAATTAAATTAATTAAAAAAGAATTAAATTTAATCCTAACATACCTAATAAACAAATTTTCAACTTTTTGCCCTAGCAGACCTATTATACAATGTAGTTGGTCACTGATTACCTATTACGAATCAACCAACCATAGAGTATACATCACAATTATGTGAATGTATTGTTGTTGTACTATTCAACGGTAATATTGTTAGTATTTATTTTGTTCTTCTTTATGTCCAAGATCACAAAATAAACAAACACAACAACAATAACATCACTGATCACTGCTTATGTATTGCACTTTTTGTTTATATCTACTTCACGTATAACACAACAAAGAGCGGATATCATAACGATCGTAGTTATGCACTTTGTTCGTTGTTTTTGTAATTATTGTTGATTTTATTTTTATTTCAAAACGAAGCACTCTCGGTTTATGCTCACTAAGTAGAACTTTTTACAGATGCGATGATAAATAAAATGAAAATATGTGAAGGGATGGATTTATAGGCTGCGAGTGTGGGATAGTAGGCACTGGTTGATGTTAGTTCTTTCAACGAAGTCAAACCTTTCCAAAAACAAAAAAGACGCAGGCTAGTTTTTTTTTGTAGCACTTATATCAGCTCAAAAAGACCGAAAATGTTGGGAGCAGCTAAAATAAATAAAAAGCACAATTTTTTAAATAATAAAAATTGGCGTTTTATTGAATATTGTTCGAAAAAGTAATATTAATTACCGATGTTGTTGGATAAAAGGTTAATAAAATGGTATTTGACAAATTGAAGAAAAAGAGCAAAGGGCTTTAATTAAAGAGATTAATATAAATTGAATCTTTTATATGTTATATATTTTATGTTATATAATGTTAATTCCAAAACCTTGTTTGTTGACTTGTCAAATTTGTTGACTTGTCAAATTTGTGACCTGCAGCTGTTTCTAGTGGTTAGCACACCATTTCCACTAATTATGTATGTTCGTATCTGCAAGCCTATCAAACATATTTTAGCAAGATATGGGGCGTTGGTCGTACCATATGTTAATGCATTTAACATATCATATTCGATTTTCTTGTTTGGGTTTTCTCCATAGGATTAGTTGATATTTGCGATCCGAAACGGATTAAAATATAACTCTGCTCCCAGTAGTGCGTAAAACCCTGTGGATTTCTGTGGAGTTCTGTCAACTTGATGTTTTCTGGAATTGGTCATTATGTAATGTCGATGCCAACGCTTGGTTGCGGTGGCACTATATTTCGTAACACAAAAGCTTCTAGACGCGTTCTGAATTTGCTTGTTAGCGACTGAAGTTCAACGTTGACTTTGAGGTTTGCGATGCTTGAATGAGATGAGATGTTTGAATGGGATCGATACCCAACCGATGCACTAGTCGTTCTGACACCACATCAATCTGTTAGCCGGAATCTGGGGTTGCCTTAAATTCATAGCTTCTACCATTCAGTTCACCCGACGGGTTGAAAGGAGTACTTAAGATCTAGCTCTATTCCCCGATGCTGACACTTCTGCTGAATAGTTTTCTGCTTGTGGCCTTGTGGAAAAAAACAAAAGTGTATTGTGTTTTTGTTGACACTTCTTGCACGGCCCAATTTTACTCCTTTTTGATTGATGGTTATCCTTAATGCAAATCAAACACATATTGTTTCTAGAAATCAATTTCTGTCTTTCGAGCGCTGTCATTGACAGCAATTGCATGCATTAATATAAGGGGTGATCACCTTTACACATTTGATATCTACTTTACTCTCCTGAATCCCCTTGACTGCTTCTTATTATTTGAAGCGAAGTTTTCATGAAATGCTCAATAGTTTGGAGTTCTTTGGTGTCCACAATCGACTGTTCATACAAACATGAGTAGTCTTGTCCATTCTCGTTGTTAGTAAGTGGAATCAGAATGGATCCCATTATTTTGGCTTTACTGGAAGAACCTTCAGTGGCAATAACGATTCAGGAAGACAGTCACGAAAGTTTTTCGCTAATCTGTAATCGCCAGACATATTGGGTAGCTTTAAAATTCTCTCAAGTAAAATTGACACTTGACCTCTCTTGTTGTTATACCATATTTTTGCACAAGTGGCAAGGCCGGCTCGTGTATCATATCCAAAAAACGCCAACAAACGTTTTCCACTTCGAATAATCCCCATAAAATTGAGGGATTGTAATTTTTGACAGATTAGCCTGAGTTGTCATGTACCTTCCTGAACTATGCTGGGATGATGTACGACCGACCTGTGTTAGCGTCGATATTTTTTCCTCTAATGTTTGACGTCTCACTAATGCAGCCACATTGCGGGTTGCAGTAGACTGGATTGCTTCTGTACCCCTCCCTTGTTGCGGAAAGTGATTTTTGTGGCATTTGTTCATTGTTCATATTTACTTTCACAATTAATAATAATTAAAAAGGGATATCATATTAAATGTGAAGTAAGCAATCAATTACTTCAGCCAATAACCCTTGCAATGTGATACCAATAAAAATGTTGTTTTTTTTGGGTTATTGGAATATTTAGAAAAAAAATTAAGGCCAGTTATATTATTAAAAGTAAAAATATTTATGAACATTTTTTTCAGCATTCTCACCCAAGATGAACGGGGAAAGTTCAAGAAATGAATTAAATCAATGTCAAAAGTCAATGAATTATGATGATGACACTTACTGGCGGGGATTAGGTTTTGAGTTGATATTGTTGTTGGAAGTTGTGTAGTGTTAAACATGACTGTGACGTATATGGCTACTCCTACACAAAGAGCTAGATAGCTAATTGCTTTTTACTGCTGGTGGGAGGTAAAGAGCTCAGCAGTATGTGTTTCATAGGTGCTGTTTGATGTTTGTTGAGGAAGACGAGCACATCTCATCTCTTGGCAGTAGATTCATTGCAGCTGCAGATTTAATGACAAACACACTTTCTGGAGATCTAGACTTATTGCACCCAGAGGTAGACAGCTTTTAAACTCCATTTTGTCCGCTAAACTGGACGTGTTATCTACCGGCTAGCCTACTTACTGGCCCCTAGACCTGCAAAAACGTCCTGACTTAATTGACTTTGCCTTACCCCCTGGTAAACATTACCATCGTTCTTCACTAATAAACAAATGTTGTTTTATAAAAACAACAATAATGGGATTAAGCCTGACGATTTTTGCAACAACAAGGTAACAAAGTATATAAAGAGGGAACAAATGTCCGTGACACCCTCGTTTGACTTGTCGTCAGACCATTCCCCAACTATAATAACATTAAATGATATTCAACTCGCAACTGCCCCGTATTATCTGCCAAATAAATATACAAACTGGATGAAGTACAAAAAATATGTCAGTACACATGTGAATTCTAACACTTCCCTAAAGTCTGGAGAAGAAATTGACAATGCAGTTAAAATATTTACCTCGGTGTTGACTGCTGTCAATGTTGCCACACCCACTAAATTTTCTAAACCGGAAAATAATTCCTACAATCCATCGACCATACGAAAACTCGTGTCTGATAAAAGGAAGGCCAGAAGAGAATGGCAGAAGCACCCGGCCGTTAAACTATTGTTATTCATATTTAACAGCATTCTTCGAGTAGGATCCTTCCCGTCTGTATGGAAAGAATCTACCTAAAACACTCTTAAACTTTTTTGTAATTATTTGTCAAATCGTACATTTGTTGTTAAATCGAAAGACGTACTTTCAAATTCGAGAAAATTATTGGCTGGCGTCCCACAGTGTAGTATCTTAGGCCCAATTCTGTATGTGTTATTTACTGCCGATATGCCCACAACCAATGAAACTCTCACCTTAACGTTTGCTGATGATACTGCTTTCATTACCATACACAAGGAACCTATGATAGCGTCGGAAAAACTACAAAACCATGTAGATCTTCTCGAAAATTGGCTGACAAAATGGAGAATATGGGTAAATGCAATGCAATATCCCACAATAAATATCTTTAATACTCAAGTTCCACTAAAAGATACCGTAAAATATCTCGGAATGCACCTGAACCGAAGACTTACGTAGAAGAAACACATCGATGCAAAAATCACGCAAATTAAAGTAAAAAAGTCAATTTTGAGTGGTTAATTGGTAAACGTTCTTCTATTAAATTAGAATACAAATCCCTATTATATAAAATAGTATTAAAGCCAATTTGGCACACAGATAGTGTCTCCGACGTAAGTAAGCTACACAGAAGACAATCGAATATTCTTCGATCTATTACATCATAGTACCTAAGAAACGCAAACATCCACAAGGACATAATCTTACTTACCATTGAAGATGTAATAAAGAAGCTTTGCCGAATGTACTTGAACAAACTATCCGAGCACCAAATAGCTTGGCCCGCCAACTCCTATTATTCGGAGGACACTATAGACTGCGTAGACGTGACACTCTTTCTATCACATAGTTTATTTTTGTCTTACTCTCTCATTATTTTCAGCTATTGTCTGGCCAGTTGAACGTTTTTTTCTCGTCGCCCACTGTTATATTTCCACAGGTACGGGTTGCCCATATTCGACGGACCTTTGGGCCCATTTCAATCGACGAGGCTTGTCCGCAGGCAACATTCTTTGCGTCAATTGAATTTTGTACGGGAACAAATGCAAATCAATGCGAATAATCCGTTGTAAAGTGGACCGAGCCATGCCCAACTGCTGAGAACGGCGTTTTTGGGATGTTCTTGGGGACCTCTCAACACTGGCTCGTACGGCAGCGATATTCTCTGCCGATCGCCTTGGTCGACTTTTTCGTATATTCGAAAATTTTTCGTATAAACGCTTAATGGTGTTCTTAGAAGGCGCACTTCTCACATTTTTTAATGTTTTAAAAGCACGTTGAGTTTTCACAATTGACTTCTTGTAAATTTCAACTATTTCAGAGCGTTCGCGTGGCGTGTATTGGTTCATGGTAAAAATCTGCTTGGACTGACACTTCAAACGCGGTATGTCATTAAGCGATGTGACATCTCTGTCAAAAGTTATGGCGTTGCCAGAT
The DNA here is from genome assembly GCF_030504385.1 of Musca domestica. NCBI lineage: Eukaryota > Metazoa > Arthropoda > Insecta > Diptera > Muscidae > Musca > Musca domestica. The sequence continues at coordinate 424,461 of NW_026712268.1, forward strand.
GGGTCCGTCGAATATGGGTAACCCTGTAGTAGTATGCTAAAAGGGAAGCCGCTTCGGTGAAAAATCGATAAGACTATTACTATAGTCCGCGGAATGATTAGATATAACTGATCTAAACAAAGCAACATTATATCCGTAAGACTATTTGTTTAAGTAAGAATTGTCTCCATTTAGTTGAAATGGAATCGTGGTGCAGTTTGGTGCAACATTTATCGTATTGTACATTCGTTGAAATCTGTTCATTACTTCATATTGCAACATTGATATGTCAATGTCAGATTTCAACGAATTGGAGCTAAAGCTACCACATTACTTCAGTCGGTCTTGCTGATTCCGTCTTTGCTATCGGTTGAGTGTTTGTGCTCAACATTGTAAACATTACACGTTCGTGTGTAATTACAAAGGTAAATCTCGTCACCTTTTGATTATAATATCAATAAAGGATCCACATATTTATTTGCATTAGAAAGTAAAACGTTTGTGTTATATTTCTATTTTTCTCTCCCCTTTATCGGAGCGCAATTTCGGCGCACTAACACTATTCCTGTAGTCCACGATTCACTTAGATGTAACTGTATCTAAACTATTCTGAATTACCTACTCAATTAATTCATGGATATAACTGTATCCACAACCCCACAAAAAACACAAATCTATATCTTTAAAAAAATCAATTAATAATAACTAAAGCATGAAAAAACATAGGGTGATTGTATTGACAACCTACTTATAAAAAAATAATAGTATGTAACATATGAAACCTTATTGTTATTTTCATCAAAATATATGAGGGATGTAATAAGTAATAATTAATAAATAAAGAATAACATATTTATTACCGATTGTACGGTGCACGGACTGTAATATGCTACAGTTCAAAATAATAAATATTTTTCTAAAAAGAACAATAAAATTCAAAGAAATATTTAAAATTAAAAATACTAAATATATTAATTAGTAATACATAATAAATAAAATACGGAATGTGGGGTGCACTCGGACCCGAACAATTTCAAACAGACCCGTATGTTTCCAAAAAATTTAATTAAATTAAATTAATTAAAAAAAAAAATAAAATTTAATCCTAACATACCTAATAAACAAATTTTCAACTTTTTGCCCTAGCAGACCTATTATACAATGTAGTTGGTCACTGATTACCTATTACGAATCAACCAACCATAGAGTATACATCACTATTATATGAATGTATTGTTGTTGTACTATTCAACGGTAATATTGTTAGTATTTATTTTGTTCTTCTTTATGTCCAAGATCACAAAATAAACAAACACAACAACAATAAAATCACTGATCACTGCTTATGTATTGCACTTTTTGTTTATATCTTCTTCACGTATAACACAACAAAGAGCGATCGTAGTTATGCACTTTGTTCGTTGTTTTTGTAATTATTGTTGATTTTATTTTTATTTCAAAACGAAGCACTCTCGGTTTATGCTCACTAAGTAGACCTTTTAACAGATGCGATGATAAATAAAATGAAAATATGTGAAGGGATGGATTTATAGGCTGCGAGTGTGGGATAGTAGGCACTGGTTGATGTTAGTTCTTTTAACGAAGTCAAACCTTTCCAAAAACAAAAAAGACGCAGGCTAGTTTTTTTTTTTTTTTGTAGCACTTATATCAGCTCAAAAAGACCGAAAATGTTGGGAGCAGCTAAAATAAATAAAAAGCACAATTTTTTAAATAATAAAAATTGGCGTTTTATTGAATATTGTTCGAAAAAAGTAATATTATTTACCGATGTTGTTGGATAAAAGTTGAATAAAATGGTATTTGACAAATTGAAGAAAAAGAGCAAAGGGTTGTATTTTAAAGAGATTAAATTAAATTGAAGTATACCATGCAGAATCTTTTATATGTTATATATTTTATGTTATATAATGTTAATTCCAAAACCTTGATTGATGACTTGTCAAATTTGAGACCTATTTCTGGAGGAACTCCATGCAGCTGTTTCTAGTGGTTAGCACACCATTTTCGTACTCTAAATCCTGCTTCCACTAATTACGTATGTTCGTACATATTTTAGCAAGATATGGGGCGTAGGTCGTACCATATGTTAATGCATTTAACATATCATATTCGAGTTTCTTGTTTGGGTTTTCTCCATAGGATTAGCTGATATTTGCGATCCGAATCAGATTAAAATATAACTCTGCTCCCAGTAGTGCGTAAAACCCTGTGAATTTCTGTGGAGTTCTGTCAACTTGATGTTGTCTGGAATTGGTCATTATGTAATGTCGATGCCAATGCTTGGTTGCGGTGGCACTATATTTCGTAACACAAAAGATTCTAGACGCGTTCTGATTTTGCTTGTTAGTTACTGTTACTGAATTTCAACGTTGATTTTGAGGTTTGCGGTTCTTGACCATCCACCAACGCCTTCGAAATAGAGAGATGCTTGAATGGGATCGATACCCAACCGATGCACAAGTCGTTCTGACACCACATTAATCTGTTAGCCGGAATCTAGGGTTGCCTTAAATTCATAGCTTCTACCATTCAATTCACCCGAGCGGTTGAAAGGAGTACTTAAGATCTAGCTCTATTCGCCGATGCCACTGTTGACGACCTCTGAGCTGACACTTCTGCTGAATAGTTTTCTGCTTGTGGCCTTGTGGAAAAAAAAACAAAAGTGTATTGTGTTTTTGTTGACACTTCTTGCACGGCCCAATTCTACACCTTTTTGATTGATAGTTATCCTTAATGCAAATCAAACACATATTGTTTCTAGAAATCCATTTCTGTCTTTCGAGCGCTGTCATTGACAGCAATTGCATGCAGTAATATAAGGGGTGATCACCTTTACACATTTGATATCTACTTTACTCTCCTGAATCCCTTTGATTGCTTCTAATTATTTGAAGCGAAAAGTTTTCATGAAATGCTCAATAGTTCGGAGTTCTTTGGTGTCCACAATCGACTGTTCATACAAACATGAATAGTCTTGTCCATTCTCGTTTTTAGTAAGTGGAATCAGAATGGATCCCATTATTTTGGCTTTACTGGAAGACCCTTCAGTGCCAATAACGATTCAGGAAGACTGTCACGAAAGTTTTTCGCTAACCTGTAATCAGACATATTGGGTAGGTTTAAAAACCTCTCTAGTAAAATTGACAATTGACCTCTCTTGTTGTTAAACCATATTTATGCACAAGTGGCAAGGCCGGCTCGTGTATCATATCCAAAAAACGCCAACAAACGTTTGCCACTTCGAATAATCCCCATACAGAATACCAATTAAAATGTTGTTTTTTTAGGTTATTGGAATATTTAGAAAAAAATTAAGGCCAGTTATATTATTAAAAGTAAAAATATTTATGAACAACATTTTTTTCAGCATTCTCACCCACGTTGAACGGGGAAAGTTCAAGAAATGAATTAAATCAATGTCAAAAGTCAATGAATTATGATGATGACACTTACTGGCGGGGGTTAGGTTTTGAGTTGATATTGTTGTTGGAAGTTGTGTAGTGTTAAACATGACTGTGACGTATATGGCTACTCCTACACAAAGAGCTAGATAGCTAATTGCTTTTTACTGCTGGTGTGAGGTAACGAGCTCAGCAGCATGTGTTTCATAGGTGCTGTTTGATGTTTGTTGATGAAGACGAGCACGCGGACTTAGGTCTGAGATATGACGTGTGCATTATTGTTTTGGTCTTGTAATGACCGCGTATTGTAAATATGTTGTCTTTTAAGATACAACCTAGACTATTACCAAAAATGTCAGCCTTTTGTTCCGCCGTTGACTGCCACTGTAGTTATAGAATGGGTAGAGCACGAGATGGCGGAATGTGAACCTTGATGGTTTGGAACTCGATCAGCAATTGATGTGGGGTAAGTAGCAATGGACTCATATGATCATGATGAGAATTCGATAAAACATCAATGATGTTATCTTCTATATGTTTCAGATGAAAACAGTATGAGCTGCGAAGTGAGGAAATTAATGGATTGTATGGTTTTTGCAATATCTTTCTCCGCTACCTACTCAGCTAACTTGCACAACTCCTAAAGGCTAACAGGTTCTTATCCCGGTAGAAAAATCATTCATATCTGCCTAAAACAGGTTGCCCATATTCGACGGACCTTTGGGCCCATTCCAATCGACGAGGCTTGTCCGCAGGCAACATTCTTTGCGTTAATTGAATTTTGTACGGGAACAAATGCAAATCAATTCGAATAATCCGTTGTAAAGTGGACCGAGCCATGCCCAACTGCTGAGAACTGCGTTTTTTGGGATGTTCTTGGGGACCTCTCAACACTGGCTCGTACGGCAGCGATATTCTCTGCCGATCGCCTTGGTCGACTTTTTCGTATATTCGAAAATTTTTCGTATAAACGCTTAATGGTGGTCTTAGAAGGCGCACTTCTCACATTTTTTAATGTTTTAAAAGCACGTTGAGTTTTCACAATTGACTTCTTGTAAATTTCAACTATTTCAGAGCGTTCGCGTGGCGTGTATTGGTTCATGGTAAAAATCTGCTTGGACTGACACTTCAAACGCGGTATGTCATTAAGCGATGTGACATCTCTGTCAAAAGTTATGGCGTTGCCAGATGGGTCCGTCGAATATGGGTAACCCTGTAGTAGTATGCTAAAAGGGAAGCCGCTTCGGTGAAAAATCGATAAGACTATTACTATAGTCCGCGGAATGATTAGATATAACTGAATCTAAACAAAGCAACATTATATACGTAAGACTATTTGTTTAAGTAAGAATTGTCTCCATTTAGTTGAAATGGAGTCGTGGTGGAGTTTGGTGCAACACTTATCGTATTGTACATTCGTTGAAATCTGTTCACTACTTCTTATTGCAACATTGATATGTCAATGTCAGATTTCAACGAATTGGCGCTAAAGCTACCACCTTACTTCAGTCGGTCTTGCTGATTCCGTCTTTGCTATCGGTTGAGTGTTTGTGCTCAACATTGTAAACATTACACGTTCGTGTGTAATTACAAAGGTAAATCTCGTCACCTTCTGACTATAATATCAATAAAGGATCCACATATTTATTTGCATTAGAAAGTAAAACTTTTGTGTTATATTTCTATTTTTCTGTCGCCTTTCGGGGCACTAACACTATTCCTGTAGTCCACGATTCACTTAGATGTAACTGTATCTAAACTATTCTGAATTACCTACTCAATTAATTCATGGATATAACTGTATCCACAAACCCACAAAAAACACAAATCTATATCTTTAAAAAAAATAAAATAATAATAATTAATGCATGAAAAAACATAGGGTGATTGTATTGACAACCTCCTTATAAAAAATAATAGTATGTAACATATGAAACCTTATTGTTATTTTCATCAAAATATATGAGGGATTTAATAAATAAGTATATAAAGAATAACATATTTATTCCCGGTTGTACGGTGCACGGACTGTAATATGTTACAGTTCAAAATAATAAATATTTTTCTAAAAAGAACAATAAAATTCAATGAAATGTTTAAAATGAAACATACTAAATATATTAATTAGTAATATATAATAATAACGAAAATTATTATTAACTATCGAAATACCGAATCTAGGGTGCACTCGGACCCGAACAATTTCCAACAGAGCCCTATGTTTTCAAAAAATTTAATTAAATATTTGATCCTAACATACCTAATAAACAAATTTTTAACTTTTTGCCTTAGCAGACCTATTATACAATGTAGTTGGTTACTGATTACCTATTACGAATCAACCAACCATAGAGTATACATCACTATTATGTGAATGTATTGTTGTTGTACTATTCAACGGTAATATTGTTAGTATTTATTTTGTTCTTCTTTATGCCCAAGATCACAAAATAAACAAACACAACAACAATAAAATCACTGATCACTGCTTATGTATTGCACTTTTTGCTTATATCTTCTTCACGTATAACACAACAAAGAGCGGATATCATAACGACCGTAGTTATGCACTCTCGGTTTATGCTCACTAAGTAGACGATACGTACCTTTTTACAGATGCGATGATAAATAAAATGAAAATATGTGAAGGGATGGATTTATAGGCTGCGAGTGTGGGATAGTAGGCACTGGTTGATGTCAGTTCTTTTAGCGAAGTTAAACTTTTCCAAAAACAAAAAAGACGCAGGCTAGTTTTTTTTTTTGTAGCTGGAAGCACTTATATCAGCTCGAAGAGACCAAAATTGGTGGGAGCAGCGAAAATAAATAAAAAGCACAATTTTTTAAATAATAAAAATTGGCGTTTTATTGAATATTGTTCGAAAAAGTAATATTATTTACCGATGTTGTTGGATAAAAGTTGAATAAAATGGTATTTGACAAAATGAAGAAAAAGAGCAAAGGGTTGTATTTTAAAGAGATTAATTTAAATTGAAGTACACCATGCAGAATCTTTTATATTTTATATATTTTATGTTATATAATGTTAATTCCAAAACCTTGATTGATGACTTGTCAAATTTGAGACCTATTTCTGGAGGAACTCCATGCAGCTGTTTCTAGTGATTAGCACACCATTTTCGTACTCTAAATCCTGCTTCCACTAATTACGTATGTTCGTACATATTTTAGCATGATATGGCGCGTAGGTCGTACCATGTGTTAATGCATTTAACATATCATATTCGAATTTCTTGTTTGGGTTTTCTCCATAGGATTAGCTGATATTTGCGATCCGAATCAGATTAAAATATAACTCTGCTCCCAGTAGTACGTAAAACCCTGTGGATTTCTGTGGAGTTTTGTGAACTTGATGTTGTCTGGAATTGGTCATTATGTAATGTCGATGCCAATGCTTGGTTGCGGTGGCACTATATTTCGTAACACAAAAGATTCTAGACGCGTTCTGAATTTGCTTGTTACCGACTGAAGTTCAACGTTGACTTTGAGGTTTGCGGTTCTTGACCATCCACCAACGCCTTCGAAATAGAGAGATGCTTGAATGGGATCGATACCCAACCGATGCACAAGTCGTTTTGACACCACATTAATCTGTTAGCCGGAATCTAGGGTTGCCTTAAATTCATAGCTTCTACCATTCAATTCACCCGAGCGGTTGAAAGGAATACTTAAGATCTAGCTCTATTCGCCGATGCCACTGTTGACGACCTCTGAGCTGACACTTCTGCTGAATAGTTTTCTGCTTGTGGCCTTGTGGAAAAAAACAAAAGTGTATTGTGTTTTTTTGACACTTCTTGCACGGCTCAATTTCACTCCTTTTTGATTGATGGTTATCCTTAATGGAAATCAAACACATATTGTTTCTAGAAATCCATTTCTGTCTTTCGAGCGCTGTCATTGACAGCAATTGCATGCAGTAATATAAGGGGTGATCACCTTTACACTTTTGATATCTACTTTACTCTCCTGAATCCCTTTGATTGCTTCTAAATATTTGAAGCGAAAAGTTTTCATGAAATGCTCAATAGTTTGGAGTTCTTTGGTGTCCACAATCGACTGTTCATACAAACATGAGTAGTCTTGTCCATTCTCGTTGTTAGTAAGTGGAATCAGAATGGATCCCATTATTTTGGCTTTACTGGAAGAACCTTCAGTGGCAATAACGATTCAGGAAGACAGTCACGAAAGTTTTTCGCTAATCTGTAATCGCCAGACATATTGGGTAGCTTTAAAATCCTCTCAACTAAAATTGACACTTGACCTCTCTTGTTGTTATACCATATTTTTACACAAGTGGCAAGGCCGGCTCGTGTATCATATCCAAAAAACGCCAACAAACGTTTGCCACTTCGAATAATCCCCATACAGAATACCAATTAAAATGTTGTTTTTTTAGGTTATTGGAATATTTAGAAAAAAATTAAGGCCAGTTATATTATTAAAAGTAAAAATATTTATGAACAACATTTTTTTCAGCATTCTCACCCACGTTGAACGGGGAAAGTTCAAGAAATGAATTAAATCAATGTCAAAAGTCAATGAATTATGATGATGACACTTACTGGCGGGGGTTAGGTTTTGAGTTGATATTGTTGTTGGAAGTTGTGTAGTGTTAAACATGACTGTGACGTATATGCCTACTCCTACACAAAAAGCTAGATAGCTAATTGCTTTTTACTGCTGGTGTGGGTAACGAGCTCAGCAGCATGTGTTTCATAGGTGCTGTTTGATGTTTGTTGATGAAGACGAACACGAGGACTTAGGTCTCAGATATGACGTGTGCATTATTGTTTTGGTTTTGTAATGACCGCGTATTGTAAATATGTTGTCTTTTAAGATACAACCTAGACTATTACCAAAAATGTCAGCCTTTTGTTCCGCTGTTAGCGGTTTTAACTCACTCCGATGGCCGTTGACTGCCAATATAGTTATAGAATGGGTAGGGCACGAGATAGCGGAATGTGAACCTTGATGGTTTGGAACTCGATCAGCAATTGATGTGGGGTAAGTAGCAATGGACTCATATGATCATGATGAGAATTCGAAAAAAACATCAATCTTCTATATGTTTCAGATGAAAATAGTATGAGCTGCGAAATGAGGAAATTAATGGATTGTATGGTTTTTGCAATATCTTTCTCCGCTACCTACTCAGCTAACTTGCACAACTCCTAAAGGCTAAAAGGTTCTTATCCCGGTAGAAAAATCATTCATTTCTGCCTAAAACAGGTTGCCCATATTCGACGGACCTTTGGGCCCCTTTCAATCGACGAGGCTTGTCCGCAGGCAAAATTCTTTGCGTCAATTGAATTTTGTACGGGAACAAATGCAAATCAATTCGAATAATCCGTTGTAAAGTGGACCGAGCCATGCCCAACTGCTGAGAACTGCGTTTTTTGGGATGTTCTTGGGGACATCTCAACACTGGCTCGTACGGCAGCGATATTCTCGGCCGATCGCCTTGGTCGACTTTTATATGGCCTCTTTGGATTAGAAAGAGCCTTACCAGTCGAAAAATTTTCGTATAAACGCTTTTTCGTATAAACGCTTAGAAGGCGCACTTGTCACATTTTTTAATGTTTTAAAAGTACGTTGAGTTTTCACGATTGACTTTTTGTAAATTTCTACTATTTCAGAGCGCTCGCGTGGCGTGTATTGGTTCATGGTAAAAATCTGCTTGGACTGACACTTCAAACGCGCTATGTCATTAAGCGATGTGACATCTCTGTCAAAAGTTATGGCGTTGCCAGATAGGTCCGTCGAATATGGGTAACCCTGTAGTAGTATGCTAAAAGGGAAGCCGCTTCGGTGAAGAAATCGATAAGACTATTACTATAGTCCGCGGAATGATTAGATATAACTGAATCTAAACAAAGCAACATTATATACGTAAGACTATTTGTTTAAGTAAGAATTGTCTCCATTTAGTTGAAATGGAATCGTGGTGCAGTTTGGTGCAACACTTATCGTATTGTACATTCGTTGAAATCTGTTCACTACTTCTTATTGCAACATTTATATGTCAATGTCAGATTTCAACGAATTGGAGCTAAAGCCACCACCTTACTTCAGTCGGTCTTGCTGATTCCGTCTTTGCTATCGGTTGAGTGTTTGTGCTCAACATTGTAAACATTACACGTTCGTGTGTAATTACAAAGGTAAATCTCGTCACCTTTTGATTATAATATCAATAAAGAATCCACATATTTATTTGCATTAGAAACTAAAACTTTTGTGTTATATTTCTATTTTTCTCTCTCCTTTATCGAAGCGCAATTTCGGCGAACTAACACTATTCCTGTAGTCCACGATTCACTTAGATGTAACTGTATCTAAACTATTCTGAATTACCTACTCAATGATATAACTGTATCCACAACCCCACAAAAAACACACATCTATATCTTTAAAAAAATAAATTAATAATAATTAAAGCATGAAAAAACATAGGGTGATTGTATTGACAACCTCCTTATAAAAAATAATAGTATGTAACATATGAAACCTTATTGTTATTTTCATCAAAATATATGAGGGATTTAATAAATAAGTAAATAAAGAATAACATATTTATTACCGATTGTACGGTGCACGGACTGTAATATGCTACAGTTCAAAATAATAAATATTTTTCTAAAAAGAACAATAAAATTCAAAGAAATATTTAAAATTAAAAATACTAAATATATTAATTAGTAATATATAATAATAACGAAAATTATTATTAACTATCGAAATACCGAATGTAGGGTGCACTCGGACCCGAACAATTTCCAACAGAGCCGTATGTTTCCAAAAAATGTAATTAAATATTTGATCCTAACATACCTACATATATACAATGTAGTTGGTTACTGATTACCTATTACGAATCAACCAACCATAGAGTATACATAACTATTATGTGAATGTATTGTTGTTGTACTATTCAACGGTAATATTGTTAGTATTTATTTTGTTCTTCTTTATGTCCAAGATCACAAAATAAACAAACACAACAACAATAAAATCACTGATCACTGCTTATGTATTGCACTTTTTGCTTATATCTTCCTCACGTATAACACGACAGAGAGCGGATATCATAACGACCGTAGTTATGCACTTTGTTCGTTGTTTTTGTAATTATTGTTGGTTTTATTTTTATTTCAAAACGAAGCACTCTCGCTTTATGCTTACTAAGTAGACGATACGTACCTTTTTACAGATGCGATGATAAATAAAATGAAAATATGTGAAGGGATGGATTTATAGGCTGCGAGTGTGGGATAGTAGGCACTGGTTGATGTTAGTTCTTTTGACGAAGTCAAACCTTTCCAAAAACAAAAAAACGCAAGCTAGTTTTTTTTTTTTTTTTTTTTTTGTAGCTGGAAGCACTTATATCAGCGAAGAGACCGAAAATGTTGGGAGCAGCGAAAATAAATAAAAAGCACAATTTCTTAAATAATAAAAATTGGCGTTTTATTGAATATTGTTCGAAAAAGTAATATTATTTACCGATGTTGTTGGATAAAAGTTGAATAAAATGGTATTTGACAAAATGAAGAAAAAAGCAAAGTATTGTATTTTAAAGAGATTAATTTAAATTGAAGTATACCATGCAGAATCTTTTATATGTTATATAATGTTAATTCCAAAACCTTGATTGATGACTTGTCAAATTTAAGACCTATTTCTGGAGCAACTCCCTGCAGCTGTTTCTAGTGATTAGCACACCATTTTCGTACTCTAAATCCTGCTTCCACTAATTACGTATGTTCGTACATATTTTAGCAAGATATGGGGCGTAGGTCGTTCCATATGTTAATGCATTTAACACATCATAGTCGAGTTTCTTGTTTGGGTTTTCTCAATAGGATTAGCTGATATTTGCGATCCGTATCAGATTAAAATATAACTCTGCTCCCAGTAGTACGTAAAACCCTGTGGATTTCTGTGGAGTTTTGTCAACTTGATGTTTTCTGGAATTGGTCATTATGTAATGTCGATGCCAATGCTTGGTGGCACTATATTTCGTAACACAAAAGCTTCTAGACGCGTTCTGAATTTGCTTGTTAGCGACTGAAGTTCAACGTTGACTTTGAGGTTTGCGGTTCTTGACCATCCACCAACGCCTTCGAAACAGAGAGATGCTTGAATGGGATCGATACCCAACCGATGCACAAGTCGTTCTGACACCACATTAATCTGTTAGCCGGAATCTAGGGTTGCCTTAAATTCATAGCTTCTACCATTCAGTTCACCCGACCGGTTGAAAGGAGTACTTAAGATCTAGCTCTATTCCCCGATGCTGACACTTCTGCTGAATAGTTTTCTGCTTGTGGCCTTGTGGAAAAAAACAAAATAAGAAATACAACCAAAATAAAGATTCATTCAAACTACATCCGAAAATACCAAAAAATTTCTAAAAGCACACAAAGACGTTATTATTTTGCAAGCCGATAAAGGAAATAAAACCGTAGCAATGAATAAAAAGGACTACATTTCTTAAATGGAAACTCTTCTACAGGACAAACACACATATAAAATATTACGAACAGATCCAACCCAAAAATTACAAAAAGCGAATAACAATTTGGTCTCAGAACTATACAAGAACAAGAATATAACTTTGTTGGAAAAAAAGAAATTATCTTGCACCGCAGCTAACGCGCCTCGAATATATGGGTTGCCGAAAATTCACAAACCCAACATCCCACTAAGACCAATTGTTTCGTCAATGAATGTACCATGCTATGAACTCTCAAAGTATCTTGGACAGATTTTAAAAAAACCTAATCTCGAAGAACTATAATATAAAAAACTCTACTTCTTTAAAACAAAACATAAAAAACATCCAACTTGACAACACAGACATTCTAGTCTCCTTTGATGTAGTGTCACTTTTCACAAATATTCCTGTCCACACCGCAATAAAAATCATAATGGAAAAATGGGATGAAATAAGGAAATATACAGAAATACCAAAATCACGTTTTCTTCAAATTTTACAATTTTGCCTCCAAGACAACAACTATTTCATGTTCGACGATAAAATATATAACCAAGTATTTGGAATGCCAATGGGAAATCCACTATCACCGACAATAGCGGACATAGTCTTAGACAAACTACTTGACGACACACTAGCTGAGCTACAAAGTAAGGACATAAATATCAAATGTGTAGATGATATTTTAGCAATTATTAAAAAAGACGAATCAGATGAAATTCTAAACACATTGAACAAATACCACAACAAAATACAATTTACCATGGAAACTGAAACAGAAGGCTCAATATCATACTTAGATGCAAGATTAATTAGAAATAACCAAAACATAGAATTCGATAATTAACTATCATGCAACACAGCCGAAAACACAAATCCTTAATACTGCCAAAAATCTCATACATAGAATATTCAGCATTAGTGACGCAAAATTCCATAATAAGAACACTGACACAATTTTTAAAATTCTAAAATACAATAGTTTTCCATATAAAGTTATATGGACATTAATTGACGAAATTAAAACAAAAATACAGAGAGATGTCAAAACACCGGCGGATAATGAAGAGACAGAACCAAAAAGTTTTTACGGTGTAACTTACATCCCTGGGTTATTTGACAACAAACAACTGCGACAAATCATTAACAACAACAACATTAACTTTGCATATAAATCCAACACAACGTTAAGCACAATATTTACAAACACAAAAACACCTATTGACAAACAACAACAGAACAACGTTGTTTATAAAATTCCATGTAAAGGCAAAGCGAATGAAAGCTGTAACAAAATATACATTGGAACAACAAAGCGATCACTAAGCACACGAATGAGCGAACACAAGTCGGACATAGAAAAACAAAAGGAGACAACAGCGCTATCACAACATGCCTTTCACACTGGCCACTCACCAGACTTTGATAGCATAGAAATATTAGGCAAAGAGAAAATAGAAAAGAAAAGACTAATGATTGAGAGCCTTAGAATACAACAACATATTGGCAAGACGATGAACCTAAAAGAAGATACTGACAACATAAGTTAGTGCTATGGAGTGGCAATAAAGTAAAAAACTGTGATATTAATTTTTAAGTAGTGTAGTTTATTATATGTTCTATGTAAACTCGTCTTAAAAATTATATTGTAAGTTTATCCCATCTTGTGAATTAATATGAAATTGAAATGTTAATTTTTGATTTATTTAAATAGACGAATTCCCCAGAAGAAGTCGCCAAAACAGCGACGAAACGTCGGGAATAAAATACAAAATAAAATAATTTTGTTTTAATTTGTATATGAAATCTAAGGTCAAGAAGCTAAAACACACAAACAAAAGTGTATTGTGTTTTTGTTGACACTTCTTGCACGGCCCAATTTCACTCCTTTTTGATTGATGGTTATCCTTAATGCAAATCAAACACATATTGTTTCTAGAAATCCATTTCTGTCTTTCGAGCGCTGTCATTGACAGCAATTGCATGCAGTAATATAAGGGGTGATCACCTTTACACATTTGATATCTACTTTACTCTCCTGAATCCCTTTGATTGCTTCTAATTATTTGAAGCGAAAAGTTTTCATGAAATGCTCAATAGTTCGGAGTTCTTTGGTGTCCACAATCGACTGTTTATACAAACATGAGTAGTCTTGTCTATTCTCGTTTTTAGTAAGTGGAATCAGAATGGATCCCATTATTTTGGCTTTACTGGAAGACCCTTCAGTGCCAATAACGATTCAGGAAGACTGTCACGAAAGTTTTTCGCTAACCTGTAATCAGACATATTGGGTAGGTTTAAAAACCTCTCTAGTAAAATTGACAATTGACCTCTCTTGTTGTTAAACCATATTTATGCACAAGTGGCAAGGCCGGCTCGTGTATCATATCCAAAAAACGCCAACAAACGTTTGCCACTTCGAATAATCCCCATACAGAATACCAATTAAAATGTTGTTTTTTTAGGTTATTGGAATATTTAGAAAAAAATTAAGGCCAGTTATATTATTAAAAGTAAAAATATTTATGAACAACATTTTTTTCAGCATTCTCACCCACGTTGAACGGGGAAAGTTCAAGAAATGAATTAAATCAATGTCAAAAGTCAATGAATTATGATGATGACACTTACTGGCGGGGGTTAGGTTTTGAGTTGATATTGTTGTTGGAAGTTGTGTAGTGTTAAACATGACTGTGACGTATATCCTACACAAGTCCTACACAAAAAGCTAGATAGCTAATTGCTTTTTACTGCTGGTGTGAGGTAACGAGCTTAGCAGCATGTGTTTCATAGGTGCTGTTTGATGTTTGTTGATGAAGACGAACACGCGGACTTAGGTCTCAGATATGACGTGTGCATTATTGTTTTGGTTTTGTAATGACCGCGTATTGTAAATATGTTGTCTTTTAAGATACAACCTAGACTATTACCAAAAATGTCAGCCTTTTGTTCCGCTGTTAGCGGTTTTAACTCACTCCGATAGCCGTTGACTGCCAATATAGTTATAGAATGGGTAGAGCACGAGATAGCGGAATGTGAACCTTGATGGTTTGGAACTCGATCAGCAATTGATGTGGGGTAAGTAGCAATGGACTCATATGATCATGATGAGAATTCGAAAAAAACATCAATGATGTTATCTTCTATATGTTTCAGATGAAAATAGTATGAGCTGCGAAGTGAGGAAATTAATGGATTGTATGGTTTTTGCAATATCTTTCTCCGCTACCTACTCAGCTAACTTGCGCAACTCCTAAAGGCTAAAAGGTTCTTATCCCGGCAGAAAAATCATTCATATCTGCCTAAAACAGTGAAAGATCATTATAAGTGATAAATTTCGATTCCGATGTCACTAACGTTGTAACTACAATTCCAGTAGATGGCGGGCTTATTCTCAAACCTGTGTGTGACACAAGCATAGCGGTAGGAATAGTAAAGCCATAAGCATTATCGACATTAGCATGATGCTTGACGTCTTGCTTTGACGATGGTCCTTCACTACTACTCCCTCTATGCATAAGAGGGAGAGATTCCTTTTAATATTCCGACAAAGGAGGTAATCTGTTTATGGCTCCTTTAACTTTGCCGTTTTGTGTTTTTACGCAACTACACGAACGGTTCCATCGTTACCCTTGTTAGTTTGGATTATTTTGCCTAGGGGTTACTGCATTACAGCCATGTTGTCCTCCAATAGACCACGCTCAACAGTTAAAGATGGTGTTCTCCATTTTCTTCTTTCTTGGAGAGTACATAGGTATTCTGTAGACTAACATCCCCAGGACTCATGCCTAATGCGCGATACTACCTTCCACTTTCTTGTCAATGATGTTGACGATTGGTTCGGTGAAGGATCAAACTGTGTCCCACCAGAAAACTACCAGGTGTTAACTGTTAACGCTCATTTGGAATGTTAGGAGTAGGAGTCAAAGGTCCAGAATTCAAGACTGCCTCTATTTCGATAACAATTGTTTTCAAATCTTCGTGGGTTAAAGATGCACTTCTTGTGGTAAGCCGCAGCTTCCCATAAGCCAATGTGAAGCTCTTGGGGAATAAACTGGTTATTAATAACTTCTCTTGAGCATGTCTCGGCTTTAATTTTCTGATATTCTCACCAAATACTGTTTGATTCAATTCATCGAGTTGATTTTTTGCTCCTACAATATTTGTCGCATTTTCTGAATGCAAGGTTGAAATTTCCCCTGACGGGCGATATTGTCAAGTCTGCAACTATTTCCAAATGCACAGTCTTGTTGCCTCGTATTTTGTAGTGGACCATCAATAATCAACGCTGGACACAGTAAAGGTCTTTTAGGCGTGATTCTGCTAGGTAGGGGATTTCCCTTAATTTTTCGGCTTCGCTCAGGTGCACCTTACGCAGTTTTGCACAGTGTTGCCTGGCATAGCCTTCCCTCGATGATAAAATATTTCTGTATTTCTTAATGTTGCGAGTAGCAATTGTGAGCCATAGTGGTGATTCAAATGAATCATGTCAAGGATGAGTTCCACAATCAAGGTCGTTTTATGGCAACAACATCGGGTGTTTTTTTTTTTTTTTTTTGTAGTATGCTAAGGTTGCCTCTTACAACCTGCCACCGACTCTACGTATTCCTTTGTCATCAAGAAACGGATTTAAACTGTGCATGGAAGTTGGTTTGTGCAATGCTCCATGTGTCCTCAACTGCTGTATTTCTTTCGCAAAATCCGACACCTGGATGGTCTTTACTATTAGTTGCGTTGCTTTATTCAGCTCCATAGGGGTCAATACTTCTTTCGAGCTTCCATGCTTGCGTCCACTTATCCTGTAGGCAAATCGCAGGACACAACCGACAATTCGATGTAGTCGACTCAATGAATTCTTATGGTCGATATCGAACAAGTCAAAAGAACTCCATGCAGCAGTTTCAAGTAATTAGCACACCATTATTGTAGTCTAAATCCTGCTTCCGGTAATAACGTATTAGGCTGTTTCTGTATCTCAATGCCGCTGCTTAACTGTCAGACCCGCACATGAATAATCTACTTATATATTTTTGTATGTTCGTATCTGCAAGATATCAGATATTCAGATATCTTATTAATGCATTTAACACATCATATTCGATTCCCTTGACTGGGATATTTCACCATAGGATAAAATGATATTTGCTATCTATTTTGAAATTTTTCTATACATTTTCTCAATGTCTATTGTGAACACAAATCACGGTAGTCTGAACCGCAACAATATCCCAAACAGATCTCCTTGAACCCTGGGATCTGAATGCAAAATACCATTGAGTGACCACACAGATACACAAGGCGTAGGACACCTCTCTTGATTGTATTTTCGTCATATGTCAACTTCTGATCATCACAAGCATCATCCTGATCCAAGAACTTCTTTAATAAAACTACCAGAGCGCGTTTATCTTCCCTTAAAATTGTGCATGTCACAGTTTCTGATTGTGCCTGAATTCTTCCACTAGCAACACGCCCTAGCTTCGTGTTCTTTAATATAGGAAGCCCTCTAGAAATTTGAATTTCTTGTGATAGAATCAGTTTAAAATAGAACTCTGCTCCAAGTCGTACGTTTAATAAAAGTGGTGATCTGTTAACTTGATGTTAATGTCGATGGCAATGGCACTATATTTGGTAACACAAAAGCTTCTAGACGTGTTCTGAAGTTGTTGTCAGCGACTGAAGTTCTATGTTGACTCTGTGGTTTGCGGTTCTTGACCTTCCTCCAACGTCTTCCATACAGAGAGATGCTTGAATGGGATCGATACCCAACCTCCACACAAGTCGTTTTGACACCACATTGATCTGTTAACCGTAAGCCAGAGTTGCTTTAAATTCATAGCTTCTACCATTACATTAACCCGAGCTGTACGTCGACTTGGCACTATTCGCCGATGCCACTGTAGGCGACCTCTGAGCTGAGACTTCTGCTGAATGGTTTTCTGCCTGTGGCCTTGTGAAAAAATACAAAATTGTATTGTGTTTTTGTTGACACTTCTTGCACGTCCCAATTGCACAGGTTTTAGCTCGATGGTTATCCTTAAAGCAATTTAAGCACATATTGCTTGTAGCAACCCATTTCTGTCTCTCGGGCGCTGTCATTGGCAAATTTTGCGTGCAGTAATATAGCTGGTGATCACTGTTAATTAATGTAAATGAAGGGAGGTATGCACTTTAATTGTATAATCGTGGCATGCTTACAATTTCTTGCAATCTACGAAGAATATTTATTTTTGCTTGCTATTTATACGTTTTGAATTTCATTAAAATTAGCATTAATTTACTTCAGCCAATAACCCATGCAATGTGAAACCAATTGAGGTGTTTCTTGCTATTGGCCTGTATAAGGTAAGCAATGATTATATAGGTCAGTTATATGCTGACATAGAAAAAAATAGAACATAATAACAAAAGTAAAAAATTTATATGCAAAAAATATGTTCTTTAGAGCATTCTCCCCTACGTTGAACGAGAAGCGTTCAAGAAACAGTCTGGTCAATGACGTACGATGATGACACTGACTGCCAGGGTATAGGTGTTGGGTTGATGTTTTTGGAAGTTGTGTAGTGGTGAAGTTTGACGGCGACGTATATGGCTATTCCAATTCCAAAACAAAGAGCTAAATAGCTGATGGCATGATGATGAATGGCTTTTGATTTCATTCGTTGTGGAAGGCTTCCGATTCCAATGATTTTTAGCAGCTGGTGTAAGATAACGAATCAGCAGCGTATATTTCATAGGTGCTGTTTAATATTTTTTTGAGAAAGACGAGCTCACTAGATGAGATAATGGGGTCTCAGATATGATGTGTGCATTATTGTTGACCTATATAAAATACAATCTGGCTTAATTTTTAATGTTACAGTCCCTTGCACCTCCTGAAGGGTTCTTATCCCGGTAGAAAAATCATTCATATCAGCCCAAAAGGGGGAAATATCATAATAAGTAATGAATTTCCGATACGCTGTCACTATATTTGTGACTTCAATTCCATCAAGGTAGATGCTGGAGTTATTCTCCAGCCAGATAAAGCCACAAGCATTATCGATATTAGCATGCTGCTTGACGTCTTCAACCGTCTTCACTACTACTCTCTCTATGTGATGGTAGAGATTTCTTCTCATTTTTGCATAAAGTATCTAATCTGTTTATGGCTATTTTAACTTCGCCATTTTGTGTCTTTACGTGAACTACACGAACGGCCTAGGGCCCACTGCATTACAGGCATGTTGTCTTCCTTTATGATAACCAATTGACCAGGCTGAACGTTTGGTACACTACATTTTCTTTTTTCTTAGAATACTTAGGCATTCAGCAGACCTACGTCTCCAGAACTCATACTTATTCTGCGAAACTACTTTCCTTCTGCTTGTCAATGATGTTGCCGATTGTTTCACTGATGGATCAACCTGTGCAGTTAAAGGCTTTCCCAGATTTTCAGATGTTAATGCTGCGAGATCATTTGGATCATTACAAAGAGGAATCAGCGGTCTGGAATTTCGTGTTGTCTCTATTCGATAACAATTCTTTTCCACTTTTCATGAGTTAAGGATGCACTACTTGTGGCACGAAGCAATAGTTGCATCGGTGACTTCACCGCAGCTTCCCATAAAATACCAAAATGTGTTCTTGGGGGAAAAAACTGGAAATCAATACATTTTCTTGAGCATGTCTCGGCTACTTCCTTTCTGCTATTCTCTCCAAATATTTCTGGATTCAATTCATTGATCTGCTTATTTGCTCCTGCATAGTTTTTCGCGTTGTTTGAATGCAAGGCAAGACAAACCTCTTCAACGCTACACACACAGCAAAGTTAACCTTGTATGGTCTCTTGCGTCGTATTTTTTAGTAGCCCCATAACGGCCCCCAATTGTTAAGGCCGGACACAATAAAATGTCTTGTAGGCGTGACTCGGCTAGGTTGGAGTTTTCCCATAATTTGATTGTATACTTGATGGTCCAATATTTCTGTCTTGAGGTTGCGAGTAGCAATTGTGAGCCACAGTGGTTATTATTTAAACGAATCATGCCAAGGATGAGTTTTACAATAGGATTTTTGTATGGTAAGAACAACATCGGGTGTTTTGTGCTGTATGCTAAGGTTGCCTCTTCCCACCTGTCACCGACTTTACTAATTTCTTTGTCATAGAGAATTCCTTGTAGTCAATTAAATGAATTCCTGTGGTTGATTCAATAGACGATATCCTGTATTCCACTCTTTGAGGCAATTGCTGACACTGTAGATTTCGTCTGACATTCAAGATCAGTTCGACTTTCACCATTTTTTGTCTTTTTTTCTTTTTGCCTTGCTTATTTTTAACCTTGTTGATAAGGACCTCTTGATCTCCTTTATTGGTACTATTTTCGATTTTGAACAAAGGAGTCTGACTACATACCCTCAATCAGGTAGCATAACCCGAAGATACATCACAGCTACATACGCATTTCAACAAATATATTTATCTAAATTTTTGTTGGTTTCTCTCCATTGAACATGTGTCTGGGTAATTTGAAAACATTTAATATTTTCTTTTCCACTCTTCAAACAAAATTATTCTAGTTATGTTATATAATGTTAATACCAAAACCTTGGTTGATGACTTGTCAAAATTGAGATCTGCTTCTGGACCAATTCCTTGCAGCAGTTTCAAGTGGTTAGCATACCATTTTCGTACTCTAAATTCTGCTTCCACTGATAACGTATGTTCGTATCTGCCATCCTATCAGACATCTTTTAGCAAGATATGGGGCGTACGTTTTACCATCGTTAATGTATTTAACATATCAAATTTGAGTTCCTTGCCTTGGGTGTTTCTCCATAGAATTAGCTTTTGTCGAGTACCACTTGTCAATATATCTTCTCAATGTCTGTTGTGAACACAAATCTCGGTAGTCTGAAACGCAACAACATTCCAAACAGAACTCCTTGAACCCTCGTATTTGAATGCAAAATACCATTGAGTGGCCACACAGATTATATCTTGTAAGGCAATCGAACACAAACCTAAATTTTGTTGTGCTGCTATTTGGGCGGAGGACACCTCTCTTGATTGTATTGTCGTCATATGTCAACTTCTGATCTTCACAAGCATCCCAGAACTTCTTTAGTAAGACTTCCAGAGCACGTTCATCTTCTCCTAAAACTGTGAATGTCACTGTTCCTGATTGTACCTGAATTCTTCCACTAGCAATCCACCCTAGCTTCTAGTTTTTCAATAAGGCAAGCTCTCTAGACATTCGAATTTCTTGTGATAGGATCAGATTAAAACAGAACTCTGCTCCAAGTAGTACGTCAAGCCTTGTCGTTTGATAAAAGTTGTGATCTGTTAACTTGATGTTTTCTGGAATCTTCTAGACGCGTTCTGAATTTGCTTGTCAGCGACTGAAATTCTACGTTGACTCTGTGGTTTGCAGTTCTTGACCTTCCTCCAACGACTTCGATAAGGAGAGATGCTTGAATGGGATCAATACCCAACCAAGACAAGGGTGATCAACTTTACACATTTGACATCTACTTTACCCTCCTGAATCCAGTTCATGAAATGCATAGATTGGAGCTCTTTGGTGTCCACAATCCACTGCTCATACAACACATGAGTGGTCTCGTCCATGCTCGTTGTTAGTATGTAGAATAACAGTGGATCCCATTCTTTTGGCTTTACTCGGAGACCCTCCAGTGCCAATAACGATTCATGAAGACTATCATGAAAGTTTTTCAATAATCGTTACTGACGATATGGGGATGTTATTCTGACGCAGGATCAGCTCGAATTTTGCTTTCATTGCAGATGATATCCTCTCAGAGTGCTTCCATCTCCTTCAGCTTTTTTCTGTAGAAGTCCAAGGTTCTTCTATCCAATGCAGCCTTTAGACGTTAGCAGTCACCTTTCTCAAATCGGCAATTGCTGGTTGTTGTTGCACTAGTATTCTAGGTATTGTAGGCTTCCTCACATGTGGTAAGATTGAGTGCTCCAGACGGTTCTGGAGCTTTGTTAATGCAGTAACTCTCTTCCTTCTCCAGATGCTTTCTGGCATTTGATTTTTATTGCTAGTTCGGCGAAACTATAGTTCTTCCTTTTACAAATAAGTGTTACAAATTCCTTACCTCTTGTGGATGGCAAATTGAATCAGTGAGTTTGTTGACTTTGATCCTTGTCAGAATCACGACGGGGTAACAATAAATGTTTATTAATGTAAAGGAAAATTAGATGTACACAACACTTGAATTGTGCAATCTTGACTTACTATTTTTGTAATCTAGAAGGAGTATTTATTTTACAAGCTATTTGTGCATTTTGGTTATCATTAAAAGGAGAATTAAATTAAGTCTAAATTATTTCTCGTTTACCATTTGACTTTACGTTTATGCTCATTATTAAGTTTGTGATCATTCGTGTACGCTTGCTTGCCTATATTTTCTCACACACACACACTTGTTTTGTATTTGTACATTTCGTTTTTGTAAGACAAACTCAATCCCACTTCTGAACTATGCGATTAAATTGGTTTTCGTTAATTTCGCAGTATTAATTTGGGCTGTCAGGATTCCCGTTAATTGAAAGTCATATTATTTAATCTTACACTTTAATATTAAAGAAACCATATTTATCTAATTTATAAATGTTAATTACAAAGTTTAAACATAAAATAAAAGATTTAATTGTTATACCGCACTTCTACTTCTCTCGGCTACTACTCAACAACTGACTCTCATCTCTGGACCTCGGAACGGGGTTTTATTCATATTAATTTTCTCCTCCCTTTATCGGAGCGCAATACTCGGTCCAATCGAGACTGATTTTCTTGCTTATATTTACAGTCCATTGCTTTTGGTTTGTTTACCTTCCTTGCTCGTGTCGAAGAAGTAATAAACATCAATACAATCATCAACATTTTCGCCAACAACATCATCATTAGCATCCCTTTTAAGTTTGTGGTCAAAGACCAATTGTCGTGGACAAGAACATAGAACAGAGCAAGTGCTAAAGAAACTGATTTGGGAGAATAAAAAACAGTAAATTTGGTTCGTATGAGAAAAATAAAATAAAATCTAAAAAAAAATATAAACATCAAATCTTTAGCTTTACTGTTCTGGGTGCTGTTCAATCATACACACACGCTGTATACATACATACCCTTGTTACTGGCAGCCATCGCTTGACCGTCAGTAACAAACATACATACGTTTATTGTATGTTTTTTTTTTTGTTACTTGTGCGCTATACTCCTTAATACGGTAAAGTATTGTTAAATAACTCGTTTGACACAAAGTTAGAATTTTTTGTGAAAATTTTATATCGTTGTGTTTTTTTTTTTTTTTTTTTTTTTTTTTTTTTTTTTTTTTTTTTTTTTTTTTGAACAATTCACGCAATTTATGTGAGTATGTATGTTTGAGTTGGCCTTCAACTTCCCGAGTCCGGTCAATCACGGATGCTGATTGACACCACGGGCATCTCTTCGGCAACTTCCCTCGGCGGAGACCGTAGAGCGCAGATGCCACTGGGCGGTGGTTGTTGTTGGTTAGCTCACGAGACTCTGCTCTCATTGAAAACAATTGTAGATGTAGTAGTAGAAATTGAAAAACATCCTTTGCGATCGCAGCGATCTTCTGTGATTGCATGAACCTTGGTCTCTAAAGTCTCAGCCCCACCTCAAATTACACAAGGTAATTTAGTTTGTTGTCAAGAAAAGAAAACTCTCAATAAGCCACCGAACTTATTTTGAATTAAACTAATCACTACTTGTGTTTAATTTTTATTTGCTTTCTTTCACCTCCGCATAATTTCCCCGCCTAAACATTTGGTCGTATCGAACCGGATTTGTGAAAAAGCGAAGTTTGGCTGGAGTTAATTGCTGTCTGATCTTTTCTACATAAGGAATCACCATCACCAACAACACATTCCCCCCTCATATGTCTCACTACCGCATCAATACATCTTCTCATAAAACATCTCCATCAAGAATAAGGTACGTAAATTCAGTGTTTTTGTTATTGTGAGTTTCTCCAAAGAAAATTACAAAAGATCAAAGTGCAAAAGTGTTGTGTTTTAAATTGTTCCGCGGTATTGGTCGCTTTGTTACACCCTATTTCGCGGTTTCATATCTTTTACAGTCCACTCGTTCCCCGAATAAAATTTGTGTTGTTAACAACCTTTTTCCTTTGGCGCTAGACCATAAAATTCCTCAATTAATTTCATTAAAATCTACTTTGTTAGTTGAAATATTGATTTAGCCGATGTAGAGTGTTTTAATTTGTGTTAGCTCTCTCCCCAATCACTGTTGGTTCATTGTCAGTGATCTGTTCGTAGTGTGGTAGTCAACCCCCTTCCCACCACCGTCCCATCTACAAACGCTGCTTGTGTGTTATTCCGTTTTGTGCGTTATCCTTCATAACCATTGTCAGGGATCTGTTTGTAGTGTGTTAGCCAACCACTCTCCGTCACCGTTCGATCCTCAAACACTGCTTGTGTTTTATTCCCTTTTGTGCGTTATTCGTAATCATCTGTTCGTAGTGTGGCAGTTAACCAACCCCGTCACCGTTCGCCCCGTCATCAAACACTGCTTGTATTTTATTCTCTTTTTTGCGGTGGTCTTTATTCACCACTGCACAGTAGGTCTGTCTGACAAAAAAATTATATTTTGAAAAAATTATATCCTAAAATATATTTTTTTTTTTTGTAAATTTTAAAAAATAGAATTGTTTTGTTGCAAGCTTTTGGAATTTTTAATTAAATAAAATACACCCTACCTGTGGCATAACATTAAATAGATAACTTCTATTGTAAAGTTACTCTACTTTGAAATTTTTTATAAAAAACAATTCTGTTGGTTTTTTTGGAGATACACCTGTGTATATAAATTGTTAAGCTCTCCAATTAACATATTCATTGCAAAAATCGTGCACGATACGCCAACATTAACCGAAATATAAACTTTGCTCCTTTTTATACATTTTGATATTTGCCCCCTTTTTGCAACATGTAGGTCACACATTTTTCTTAATTTATCCGTGCATCTGGTAATGTAGTCAAGTTTATTGCATCATATCACCTTCTAGATTCTGATAGCCATACAGTCTTTAACCTTGAAGTTCGGCGTTCGAAACTTCAAGACTTATGCAGCAAGGTCAAGAACACTTATGACCAGTGTCTTGACTTTTTGATGACATTACAATCGGCTACAGATCAAATCTCTTCTGCTGATACAAAATGTCAATTTTCGAGTCAGAGCTGTATTAATTGTTTGGCAGACATTAATGAGAATTTGCAAAATCTAAAGTCGGTGAAATCTCCTTCGTCCACAACGGCCGTTATTAACGTAACGCCACAAAACTTCCCATTTCAAAACTGTGAGACAATTCGGGTAAATAATGCTTAGCCACGTATTTCTAATTGTAAAACTATCTCTAGTCAAAGTTTAAATTTGTCCAACATAGTGAACCATAATATTCAGTCCCCTGCTAACATTTCGATTTCCAATGGTAATTTTCCGCCGAATAATTGCAATACTATGCACAGCCTAAATCTACCACCGTGTGAAATAGATGACTTCCACTTAGACTTCCTGTCGTGGCCCACATTTCTTGATCTTTTCTCGGTCATGCAAATAAATAATTATCGGTTAAGTGACATTGAGAGGTTATGTCACTTAGTGCAGAAAACTAAAAGTGAGGCAAAGGAAATCGTTTCTAATTTTCAAGTTACCCACGAAAATGTTCCTCAAGCTTGTAAGTCTCTGCACGATACTTATGTTAACAAAAGCATTCTGAATGAATAGTTACTTGAAAAAAATTGTTTGATCTCCCCTCGTTAACACGCGAAACGAGTTTAGGTTTAAAAACCTTGCAACGGGCATAAACGGCTGTTTGTCTGCCATGTCAGTCTATGACATTGTTAAGGATCACTGGGATCCTATTCTGGTTTTTATTTTTATTCAACGTCTGCCAGTACTTACTCTGACACTATGGGAACAGTGTCTCAAAGATAAGTCGTCCTTATCATTATGGTCCGAGCTCGATTCTTTCCTCAATTAAAGAATTCAGACGCCTGCCTGTCTGCGTGATCTCAAAGGCATCGATTCTTCTGAACCAAGATCAAATTCATCTGATATAATAAAACCACGTTCTAAACATCTTTGTTTCGACTGTCCCAATGAAAGGCACGCACTGTACTACTGACCTCGTTTTAGAGAATTAACTTTTGATGAAAAAATATCTGTAGTAAAGAGACAACAGTGGTGTTTCAATTGTCTATCTAATGGTTCCTCGGTTAGAAATTGTTCCTGCTCACATAATTGTCAATCCGAGTGCTACAGTTTCACCCAGTCCGCAATCTATTCTTAATATAGTTAACGGAACTTCTACCTCGACTGGTGCAAATCTGACACCGGTTAATCGCCAGGTGTATCACACCACTCACGATTCTAGAGTTCTGCTCAGCACAGCTATTGTTAATTCAGTTCACCAAGGTAAATCCTACCCTGTTCGAGCCCTTGTTGACCCTGCGTCCGAGGCAACTTTCATAGGTGAACACTTGCTAAAAAGATTGAAATTGCCCTCCCGTATTTATCCTTCTAGAATTTAGGGTATAAATGCTTCTTCTACGGTTATTTCCAGGAAAAATTGTGTCATTAATATTAGCTTTAGGTTAGATTCCACAATTTTATTGAAAACCGAAGCATTTGTTCTCCCGAAGATCTTTGGTAATCTACCTTCTTTCTCGGTCAATATTTCCCCTTTTAGGGTTTTTCTAATATCCATCTAGCAGATCCAAAAATTTTGGATTCTCGTCCTGTGGATATATGGATATCCCCAAATAGTGTTGCCTGATGTACAACAGAACATATTTGATTCATTGTTGGAACAAAATAGGTCTTCGGATGGATTGTATCTGATCCGACTCCTTGTTCACCCCTGAAGGTCTTTACGACCACGGTACAACCATGTGAGGAAGCTAACTCCAATAAAACCTTTTAACAACTTCACCCACAAAAAGTTCCAAAGCACAAATCATTTTCGTCAACTAAGGCGTCCCAAGATCCTCTAATGTCATCCAATAGCATACCAGCCCATCTGGCATCTTCAACCATTTCAACACCATCTGTGTCTCGTTTCTGCACCAGGAAGTTTCTCCCCAGCTATCCACCACTAAGCACCACTATCTAAGTTATTCGCCTTCGTGATGCATTATATAAACCATAATCCTACTAAAATGCGTTAAATACTGGCCATTGTATACAATGTTCGTTATATCCTATAACTTCTGCTTCATTTTCCCGCTTTTCACAACCATAAAGTTCACCTAGTTCAAAATATGCCGCTTCTTCTCTGAACGTTTCACCTTCGTCTGCGAAAGCACCGATATATTCAGAGCTCTTACCATATTACTGACGTTCGCCTAAGAGTACTGCAGGATCACCACTAAACATGCTACATTCACCTAAAAATTCACCATCACTTCGCAGTTTTCTTTCCATTTCTACATCATTCGCCAAAAATATGCTTCTGTATACACAGGGAAATACTAAACATTCACCTACCTCACACAATTGTTGTCCATCCCGCTTCAATCGTAACGTCTTCCCTTTATGATAGGTTAATTAAGAAATTTTTTATACGGTAACTACCACCTACATCTCATCTTGGGTATTCAGTATTACTTCTGGTATAGTTATGTGATCAGTCGTCATATTTATGCATCAATCTTTGTTCATTGTTTGGTCCAGAGCACTTGTAAAACTTATTTGTTCTTTAAATCTTGCATAAAATTTACCTGTAAAACGCTCACATAAACCTGAACGACCCTCTTTTATAGCTAAAATTAAATTGTTGCAATATTACTAAATAAAACTTGCATTTGTTAATACACTTAAAAGCATTTTTGACAATTTTAGTAACGTGCACCCTATATTCGGCATAGTTGAACTCTCGTGTTGAATAGTTAGCTAACACATTTTCTTGGATTTTAAATCAAAGTGGAGATTTTTCAAGTTTTTAAAATAGTTGTGATAATTTAGTCAAAATATATATTTTTAGAAATATTTGGGAAATTTTTAATTGTTTTAAAAATTCTTTCGATTTTTTTTACAAATTTGTCGAATCGATTTTCGTTCTTTTGACTAAGTAATCATGTCGCAAAGTCCACTTCCAACTTTCAATTCCAATAGTAGGCTTTTGCTAAAATTAATAAAGCGTATAGAGAAATCAAAACTTGAAGATGTTGCTTTAAGAAACATGTTGCTGGACTGATGTTGCTTTAATAAACATGAACTCTTACACTCATACTTCTTGTAAAGTGGGTGTTCAAGCTAGTTCTCCAATTTCGGCTACAAGGAATCCTAGTCCCGTTAAGAGTTTTGTTTATCCACCTCAATTAGATAGTGTCCACAACCTAGCTTTGCCTCAATGTGACACAGACGTTTTCGATGGAAATTTTAAAAGTTTTCACACGAGATTTATTTAGAGTGGTGTAAATAAATAATTCACGTCTGAGTGATATTGAGCGCCTTTGTTATTTAGCGGGAAAAACCAGCGGGGAAGCTCAAGAAATCGTCTCAAGACGCATCTTGGGCCTAGCGTGGGACGCCTTGTAAGAAGAATATGATAACCCTCGTTTACTCCTCCATAGTTATTTGAAATCTCTTTTCGTGCTTCCTGTTCCTGTTAGGTTTGAAAGTAATTCAACGCGGCATTAATGGATGTCTTTTGGCGATGTCCATACATAATATTCCTACGGATCATTGGGATCCAATTATCTTTTTCCCGTCATCGTTTGTGCATCAACTGCATGCGCAAAGGACATGAAATCAAAAATTGTAAAAGTCGTTGTCGATGTTTGATTTGTAATCGAGGTCATCACACGTTACTACATAGTCTAAATCCAATGGAAAACATCTAAGTTCGCGTTTGTCAGTTTCGGCTCCACCTTTTTGTCCCTCGAGTTCGTCCCCAGGCACTGGTAAATCTCCCGTTTCAAAATTACCTAGTTCCCCAACGTCGGCTGGAGATGTAGTTCGACAGGCATTTCATGTTGCGCAGAATCAGTCGGTTTTTTCTGGCACCGCAATGGTGAAAGTCGTTCATCAAGTCGGTTCACATTCTGCTAGGTCGTCTGAGTCCTCCTTCGTCACAGAGCGACTTCAAAGAAAAATAAAACTTCCTGTTTGTTTCTCCAATATCACCATTTCCTATGTTAATGGTCAACAAATTTTGGTTAGTCCAACAAATGTTGTAAAATTGAAATTAGAAGTAGACTATTCGTTGTCCCTGAAAACGTCAGCGGTCGTGCTGAATTTGATTTTAGGAAATTTACCTTCTCGGACACTTTTGACCTAGAGGATCAAATATCTAATACCGTATTAGCAGGTCCTCAAACGTTTAATTCGAGTCCAGTGTATATTTTGATAGGAGCACACTTGTACCCTAGAATTATTAAAGACCACAGCTTATGCTTCTCGTCTGAATCTCTGATTGCTCAAAATACCATATTTGGTTGGATTGTAACTAGACTAGACAATTCCATATACACAAAATCGCTCACTTGAAACTACGAAAAGCATTTTGTCGTAGTTAATTTATAATAAATTTTTTCAAAAATAAAAATATCGTATTGTGAAGTGGCTACAAATGCACTCGAGTTTTGGAACAAGTCCGTCACTGCGGATTTCATAAACTCGTTTCGTAGCAAATCCGTTACTGCGGACTTGGAACTTGGAACTTGAATCCGTAACTGCGAATTTCGTTATTGTATCGAAAAATAGCCCATAACTGTGGGTGTTGTTGGAATCTTAGAATACTTGTAAGCAAGTCAGAATCCATAACTGTGGGTTCTTGGTGACTTTGAAACATAATTTTGTTTATGCATACATATCCCGGTATCAGATGTCATAGTTTGGTTGCTTCCCACTCTAATTTTCAGCTTCTCTGGCCTGGGAGTTTTATTTGTTTTAAGCTTCTAATTGACCGATGAATTGCCAACATCTGCATTCTATCACATTAACATGAATACGCTGGAGGAATTGAATTTGGATTTCATAAAAGAATCAAACAAGATTTCCTATTAATTTTTCGAGATCCATAACACTGAAGGATGACTTAAGCCGAATGTAACCAAAACAAAAATGTATATGATAATATATAAAACAATAAGTTTTATAAAATAAGAAGCTCCAGGCCCTGAAGGCTTAATTCGGCCTTGGAGAAATGAGAGAATTCATTTTATCCATAGTAAAATGGAATAGCCAGCTAGGCTAATAGCTTATATTAACTTACTAATACATTAAAACATTCAGCAACCGACATATTAAGCAAGAACAGAACTAATACTTGCACATTTTTTTAGATTTAAAGCATAACTGGATCGGAAGAATCAAAATTATCAAACAGAGATAATACATACTTACTCATTTATCCTAAAGCTAATTTAATAAACAATATTGAAATTATTGGCCATACTGATCTTATACATTAAGTATGGACTTTTTACTAATCCTAAGTATTTAAGTAACACTAAATTTATTTTTTAAGCACCAACTTTTACACAAAAAGGACCAAAAAAGAAATACATGAGTAGAGGAATTATATGAGTATGGGAAATGATATGATATTTAAAATAATTCCAAAAAAGAAAACGTTAGAAAATCAAAAATGAAAATACCGAATATCTGGCGGTGCCGTTATATGGGGGATATACAATATCGTAGACCTGTATAGATAATTCTCTTTCAGGTGGTAATGTACTCATAAAGAACTCCCTGTATAGAACATCCATTAAAAAATATGGCTAAAATCATCAAAATACCGAATAATTGCATTACATCCTAAACTGATGTAGCATGTACTTGCTAAGTCTTTTAGAACGTCCTTGTATGGTAGATTAAAGTCTTCGTAGGGCATATAGATCCTAACTAATGGGTAGCACAAGACGAATTGTCTGAGCTGTCTTGTTTTCGACACACATATATTGTCTACTCAATCATAGGATTAGTATTGAATCGACATTGGCATCCAACAACATCACTCATTGCCAAAAGTTCGATCGTGGAATATCGACTCGAACTGTGTTCTCTATAAAGGCGGAGTTTCATGGTAAAAGTATACAAGTAGGCGCATTTGCACTTGCGAACATTGATATGTCAAAAAAAAAATATTAAAGAATTACTTCAAATATAATCCCATTTTTTATTATCTTCTAATCGGGTGCCGCTTAGAGGCTATTGTGATATTTAATTAATTAAAAAGTTTTTCATTCAAAATTTTTCTCAAACATCTTTTGACAGCAGCTGCGTTCATGCGGCTACTAGTATAACGCTGGTCTTACTGCCATGCTTCGTGTGCTTAATTTTAGTGTTACTGTTTTAAGAACAAATTCATATAATTCTTGCAGAATTTCGTAATATATCTTTTTTAAATTTTAGTACGGAATTGTGGAAGAGATCTAAACCTCACCTAATAGAAACAGATTACGTAAATATGCTGGACAATCCTAGTGAATTGTCGTCTTCATAAATTCTAGCCATAAAAAAGAGGGCTTATTGAAGTTCTGTAAGTTAAAAATGATTTTATTTGATATAACTACTTAAGAAGTGTTGTTAAGCAAATTTGATAGAGCTTTACTATTTTTTACTATAGATTCATAGCGCATTTTAAATGGGTTTGTTAGTAGCTACGAAATTTGAAGAAAATGAGTTGAAGAGTTGCGAGTTACCTGTCATATTTAGCATTGGCGAAGAAATGAATGATTAACATAAAATATTTGTTCTTTCATTTGTTGTTTTTTTTTTTTTTTTTGCGGAACATTTTTGTATAACACAAAATTCACAACCACATTTAATGTAATTGCAGGAGTTTGAGTATGAGAGCGTTTTGTTAGATGTCGCGTATTGTTATGTACAGGACATAGCTTTTTCTGCATCTCTTTAACACACTCACTCATGGGCAAACCCTGTTTAGATTTGCCGTTCAGCCGGAGAACCTAATTTTTTAATATTAGACATCTTGTGGGTTAGAGGGAGCCGCGGCTTTGAAATGTTACAGACCAATCCGCACCCAGCTCAGACCAGACTGCTTACTTTGCGGGAAGCGAAACTGTTCCCTTCGAAACTCAAAGCTTAGCAGTTCCCCTCGATACTTAGCAACTTCTTTCCGGCCTTATCGGTGGCCATCTTTAAAGCCATTCAACGAAAATTTACATTATAGACTTTGTGTTCTATAACAGATAGGCTAATTAAATTTCTCAGGGCATTTTAATATAACAGTCCTGCTGTCCTATTGCTGAATGACGGAAAAAAGCGCGCCTTTTCTTATTAGTTTATCGGCTTTCTTATTTCCTTCAATATTGCAGTTTGCAGGTACTGAGCAAAGCCGGAGATTATTGTGCATAAAAATTGGCAGTATCTACTAGACCTAAACCGAACATTAATTATAATAGATGAGATTAGGAAATCTGAAGGTAATTACCTCTTAATATTTTTAGTACAAACATGGGGTTCAGCATAATACGTCGCATTGACACAGCTGCTGGGACAACGAACTGTCGAACTAATTTTAAAATTGAAAATTTTGAATGAAAATTTGTTCAAATTCGTAAAAAATTGTTGAAAATGTGATAACAATTAATATCATAACAATTAATTAATTTTAGCCTGCTAGCATAAGAAGGCAAAACAAAATCACTTTTCCAATGTAAACATCGTAAGGCAAATAGCAGAAATTGTTTTTGCACGGATTCGATTTTATCTGAATATATTGCATATTGAGGATCCCATACAACAGAACCGTATTCTAATAAAGGTCTAAAAAGAGACCTAAATAACTGTTTTGTTATATATGGATCAACAAATTCTTTGCCCCACCGTTAAACAAAACCTAAAACACCATTTACTTTATATACCATTGTTATGACATGGCTATTAAAATATAATTTTGGATCCATCAAGAGGCCAAGATCGACAAATGAATCTACAGTTGATAATGAATGACCGTCTATATTATATTGCAATATCAGAGAAGAAGATCTGGAGAAGCACATATGCTTACATTAGATTAAGTTTAAACCCATACAATTTAACCTGCACCATTGAAAAAGGCTATCTAAAGAAGCTAGTTTACTATCTTCTTTATCACAATTATGGGAAATGAATAATTTAACATCATCTGCGTACATTAACAATTTCGAGTAATTTGTGGAATTAGGTAAATCGTTGATAATTAAAAGAAAAAGGACCGTCCAAGGTTACTTCCTTGCGGAACACCCGATGGAACGTTAATCGATTTGGATAGATACCCTTCAAACAAAACTAGTTGCGATCTATCTTGTAAGTAAGATGATATCCATTTGACTAAGTTTGTGTTGAAACCCATATAATTTAATTAATCTATTAGGAGTTCATGGTTGACCCTACCAAAACCTTTACTAAAATCAGAATAAATTGCATCAGTTTGATAAATTGTATCAGTTTTATTGCTGTTGACGTAAATTGTATAAGATTTGTTGTAGTTGAAAGACCACTACGAAAACAAGCTGATATGGACTCAATATAGATTGCATTTTCAGTGAAATTACTGCAGTAATTAATTTTTCGAACATTTTTGGAATGGCGTTTAGTTTTGCAATTTGAATAATTTTGTAATTTGACACATTAGTAAGACTACCAGACTTATGTAAAGGTATAATATAAGGTTTTTTTCCAGAATGTAGGAAAGTGACCAATTTTAAGTAAATAATTAAACAATATAGTTAAAGGAAGTCCTAATGTTTCTGAACAATATTTAAGAATTATATTAGGTATGTCATCCGGGCCTGGACATTTAATCGATTTTAAACTACGCAGACTATTGGACACCTCTTGACGTTGTAAAAAAGGCATACAAATTTGATCAGCCTGTGACAACTTATAAGGATACGAATCTTTAATTTGGCAAGATGTACTGGAATAAGTTGTGACAAAAAAATCTGCGAAACATTCAGCAATATCTGTGCCTGTGACAAATTCTTTATTGTTATATTTCAATACTGAGGTCTTTGAGGAAACCTTTCGTTTTAGGTTAACGAAATCATAAAAAAAAATAGGATTGGATTTAAAATTATTTTTAATCTTGTCGAGGTAAATATTTTACAATCTACGAGACTCTAAAGTATATTTAGATCTAGCAACCGAGTAATTAGTATAGGCTAATGTTAACCCGGATTTTTTTTATTTTTACGAAAAAAGCTTATTTTTAAAATTTTTTCCAGGGATATTTATTAGAATTTTTAACTCTAGTAGTTGGAACATATTATAATTTAAATCTATTTAGAATATCATAAAATTATCAATTAAATATTCCAGATCTTTATGGCTGTTACGCAGGCATACGCCCAATTTACGGAAGAAATGAGGGTATTAAGTTTTCGAAAATTAATTTTTTTTTGTAATTAAGAAAAGTTTTAAATTAATCGGACTGACTTTCTTCAAATTCATAACTGTGAGTCATGGAGATATATAAAGTTGGATGGTACATATCTTCAGGAGTGCATATTGGAGGAATTATGAATATATCTAAATGCTGTGTTATATTTTCAAACGCCAAATCACACTGATTATTTCATAAAGTTTAAGGTCACAAAAACGATTTATAACTTCAAATGTTTACTGGGTACTGTTCATTTCGGATGGCAAAGGAATTAAAGCTTTTTATATTTTTCCAATGATTAATTTTATTGCATATAAATGCTGATTATAAATGTCCAGTGAATATGAAGGTGGAATGTAAGAGCAAGTTACAAACAATTAGATTTGTCCAACTGAATGGAAACACCAACGAATTCTATATCAAGAAAATCGTTTAGATCAATTAAATTAGTGGTATATTTTGTATCAACTGCAATAAGGACACCACCACCTTTTTTAAAAACACGACCTTTTCTAAATATTTGATATCTTGAACATAAAATTTCACTATTTAATATAGATGTTTATAACCAAGTTTCTAAGAAAACCAATACATTATAATAGAAAACAATGCTTTCAGTAAGTTAAGTTACTGGTTAAGTTTGTATTAAGCCCCCTTACATTCTGATAGCAAATAGAAAATGAGTCATTTAGTTTTTTGTCGCCGAATCTGGTCTTAGAAGCAAATACGTTAAATTATCAGATCTCTCCAGAAATTCTTTAATAAATGCCTTAGCAGGCCAAAATTCATTTAAAATCAATTGTACAAATTTCTTTTTATTTTTTTTTTACATGTCATCCTCCTAACACCCTCAATTTTTGATTTAATATCAAAGCTTATGTCATCGGCCGTTGTTTCCGGTGCAAATATCATTTTCTTTTCGCCAGTAACAGTCACGGGACGATCACTGGATATCGGAAGTAATAATTTGTGAATGTCATGAGTAAATTGTGAGGTTTTCTTAGAAACCTCATTATC
Source organism: Musca domestica (assembly GCF_030504385.1). Lineage (NCBI taxonomy): Eukaryota > Metazoa > Arthropoda > Insecta > Diptera > Muscidae > Musca > Musca domestica. The sequence goes on from NW_026712268.1 coordinate 459,774, forward strand.
AATACTCATAACCTCACGAGTATTAACCCCTTTATTTATATCGCTGTTAATTGTCAGAACTGGGTGTGTAACAACGCTTGCATATGACTGTTCACGCCCACTTTCAGTTGTATTAGTGGTATTAACTGAAACCGGTTGTGGAACAGTGTTCTCCACAGGAACTATGGCTTTGCGACTAGGCATTCCCTTAGTTGGTGCCATTTTCGCAGCCCTTTTGCGTTTTTGACCAGAAACTTGCCCAATTCTTGGTATTTCTCAAACAATGTAGAGAAATTCTCAAATCGGACTGATAGAGAGGAAAAATCTTTTTTTCATAGATGTCAATTCCGACTGCAAATCCTTTGCAAAATTGTAAAAATCTGCAGAGAGTTTTCTACAATTTACACAACACCAACATTATTTCATATTGTGTCTATGACTTTTGCATTAATCGTAGTACATTTAGCAGGTCATTGCTTAAGACAAAACCAACAGGTAACACATAATTCATCCTCTGCTACAATATTACACAATTCAAAAGGGTACGACATCATATTTATTTAGATTATAATTATTTCTTTTTTAATTATACAAGTTACAACTATATTTCTTAAGATCAGATCTGTAGATTTATTTTTTATTTATTTTTTTTTCTTTAATGTTGGCATCTCTTTTGAGATGACAAACTAAACAAGACGATATGTTACAAGAACTAATTAGCTAATGTAACAAAAGAAACAGGATAAAGAGGAGAATGAGGAGCTATTACAAAAAAAAACAAGCTTTAAAACACTACAACAATTATTACTATGATTTGCAAAATCAATTTTAGACAATTTTTTATCAAATTAATTAATTTAATAAAAGATATAATTAATAATTTTTTTCAAATGCACGGAGCACCACAATTTTTTGACACTAATTACAACAGGGTTGTTTTTGATTGGAGAAGAATAAATATATTCAAGAGCTGTTATACTGTCAACCAATCCAACTATTTCTTCTTCCACAATTTTAATCAGTTCTGCTGGCTTCATAATTCTGAATATAGGCCGGACGATTGCAATCAATATCTCCCTTTTGTCAAACCTCATAGGTGGGGATATGTAATCGCTGTACATCTCTTAAAACGTCCAGCAGGCTCGCATGACCCTGACCTGTTGCATGCATGCAACATCTTCTATTCTGCCAGCCCTATCGCATTTTGCGAAACCTTCAAAAGAGAGCTTTAAGAACACCCCGTCCATCACCTGTGGAACAGACTTTTCATTTATGTGGGCGTTCTGTTAGTAATCTAGCTCCGTTCTTGTATCCAGTTCTATCAGTCTTTCCAGAGTCTTTCAAAGAGAGAATGTTGGTATATAGTCTTTGTGATGTGACTTGGATTATTATCTTTAGAAGAATTAAATATGAGTATTACAGACAAGATTGATAGATCGCTTATAGATTGTCGTATACAAGTGAGGACACGCTAGTGATTAAGTTGGCTGAAATTAGACTCCCCTCTACATGGTGGCTCAATATTAAATCTTAGCATTATGTCTCTAAAACGGCTCTGAGAAATTTCCAGGACGTATCGGTGCTACCAGTCACCACGCAACATTTGCCCCTTGTTATACAAACGCACTCTTATTTGAGTCTCGGAACTCACCACATTAAAAGGTAATCTGTCGGCTGGGGTTGACAACTCTGACTACATTCAACAAATGGTCATCATTAAGGATTTAAACTAATTCTTCTAGTTTTATTTATATATAAACATTTGATCTAATGGGAATGAATCTCTCCAGTCGCTTTTCCTTCCTCTTTTCTCAGGCATAAAGCACGAAATATTATACACACCTTCATCGAGTTTTTTAAGTAGCCGCGAATAGAAAGAGAAATAAAAACAAAAAAGTCACAAGTGCATATTGGTTGAAAAAATATTGGAATAAATATTTATTTGCTGGCCATTTGTAATCCTTTTCACTTTTGTTGTTTTTTTCACATTCGCATTGGTCAAGTTCTAATTTTCTACTTAGTCCCGATCAATTTCTTACGGACTATTCCTCCTTTTACTTCCCTATCTACGTTATTGTTATTCCTATGCCGAACTTTCATTATGCGGAACGTTCATTGTTGTATTACATTGGAAATATAACATTAGCAATACATCTCTATTGAAATCGTTTTTTGAAAGCGGTAAATTAAAATACAAAAAAAAAAAAAAAATATTGAAGGCCGTTTCAACGTTGTGGGAGCTTTCGTTTACTGGCTTATTTTTTAAGAACAACGCTGACATAGCTTGTTATACCCTCCACCTTGGAAAATAGGGTATATTAACTTTGTCATTCCGTTTGTAACATCCCTAAATATTCGTCATTGACTCCATAAAGCATATATATTCATAATCAACATAAAATTCTAAATCGATTTAACGATGTACGTCTGTCTGTTGAAATCACGATACAGCCCACATTATTTGACGTAGAGCATCAAAATGTAGCAGAACAATTTGTATTGTGTATAAGATGGTTGGTATTGAAAATGATATAGTCTCCATATAACGGTACCACGCGATATTCGGTATGTTGATGATTTTTCAAATTTTTTCACGGATTTGTCTAAAAATTGATATTTGTGGATCATAATGGTTTCTAGCTCGTGTGACGAAACATTATACGTATAGGTCAACGTTTTGGTATAGCCCCCATAACGGTACGTCCCGATATTCAGTATTTTGATGATTTTTTGGCACATTTTTTCACGGATTTGTCTAAAACTTGGTATTTGTTGGTCATAATGGTTAATGTATAGGTCCAAGTTTTGGTATAGCCCCTATATAAAGGACCCGTTTTGGTATGGCCCCCTATAACGGCCTAATTCACTTTAGGGTTTTTGATAAGTTTAACTGCATTATCCAAACAGGCCTATTGGTATACGAAGTTTAAAGTGAAACACGCTTGAATTCAGATACTTTAATACAAAAATGTTTCCTTTGCCCTAATTTGGAGGGCATTAAAAGTACGGATCGGCCGAAATTAATGTTTTTTAACTGTTTTTTATTTCTTTTTGTTTCTTTTCTTCTTGCTATAAATAGATTTGGTGTTTTTCCTGAATTTGAATAAATTTTAGCTTCAAACATGTTTCTTAGATACTGTGCACCTTTCCACCAGCCATATATGTACGAATATTTTTTTTACTTTTATTTTTTTTTTTTTTTTTTTGGATTCTTTGCTGCTCGTGTATTTGCAAATATTATTTTCTATTTATATTGAATTTGCTTTAATTTACTTCCATCTGCTTCTTACCCTACATTCGGTTACATCGGAATCACATCACAATATTGGCAACCCTACGCCTAAGTAAACGTGGTTTTAGTTGCAGCTGATCACGATTTGTTTTTTATACTTAAATATCGACTGTTTGCCAAAATTTCGAATTGTCATCTTGTCCAAAGACTAATTCCGTATCGGGAAATCTAAAAAATATTTAAGTTTTCATCATAAAGCAATATATATTTTTGCCTTTTTTCGTTTTGTTGTTTTTTTTTTTTTGCTGTTCTTTCCTGCAATTTACCTTTTGTTGTTACTGAAATATAAAATACTTTCTGAAGTCAAGGCAGACATTTCCAAATGCAATGATCGTGTTGTAAGGGTTGAGAACTCAGTGTCTTCTTTGCATAAAGAAAATAAATCATTGTCAGATTAAATCGTGCCGATTTCCTCGTAAGTTGTCTTCAAGATGGCTTGGACGATTTAGTGTCTGTAATAATCTCTCTTCCTGCTACCTTTAATGTGTAATTAGGACGCCGAGACGTTGCTTTGGCTTGCTATATTAACAGCAAAGAAACATGTTCTTGTAAAGCTAAATTGTACCGAATTTCGTGGCTAGATTATGAGGAAGTTTTTTCAGAGTCGATCTCTGCAACTTCGTGATGTTTTACCTGGCGTTGGTGGGGACATTTCCAGAAGGTTATATCTAAATGACCACTTTACCCCCGCTGCTAGCAGATTAAATAGTATATGCACCAATCTCCGTAAGCAAAATATAATAACAAGGTTTAGAATCCTGAATGGTGAAACTAAATCTCGGTTAACAATGCTGATTCCTGTTCAGACTACAACATCCAACTGAAGTTCTATCGTATTTGCTTTAATTTACATTCTCATTTATCTTAAATTTGATTATTATTACTTAACCTCAGTGACCTGCGGGTGTTTGTCAGTTCACCTACCAGGCGCGTCCCCACTGGCGGATAGGGGGGATGGATGATCGCACTGTTTTGCTCGTACCAGGGCGCCTATATGGCGAAATGGTTTGGAGCGGAGCAGTGCGATCACCCGGAAATTTTTTCCCGTGGACAAAAAACTGCCTACGGGGATGTTCCCCTAAAACAAAAAACAAACATGGAGGAAGTTTTAAAACAAGAAAAAGTTACGGTGCAGGGCCGGCGGGTGTTTGTGATCCAGCCACGAGTCACACCCTGTTGTCATCCAAAGATCGTGAGCAAAACTCTCCCGTAGATGTGGGTGCCTTGGCATCTGCGGTCGAAGGTACTGTTACAAGCACACAGCCCTCGGGCAACAAGATAGACGAAGAAGCTGAGGAACTCAGGGGAAGCGTACGCTCGACCCAACCTTAAACGACAGGTAGCGCCTCAGACTCTGAGTCCGACAACAGCAGCAACAATACTACCGTTCTGCGAATCCCTAATGAGGAGGAGGCACACGGAACGATAGAAGAAATGAGCGACAGCCTAGCGAAGCTCACAACTAAGGCTAAAAGGCTGTCTGGCCCAGCGGCGAAAGCTCAAGAGGCAACGGAACAGCAAAAACGCAAAGTCGCAGGACGCTCCGAAGGAAACCAAAAATACTCCCCCCACTCCGTTGGAAACAGGGAAGAGGATCAGGTCCCCTGAGGAACAGAATACTGCGAAGTCGGCGAAGAAGAAAAAGAGCTTCCCACATACGGATGCGTCGGATAAATCAAGGCAAGGAACCCACAAGGCAGACTGTAACAGGAATCCTTTGCCCGAGGGTGCCAAGGCCAGCCCCAGCACTGTAAAGGTGAGCCCTACAGTGAAATCGGTTGCCAAGCCTGGGGTTTCTGAACAGAAATCCCTCGCTCATCAGAAGAGAAAACGGGCCGGAATTGGAGAGTCTCGGAAGAGCACTCTTTCTCGGATCACTGGTATATAAGATTTGAACACGGCTGCCGCCGAACCCAATACGTTTCCGGAACAAATCCAAGACTGACTGGATGAAGTATGGGAGACTAGTTAGACAAAGGCTAGGGCAGAGTAACAATGAATGCCTAAGCATAGATGACATAGACAGAGATGTTAATAGCTTAACTGAGACCCTAGTAAAGTCTTTCGAGGAATGCTGTCCACTTCGAGAAAGGAAATATGCCTACGAAAAACCCTGGATGACAGGGGAAATTTGTACCAAAAGAAAAGAAGTCCGAAGGCTCTACAACAGAGCTCGACATAAAAAATTAGCAGTATTCTGGGACAGCCACCATAAAAAATTTAAAGAATACAACAAAATAGTAAGCACAGCTAAACGAAACTCTTGGAAGCCGAGACAATGGTAGATGATATGGGTAACAAGATGGAAACAATAGTAGAGATCTTAGGGCTTCTGATGAATACACACTTCCCGCCGAGCATCACGACACACGTAGGTATATCGGAAGATGGAAGGAATGTGACTGAGAAAGCACCAAAAATTGATGAATCGATGGTAAAGGAAGCCATAAAAAAGGTTCAAATTGTTCAAGGCACCGGGACCAGATATGGTCTTCCCGGCTCTGCTCCAAAGGGAGGTGAACTTTATTTTGTTCGACTTAGCCGGAATTTCAATGCATGTTTAAAGTTTGCGTAAATCCCAAAAGCTTGGCAGGAATCGAGGATAGTTTTTATACCCAAACATGAAAAGGCAAGATACACAATACCCAAGTCTTACTCAACACCATGGAAAGCACAATCGATACCATGATTTTAGAGCAGTACCGGCGGGTGTTTGTGATCCAGCCACGAGTCACACCCTGTCATCATCCAAAGATCGTGAGCAAAACTCTCCCGTAGATGTGGGTGCCTTGGCATCTGCAGTCGAAGGTACTGCTACAAGCACACAGCCCTCGAGCAACAAGATAGACGAAGAGGCTGAGGAACTCAGGGGAAGCGTACGCTCGACCCAACCTTAAACGACAGGTAGCGCCTCAGACTCTGAGTCCGACAACAGCAGCAACAATACTACCGTTCTGCGAATCCCTAATGAGGAGGAGGCACACGGAACGATAGAAGAAATGAGCGACAGCCTAGCGAAGCTCACAACTAAGGCTAAAAGGCTGTCTGGCCCAGCGGCGAAAGCTCAAGAGGCAACGGAACAGCAAAAACGCAAAGTCGCAGGACGCTCCGAAGGAAACCAAAAATACTCCCCCCACTCCGTTGGAAACAGGGAAGAGGATCAGGTTCCCTGAGGAACAGAATACTGCAAAGTCGGCGAAGAAGAAAAAGAGCTTCCCACCTACGGATGCGTCGGATAAATCAAGGCAAGGAACCCACAAGGGAGACTGTAACAGGAATCCTTTGCCCGAGGGTGCCAAGGCCAGCCCCAGCACTGTAAAGGTGAGCCCTACCGTGAAATCGGCTGCCAAGCCTGGGGTTTCTGAAAAGAAATCCCTCGCTCATCAGGGGAAACGGATACGAAGCCGCCATCGTATGCAAAAGTCGCCAGGAAACACAACAGGGACGAAATGCAATATGCATTAATCGACACCAACAAAGGTTCAGGCAACCTATCAAAAGACCATATAGAAGAGATAGAAGAAATGGTCAACAGCAAAATCCTGGATCACATCTTGGAAGGTGGAGATCCAATTCCTATCATAAGCAGTGGGATTAAGAACAATAAAATGTTCTTTAATCTCGCTGCTCCTGCTTACACCGCCGCCTTAGAGGGGATTATCGAAAAGATAAAACACGCTTGGGAAAATGGCAGCCTTAAGTTGGTGAGGTGGAGCGAGATCCCTCGCCTAAATGAAGCGACGGTGTACGTCAGGGGATACAGCAGCAGACTCGGGACGAAACGCAAGCTCGAGATCTTTGGTAACCAAAATAAGACTTTGTACGTGAAGAGATGGGAAGTCTTTCACAGGGAGGAGAAGGAGGATGGCACTCTCCTTGTGATAGGGATTAACGATCTCTCCATGGCTAGTCTGACAAAGACCAAGGGCATAGCTTTCTTCATCTCGAACGCGGTCCGATTCAAAAACAAGAAGGGAGACAGCGAGGAGGAGAAAGATAACCTCCCTAGCAACACAACACAGGGAGCCGACGATAAAATCACCGACTCTCAGGAAGCCCGCCTACTGGAGGACCAATGATTGAGGTCATCCAGATCAACCTTCATCGGAGCGAGACGGCAATAATAGCTGTGATGAAATTAATAAATACAAGTAAGATACACATTGGTTTAATTCAGGAACACTGGACAGTTCAGAACAAGGTCTCTGGACTAAACCATATTAACTATCTACTGTTTTATGCTAACACAGGGTCTCGACCGAGAACTTGTATAATATGTGACAACGGTACTGAGGCAGGGGAATGGCAACATATACCTGGCGTCGGTGTACCTACCGTTTGACGCGCCGACATTACCACCCACGTTGGAACTGCAGCGGCTGGTGAGCAAAACAAAACAAACAGGTAACGAAGTACTAGTAGGTAGCGATGCTAACTCACATCACATTGCGTGGGGTAGTACTAACACTAACAAAAGGGGTCAGTCCCTACTAAATTATCTAAATACTAATGACCTAACAATTCTTAACATTGGGAATAAAGCGACCTTTGTAAACAAAATTAGGGAGGAGGTTTTAGACATCACTTTTTGTTCAGAGAATCTTATAAACGAGATCCAGAATTGGAGAGTCTCGGAAGAGCACTCTTTCTCGGATCACTGGTATATAAGATTTGAACACGGCTGCCGCCGAACCCAATACGTTTCCGGAACAAATCCAAGACTGACTGGGTGAAGTATGGGAGACTAGTTAGACAAAGGCTAGGGCAGAGTAACAATGATTGCCTAAGCATAGATGACATAGACAGAGATGTTAATAGCTTAACTGAGACCCTAGTAAAGTCTTTCGAGGAATGCTGTCCACTTCGAGAGAGGAAATACGACTATGAAAAACCCTGGATGACAGGGGATATTCGTAACAAAGGAAAGGAGGCCCGAATGCTTTACAACAGAGCTCGACGTAAAAAATTGGCAGTATTTTGGGACAGCTACCATAATAAACTTAAAGAATACAACAAAGTAGTCGGAACAGCTAAACGAAATTCCTAGAAGCTTTTCTGTGATCAGGTTGAAAGCGTGAAAAATGTTTCAAAAATAAAAAAGTTTCTTTCAAAAACCCATACACAAGCCGAGACAATGGTGGATGATATGGGTAAAAAGATGGAAACAATAGAAGAAACCCTAGGGCTACTGATGAAAACACACTTCCCACCGAGCGCCACGACAAACGTGGATACATCGGAAGATAGAAGGAATGTGACGGAGGAAGCACCAAAAATTGACGAATCGATGGTAAAAGAAGCCATCAAAAGTTTCAAACCGCTTAAGGCAACGGGACCAGATATGGTCTTCCCGGCTCTGCTCCAAAAGGAAGTGGACGTTATTTCGTCCAACATAGCCGGAATTTTCAACGCGTGCCTAAAGTTTGCGTACACTCCAAAAGCCTGGCAGGAATCCTGGGTAGTTTTTATGCCCAAACCTGGGAAGGCAAGCTACGCAAAACCCAAGTCTTATCAACGGATAAGTCTAACATCGTTCTTACTCAAAACCATGGAACGCATAATCGATACCATGATCAAGAGCAGGACTGCAAACGATATGCTTAAATATAAAAAACACGCATACGTTAACGGGCGTTCAGTGGAAACCGCTCTACATGAGGTTGTACACCATATCGAGAGCACCTTCGATAAAGAGATGTACACATTAGCAGTATGCATTGACATCGAAGGCGCTTTCAACAACGTCAGCACGGATACACTAATCCAATCCTTAGATAGCTTTCAGGTCAACAGGACCCTAAGGGACTGGATAAACCATGTGCTAAGGAATAGATGGATAAGTTGTGGGCTATATGACGTCATCATAAGGGACAAAGTTGGTCAAGGAACTCCACAGGGAGGGAAATTATCACCCCTCCTATGGGTTACTACCATAAACAGTCTCCTAAGGACTTTAACCAACGAAGGTTTTGAACCAGTCTGCTATGCAGATGATGTTATAATACTTCTGAGGGGAAAGAACCCTAATTTAGTGTGCAGAAGGGCCGAGTCGGCTCTGAAACTTGCATACAACTGGACTAGACCGAGAGGTCTCAACGTCAACCGGGAAAAAAACTGAAATATGTCTATTTAGCAGGAAAAGGAAACTGGGTCTTTTCGAGGAACCGGGTTTTCTAAACAGGACAATCAAAATTTCCAATAAGGTTAAATATCTGGGTGTGATTCTAGATAGGAAACTTAATTGGAGGGACCACATCCAGGAAAGAGCAAACAAAGCTCATAGATGTTGGGCAACGTGTAAAAGAGCTATAGGCTCTAAATGGGGTTTCAATCCAAACATGATACACTGGCTATACAAAAGCGTGATTAGACCTGTTCTAACTTACGCGTCAATAGTCTGGTGGACAGCCATGGATGAAAAGTGTAATATTAAAATACTACAGAAAGTCCAACGAATGTGCTGCTTAAGCATCTGCGGGGCAATGAGGACAACACCAACTAGGGCACTAGAGACATTACTATTTCTTCACCCGATAGACATTCAGATTCGGTATGAAGCAACCGTCGCGGCCTTAGGGCGACGGACGAGTGGTTAATCAAAGGCCACGCTACATACCATCAAAGAATTTTACAGGTAACAACGGGAGAATCAATAGAAAACTTTGTATCGGACCGGATATCTGAATGTATTGTAACTGCCTCTTGTAAAACATTAATCACAAACAGAGACTCGTGGATCGATGGATTCCCATCACAGATGCCGACTGGTAACTGTTGTTACACAGATAGTTCCGTTTTGGGGGAGAGAGTAGGACTGGGTCTTTTTTATCGAACAAACGAATACCAAAATCACTTTCCGCCTGCCCGATCACAATACGATCCTACAAGCGGATGTCCGGGCGATTACAGAGTGTCTGAACTGGTTAAATGCTAACACGAGACCGGCTATCGTAAACGTCCTAACGGACAGTAAGATAGCCATTAACGCTATAACATCCAAAAAGTAACTTCAAGAACTGTATTGGAATGTATAAACTCAATCAACAACTACTCTCAACACGGCTTAGTTCGCATTATATGGGTACCAGGTCATAACGGAGTTAGAGGTAACGAGATAGCAAACTCTCTCGCTAGAACAGGCAGGGAATTAGCAGCAGTAAACTTAGACAATCCACTGCCGCTAAAAGCGTCACGTCATATATCCTTATAGAACGAAGAGGGCGTAGGGAAAACCACCAAAATCCTGTGGGGTGACCCAAATGAGATAAAAACGAAGAATCTTTTATTGCTAGGCAAGAAGGAGATCAGTGAGGTGACAGGCATCCTTACAGGGCACCTGGGCCTACAAGCTCATCTATACAAGATAAAGTGACGTGACCGTTTCATTCACCTTGCATCTTCAAAATAAACCAGTCATTTTTAAACTCATACAAAGAAATTCTCATTCACTTTACTGCATAACCCGGATTTATAGTTTGGTTCCTTTCACAGCGGTCGTCGAATTCCGCCGACAAAGTACGAGTGAAATAGTCGTGTGGCTCGTCCGCAGTCTCGGAAACTAGTACTCGTTAGCAAACACTTCGACCACGCTCATAGTAAGCTCCACGCTCTTAGCAAGCTCCACGCTCATAGCAAGCTCCACGCTCTTAGCAAGCTCCACGCTCTTAGCAAGCTCCACGCTCATAGCAAGCTCCACGCTCATAGCAAGCTCCACACTCTTAGCAAGCTCCACGCTCATAGCAAGCTCCACGCTCTTAGCAAGCTCCACGCTCTTAGCAAGCTCCACGCTAATAGCAAGCTCCACGCTCATAGAAGCTATACGCTCTTAGCAAGCTCCACGCTCATAGAAGCTCCATGCTCTTAGCAAGCTCCATGCTCTTAGCAAGCTCCACGCTCATAGCAAGCTCTACGCTCATTGCAAGCTCCACGCTCATAGCCAGCTCCAAGCTCATAGCGCTTGTCGCTCCCACTAATCAAAGTTTCTCCCGACAACAACCCGCAAGCTTCGGAGGACCCGAATCGACATCAACCGAATACTCCCGAGTCGATATCAACCGAATACTCCCGAATCGACATCAACCCGAATACTCCCGAGTCGATATGAACCGAATACTCCCGAGTCGACATCAACCCGAATACTCCCGAGCCTACAACTCACGAACACTGACCAACTGAATTGACCTTCGAATGAACCGTAATCCGCCTCCATACGTACCAAGCCATCTCAAACTCACACCATATTCTTTACATATTATTCGTAATATAATCACCAGAGGATTATAATAAAAACACTAAAATTATTGACACTCGTGTTTTACTTAAGGTGTGTGGGTCCTTAGGTTGATCCTGGCAACGACTGAACTCACCTAGACCTCAGCCTAGACAAAACCACTCGTTATAAATGGCACCCGAACAAAATACGAACAGAGAAAAACCAAAACCGAACGCCAGCGAGGATTCGTCGAGGTCCACGAATAATAGTGAGGGAAGTTTGGAAGTGAACGACTTTTTGAGTCCCGAATCGCTTAGCTGGATCTACTACGAGAACAGTTAGTGGAGCAAAGCCAAAAAGTCGGGCTCGAGACCACAGGTTATACAGTGGAGTACTTACGGAAGCAACTTAGCAAACATATTCGAGAGAAACGAACACGTGTTTCGGCTGAGAACCTTCTACGTGAATTGGAAAAGGAAGTAAAATCTTCGGTTCCCGAATTCGTACCTGGAACTTCCGTGGCAGTCCCGGTACCTAGGAACAATTTTTCACCAACAATTTCTGGAGACGAAGTCGGTCCTACTCAAGGGAACATTCCCACCATAATGATATCTGATGCGGAAGTAATAAATATAATAAATCGTTGGTGTCTCAAGTTTTCGGGTGACCACGATCTGATCGATTTCCTTGAGCGGTGCGGGGAGTTAGCCGATTGTCATAACATCCCGTATGATCGTCTACTTCCATCACTACTTACGACATTAGAGGGAAATGCTTTGAGGTGGTACCGGGTAAAGCGAGAAGAGATCAAAACGTGGGCTGACTTCCGTGCCGAAGCCGGGAAATTCTTCTTACCTAAGCGGTATTTAAATCAAATTGAGCACTCTTTCTACACGATTTCAACACCCTGGACGAATTAATAAGTCTAACCGACGATTTTGAAAAACCACACACCTCGCATATGCTCCAAGCGGACATTCCTTACTACTGAAATACGCACTGCTGGCGCTGTAAGCGTCCAGGACACTGGCGATGGAAGTGCCGACAAACTCCAATCAGGTTCTGTTCTCATTGTGGAAAGAATGACGTGCTCTCAAGAGTCTGTGATTGTACTGGCCGACAACCTAAGGATTCAAGCCCCACACCACACGAACGAACCGGGAGATATTTTATCGAGGTTGGGGCTTCGCTAAGCTACATCGATGAAGTGATGCGGAGGAAGCTGCGATCCAAAGGAATAAAACCAGACACTACAAAACGAATTATACAAATGGCCGACCAAAGAGTATCGAATTGTGAGACGGGTCTCCGGGTGACTCTAGTATATAGAGGAAAGGCAACAGAACTAGAACTATGTGCATAGACTATCGGCAGATAAACGAGGCTAGTGAATCCGATGCATACCCTATGCCCCAAATTAACGCTATTTTGGATCAACTTAGAGAAGCCAAGTTCATTTTAACTTTAGATTTGAAAAAAGGATATTGGCAAATACCACTAGACAAATCTTCGAGGCCATTCACAGCCTTTACTGTACCAGGAAGAGGACTATTCCAGTGGAAGGTCATGCCTTTCGGTCTACATTCGGCTCCAGCGACTTTCCAGAGAGCACTTGACCAGATAATCGGCTCGGATCTTCACCCTCTGGTCTTCGTGTATTTAGATGACATCATCGTACTTGGCCGAAGTTTCCCCGAACACCTTAGTGTGTTAGAGATCGTTTTCGAGAGACTGCAAAACGCTGGGATGCAAATAAACTTCGAAAAGTGCGAGTTCGTTCGGAAATCGATTAAATATCTGGGTCACCTCGTGACACCCGAAAGCATCCGAACCGATCCCGGTAAGATAGAAGCGGTACGGAAACTTCTCCCTCCAACTTATTTGAGAGGACTACGGCGTATATTGGGTATGGCATCATGGTATAGACGATTCATACCAAATTTCGCAAAAAACGTTAGCCCCCTCAACCAACTTCAAAAGAAAGCCTCACGGTGGGAATGGGGTGCCTCACAAGAGGAAGCCTTAAACAATTTGAAAAAGTTCTGACCGAAACCCCCATACTGGAATGTCCTGATTTTTCACACCCATTCTTTCTCCAAACGGACGCCAGCCTAGAGGGTTTGGGGTGGTCCTTTTTCAACGTCACACAGAACACGAGTCCGTGATAGCATACGCCAGCCGATCCCTCACTGATCTCGAGAAGAAATACTCCACAACCGAGCAAGAGTGTCTGGCCATCCTCTGGGGCATCAGGAAGATGAGGTCATATTTAGAAGGTTATCGGTTTACCGTAATAAAGCAAGATGGGCACTGGAGCTCCAGCAATACGACTTTGATATTGAATACAGAAAGGGGAGTTTGAATGTCGTTGCAGATACTTTATCCCGAGCTCCTTTGCCGAACACTGAAGAATGGTTTGCTCTTTCCACCGTTTCGACTGATTGGTATACCAAAATGGTGAAGAAGGTGGCTGAAGGTAGTTATAAATGTCCGGATCTCCAAATGATAGAAGATCACTTATATAAATATGTACCTCGTCGGAGTGCATTTGATCCTAGGTCCGAGTGGAAACGCTGTGTACCAACCGACGCTCGCTTAGACGTAATACGTGAACACCACGACTCCATACATTGTGGTCATTTTGGGGTTTTTAAAATGTTAAAAAGAATTCAGGAGGACTTCTACTGGCCTGGGATGTCCAGGGACGTAAGGAATTACGTCCGTAGCTGTGAAAAGTGCGCAAGGTATAAGGTCGAGCAGAAGGCACCGAGTGGATTCATGCATACTATGCAGTGTTCCACACCTTGGGAAGTCGTTTGTGCAGATTTCATTGGTCAGCTCCCAAGATCCACACAGGGAAACACCTCGTTGTTGGTAATCATCGACAAATTCAGTCGATGGGTGGAGTTGGTCGCAACAAGAAGAGCCACGGCTCAAGGCGTCGTCAAAGCACTCAAGGAGCGCGTTTTCTATAGGTTTGGTTGCCCGAAGGTGATACTCACTGACAATGGGGCACAATTCACAAGTCGGCTAGTGCAGTCTTTCCTTCAGGACAACCACGTCGACCATCGAACAACAGCATACTATGCTCCCCACGAGAACCCTACCGAACGCGCCAACCGTGTTGTGAAAACGATGATTGCCCAGAATACAGGTATTGACCATCGTTACTGGGATCAACATTTACCAGAGATTGCTTTCGCAATCAACACAGCAGTGAACGAATCAACCAAATACACCTCGGCGGAAATAGTATTTGGGCATAATATTTCTGCGCGGAAACCGATGACCTTATCTCCCGCAGAGAGACCGAAGTCGAACGCTATGTATAAGGAGTTATGGGGCGACGCGGAAGAGAATAGTTGGAATGCCAGTCGCAAACAACAAAAATACTACAATCTTCGACGTCGGAAGTGGTCGCCGTCGCTTGGAGATCTCGTTTGGGTAAAAGAGAGACAACTATCATCAGCTGCAGACAAATTCAATTGAAAATTGGGACCCAAATACTCAGGCCCTTTCACTGTCTCTGCCATCATACACACCAATATTGTAGAAGTGAGAGATGAGAAGAAGAAAATAAGAAGAGTGAACGTGCAAGACCTTAAACCACGCCACATATCTCACTCAGTACTAGCTATCGTGGTCTGATCACGTCCTTATACTCATACTACCATCAGTCAAGAGCATAAACACCCAATTTCCTCTCTCGCAAACAGTTCTCAAAGTGAACGATCCGCCGGATCATCCGAAGGAGAACAATTTGAGTCTCCCAAGAAAGCAAATACCTAATTTTTTTTTCTCTCTCTCTCCTGCGGACAACTAATGAGAACAATTCGAATCTCCCATGAATGCAAATTCCCAATTTTCTCTCTCTCTCTCTCCCGCGGACAACTACTGAGAACAATTCATGTCTCTCAAGAGCGAAAAAAATGTACTCTCCCGATCACAACTTGCTCTCTAGTCAGCCGAATCACACAACTAGTAATGGAAGTTGGGGAGATAATGAGTAGAAAATCGGTAATAGGGAGAAAAATTAGATATTGAGAAAATGTAGAGAGATTGATTGAGAGCTGGGAGAGAAAAGCTTATGTCCCTCTATTTTTTTGAGATGAGCGAAATCGACAACAAAATCAATGTACCGTTTTTTTAGTACGAATTTTAACAAAAAAAAAAATGTACAATAACACGGCTCCTAAGTACACCACACAAGAAAAGAAAAATATCGGTCTTCGCCTTGAAATGACATTGTATGAAATCAGTTATTTCATAAACAGGCAACAAGATGGAACGGAAAGCCACCAAACCGCGTCGCATTATCACGCCACCCCAACCACCAAAACTTTTTGTGACACCAATGGAAGCCAGACCGAGGATCATCTCCAACGAGGTACTGACCCCGAGGAAGATTACTTTGCAACCAGCGGGACCCCCCACTGGCACCCATTCAAGGCCTGCAAACAGCAACCCAGGTCGCGGCCTGCGTCTTGCCATCCACCTCATTGACTATAACCAGAGGGATGCCTGCGTTAGACGATCCACCATCAAATTTTTGCCAGCAAGGGACTCCATCCGTGAATCGGGGAAGGTTGTTGTTACCTTCAACTTCGACTGGCCGCGAGCAACAAGCGACTACTGCAACCACCTCAATGGTGGTTGATTGTGATAGCCAAAATGGAAGATGCCCCGCCTACGTCGTGGGTACAAGTTCCAGGGTTACAGGAAGCGGCACAGGTTGCACGGAACCGAAGAAGGTATTCAGAGGAGGAGCTTATCCGATGGATGAAAACTTTAAAAGTCACCAAACCTCGTGGTCGTCGACATCAAACTGTGCTGCATTATCCCAACCGACCGAGTGTTAAGGCAACTTTCCTGATATCGGGACGTGCCAGATTGCAATGTGCTGGTGCTTCAATCGTAATTCCACTGATCACTCAACCCGACAGGCCCCGAGACCATTTGAATAACACGGTGTAGTTTCCCCCTTTGTGTTAATTTTGTGTTTCAAACTGTAGAACAGCATTAAGGCTGTAGAGCAGTCATTTGTTTTTTTTTTTTTCATACTTTTTTTGTTATTACTATTTTATTATTTAAATAAAGCTGTAGAACAGCATTTGTTGGTATTCTTATGGACAAAATAAAATAAAAAAAAAATGTTGGCATGAACTTACCGATTCGGTAAGCCTTCGGGCTAAAATATATGCATAATGTAGTTTATACATGAATTTAACAAAGAAAAAAAATTAAATTATTATATAAATATCATTGATAATTTTTTTTTCACTCGAAGTGAGGGGGGAGATGTAACGTGACCGTTTCATTAACCTTGCATCTTCGTAATAAACCAGTCATTTTTAAACTCATACTAAGAAATTCTCATTCACTTTACTAACCCGATTTATAGTTTGATTCCTTTCACAGCGGTCGTCGAATTCCGCCGACAAAGTACGAGTGAAATAGTCGTATGGCTCGTCCGCAGTCTCGCAAACTAGTACTCGTTAGCAAACACTTCGACCACGCACATAGCAAGCTCCACACTCTTAGCAAGCTCCACGCTCATAGCAAGCTCCACGCTCATAGAAGCTCCACGCTCATAGCAAGCTCCACGCTCTTAGCAAGCTCCACGCTAATAGCAAGCTCCACGCTCTTAGCAAGCTCCACGCTCTTAGCAAGCTCCACGCTCATAGAAGCTCCATGCTCTTAGCAAGCTCCATGCTCTTAGCAAGCTCCACGCTCATAGCAAGCTCTACGCTCCTAGCAAGCTCCACGCTGATAGCCAGCTCCAAGCTCATAGCGCTTGTCGCTCCCACTAATCAAAGTTTCTCCCGACAGCAACCCGCAAGCTTCGGAGGACCCGAATCGACATCAACCCGAATACTCCCGAGTCGATATCAACCGAATACTCCCGAATCGACATCAACCCGAATACTCCCGAGTCGATATGAACCGAATACTCCCGAGTCGACATCAACCCGAATACTCCCGAGCCTACAACTCACGAACACTGACCAACTGAATTGACCTTCGAATGAACCGTAATCCGCCTCCATACGTACCAAGCCATCTCAAACTCACACCATATTCTTTACATATTATTCGTAATATAATCACCAGAGGATTATAATAAAAACACTAAAATTATTGACACTCGTGTTTTACTTAAGGTTTGTGGGTCCTTAGGTTGATCCTGGCTACGACTGGACTCACCTCAGCCTAGACAAAACCACTCGTTATAATAGGTTGCACAGATAACAGCATATGCAGCGCGTGCAGGGAAGACGACGAAACTTTGGAACATTTTCTCTGTAAATGCCCAGCGTTTGCTAATATCAGAGCCCAATTCTTAGGGAGCGACACTATACCAGACCTTAGTCGGATCATAGTAAATGATATAAAACAGTTAAAGAATTTCATAAAGGCAACAGAGCGCACAACAGGCCTATTCTGGCTTAAGTGCATGCCCAACAGGGCATGCGGCGAAATTGTTTCGCCCCGCTTTTTCAACCTAACCTAACTTAACCTCAGTGAGGTATATATCAGTATTATTGCTGCATCTCGATAAATGTCATTAGTCTTTTGTACTATCAGATCGATTTTAATTTTTAATTTTCATGAAGTATATAATAAAGATTTTTTTTAATAAATGATAAATTTAAGTTTTTATTGTTACTTATTAGTTTGCTTAACACAATTGTTCTTCATTTGGTTCCCCGCCTCTATATTTTTCACCTATTTTGATGCCTTTTAATGAAAATCTTGGTCCATTAGTAAGTGGCAATTCTTACATAAGAAATGTATCGTCTCTGTCTTCAGTTCACCATTGTGAATCATTGTTTTTAGAATTACAATTCCAGAGCAATTTATTTGCCTTCTGGTGATATTGATTTATTTGAAAGTCTACATGGTAACACTTTTGAGGAATATAATAATATTGTACTTTTTTGTGACTTCAACTTCAATTTGTTTAACCCAACTAAAGCAATCATTTTTCGAAGACTTTGTACTCGTTTAAATTTGAGTATTGTTCATAACTCCAAGCTTACCCACTTCGACCTAGGTAGCCGGTCTACGTCCTTGATAGATTTTATGTTAACCACTGATTCTTTCATTGTAGTTTATTCTGATTAGATTCAATGCCCTACTATATCAGACCACGCGTTAATTTTTGCATCACTTTCAGTCAGGTTTAGCAGCTTGCCTGATTTTGTCGAACACAGGAACTTTAACAATATTGATTGGCATATGAAACATTCTTGCTTCATATGATTCAAATTTGGTTTTTAGTACTGTTGGTGTGGATGCCAAACGTGCCAGCGTAACTTCTCTTTTTGATTCCCTATATTCATTTGTTCTGGTGGTTAGGAAAAAGATCAAACACTCAGTTGATCCCTGGATGAAGTCTATTGATATAAGATTTACTGTGTCTATGAGGGATTTGGCCTTCTCGTCTTTTCAAAATGAACAATCACAAGAACACTGGCGAATCTACTGCAAATATCCAAATCGTGCGAAAGCCATAATACGTAGATGTAGAAGATACCACTATTTCAGGCTTATTAATGGGATGGATACCGATGTTAATAGCTTAAATGATTTCTTCTCTAGTTCTTCTTCGAATACTTCTGTTATGCCCCCTAAATTTGGAAAGTTTTTTGGACTCCGATTTATCTTTCACATTTCGTTCTGTGGATGAATCTGAATTTATAGAAGCTTTATTCAGCGTAAAGTCTAAATCAATAGGCGTTGATGGGATTCCTATTTCATTTATTAAAAGAGTGTTTCCTTATATCTCCAACCTGATTTTGGACTTAGTTAATTGCATATTAACTACATCTACATTCCCTCATCATTGGAAAGCTGCTAGAGTGGCACCGATTCCTAAATGTCGTTTGGTCAGAGAACCATGTGATCTAAGGCCTATATCCATTTTACCAGCTCTATCAAAGGTTGTGTAGTCCATTATTAAGAAACAAATGCTTGAGTATTGTTCTCAAAGAATTACTGAGTCTCAGTATGCCTCCGTAAAAGATACAGTACCACACATTTGCTTCTTAAATTAACTGTGTCTAAAGCATTCAATTCTCTTGATCACTGCCTTCTTATATGGAAGCTTAAATATACTTTTTGTTTTTCCAAATCTGCATGTATGCTAATTCTTTCTTACTTACAAGATAGAGCTCAATTTGTTATGTTAAATGGTGTTATGCCAAATACTTGCCCTTTATTATCCTGTGTACCCCAAGGATCTGTCCTTGGCCCACTTCTTCAAGTGCCTTGGTGTTACAATATATTGTGAACTTTCCTTCAAACATCATATTGATGCTTTAATGGGTAAAGTATATGTCTTTTTACGTCAGATTTATTCGTCAAACATGTACTTAACACAAAATGTGAAAAAGAAACCAGCAAATTCCCTATTGATGACACAAGTCTTGTACGGTATTGAGGTTTTTTCTGGAGCCGCTGCTTCAAATATAAATAGGCTAAAGCGTATTGTGAACACAATTACACGTTTTGTCTATAATCTACGACGAGGTAGTCATGTATCTAGTCATGTTATACGTTTTCTGGGGTGTTCCTTTGATATGTTTATTAAATACTGCTGCTTATTACTTTTTTACAACGTTATAAAAAATAATGTCCCATACTCATTTAGAACGTCCTTTACCTTTACTCATTTATTCAGAAACCCCCAGATTTGTTTACCTAGAATCTTTAAAAATGTTTTTGCTAGATCGTTTTTGTTCAGAGTTGCGAGATGTTTGAATACACTTCCACTCGAATGACGTAAGGTGTAGTTTCCCCCTTTGTGTTAATTTTGTGTTTCAAACTGTAGAACAGCATTAAGGCTGTAGAGCAGTCATTTGTTTTTTTTTTTCTCATACTTTTTTTGTTATTACTATTTTATTATTTAAATAAAGCTGTAGAACAGCATTTGTTGGTATTCTTATGGACAAAATAAAATAAAAAAAAAAAATGTTGGCATGAGCTTACCGATTCGGTAAGCCTTCGGGCTAAAATATATGCATAATGTAGTTTATACATGAATTTAACAAAGAAAAAAAAAATAAATTATTATATAAATATCATTGATAATTTTTTTTTCACTCGAAGTGAGGGGGGAGATGTAACGTGACCGTTTCATTTACCTTGCATCTTCGTAATAAACCAGTCATTTTTAAACTCATACTAAGAAATTCTCATTCACTTTACTAACCCGATTTATAGTTTGATTCCTTTCACAGCGGTCGTCGAATTCCGCCGACAAAGTACGAGTGAAATAGTCGTATGGCTCGTCCGCAGTCTCGCAAACTAGTACTCGTTAGCAAACACTTCGACCACGCACATAGCAAGCTCCACACTCTTAGCAAGCTCCACGCTCATAGCAAGCTCCACGCTCATAGAAGCTCCACGCTCTTAGCAAGCTCCACGCTCTTAGCAAGCTCCACGCTAATAGCAAGCTCCACGCTCATAGAAGCTCCACGCTCTTAGCAAGCTCCACGCTCATAGAAGCTCCATGCTCTTAGCAAGTTCCATGCTCTTAGCAAGCTTCACGCTCATAGCAAGCTCTACGCTCCTTGCAAGCTCCACGCTGATAGCCAGCTCCAAGCTCATAGCGCTTGTCGCTCCCACTAATCAAAGTTTCTCCCGACAGCAACCCGCAAGCTTCGGAGGACCCGAATCGACATCAACCCGAATACTTCCGAGTCGATATCAACCGAATACTCCCGAATCGACATCAACCCGAATACTCCCGAGTCGATATGAACCGAATACTCCCGAGTCGACATCAACCCGAATACTCCCGAGCCTACAACTCACGAACACTGACCAACTGAATTGACCTTCGAATGAACCGTAATCCGCCTCCATACGTACCAAGCCATCTCAAACTCACACCATATTCTTTACATATTATTCGTAATATAATCACCAGAGGATTATAATAAAAACACTAAAATTATTGACACTCGTGTTTTACTTAAGGTTTGTGGGTCCTTAGGTTGATCCTGGCTACGACTGGACTCACCTCAGCCTAGACAAAACCACTCGTTATAATAGGTTGCACAGATAACAGCATATGCAGCGCGTGCAGGGAAGACGACGAAACTTTGGAACATTTTCTCTGTAAATGCCCAGCGTTTGCTAATATCAGAGCCCAATTCTTAGGGAGCGACACTATACCAGACCTTAGTCGGATCATAGTAAATGATATAAAACAGTTAAAGAATTTCATAAAGGCAACAGAGCGCACAACAGGCCTATTCGGGCTTAAGTGCATGCCCAACAGGGCATGCGGCGAAATTGTTTCGCCCCGCTTTTTCAACCTAACCTAACTTAACCTCAGTGAGGTATATATCAGTATTATTGCTGCATCTCGATAAATGTCATTAGTCTTTTGTACTATCAGATCGATTTTAATTTTTAATTTTCATGAAGTATATAATAAAGATTTTTTTTTAATAAATGATAAATTTTAGTTTTTATTGTTACTTATTAGTTTGCTTAACACAATTGTTCTTCATTTGGTTCCCCGCCTCTATATTTTTCACCTATTTTGATGCCTTTTAATGAAAATCTTGGTCCATTAGTAAGTGGCAATTCTTACTTAAGAAATGTATCGTCTCTGTCTTCAGTTCACCATTGTGAATCATTGTTTTTAGAATTACAATTCCAGAGCAATTTATTAGCCTTCTGGTGATATTGATTTATTTGAAAGTCTACATGGTAACACTTTTGAGGAATATAATAATATTGTACTTTTTTGTGACTTCAACTTCAATTTGTTTAACCCAACTAAAGCAATCATTTTTCGAAGACTTTGTACTCGTTTAAATTTGAGTATTGTTCATAACTCCAAGCTTACCCACTTCGACCTAGGTAGCCGGTCTACGTCCTTGATAGATTTTATGTTAACCACTGATTCTTTCATTGTAGTTTATTCTGATTAGATTCAATGTCCTACTATATCAGACCACGCGTTAATTTTTGCGTCACTTTCAGTCAGGTTTATCAGCTTGCCTGATTTTGTCGAACACAGGAACTTTAACAATATTGATTGGCATATGAAACATTCTTGCTTCATATGATTCAAATTTGGTTTTTAGTACTGTTGGTGTGGATGCCAAACGTGCCAGCGTAACTTCTCTTTTTGATTCCCTATATTCATTTGTTCTGGTGGTTAGGAAAAAGATCAAACACTCAGTTGATCCCTGGATGAAGTCTATTGATATAAGATTTACTGTGTCTATGAGGGATTTGGCCTTCTCGTCTTTTCAAAATGAACAATCACAAGAACACTGGCGAATCTACTGCAAATATCCAAATCGTGCGAAAGCCATAATACGTAGATGTAGAAGATACCACTATTTCAGGCTTTTTAATGGGATGGATACCGATGTTAATAGCTTAAATTATTTCTTCTCTAGTTCTTCTTCGAATACTTCTGTTATGCCCCCTAAATTTGGAAAGTTTTTTGGACTCCGATTTATCTTTCACATTTCGTTCTGTGGATGAATCTGAATTTATAGAAGCTTTATTCAGCGTAAAGTCTAAATCAATAGGCGTTGATGGGATTCCTATTTCATTTATTAAAAGAGTGTTTCCTTATATCTCCAACCTGATTTTGGACTTAGTTAATTGCATATTAACTACATCTACATTCCCTCATCATTGGAAAGCTGCTAGAGTGGCACCGATTCCTAAATGTCGTTTGGTCAGAGAACCATGTGATCTAAGGCCTATATCCATTTTACCAGCTCTATCAAAGGTTGTGTAGTCCATTATTAAGAAACAAATGCTTGAGTATTGTTCTCAAAGAATTACTGAGTCTCAGTATGCCTCCGTAAAAGATACAGTACCACAATTTGCTTCTTAAATTAACTGTGTCTAAAGCATTCAATTCTCTTGATCACTGCCTTCTTATATGGAAGCTTAAATATACTTTTTGTTTTTCCAAATCTGCATGTATGCTAATTCTTTCTTACTTACAAGATAGAGCTCAATTTGTTATGTTAAATGGTGTCATGCCAAATACTTGCCCTTTATTATCCTGTGTACCCCAAGGATCTGTCCTTGGCCCACTTCTTCAAGTGCCTTGGTGTTACAATATATTGTGAACTTTCCTTCAAACATCATATTGATGCTTTAATGGGTAAAGTATATGTCGTTTTACGTCAGATTTATTCGTCAAACATGTACTTAACACAAAATGTGAAAAAGAAACCAGCAAATTCCCTATTGATGACACAAGTCTTGTACGGTATTGAGGTTTTTTCTGGAGCCGCTGCTTCAAATATAAATAGGCTAAAGCGTATTGTGAACACAATTACACGTTTTGTCTATAATCTACGACGAGGTAGTCATGTATCTAGTCATGTTATACGTTTTCTGGGGTGTTCCTTTGATATGTTTATTAAATACTGCTGCTTATTACTTTTTTACAACGTTATTAAAAATAATGTCCCTTACTCATTTAGAACGTCCTTTACCTTTACTCATTTATTCAGAAACCCCCAGATTTGTTTACCTAGAATCTTTAAAAATGTTTTTGCTAGATCGTTTTTGTTCAGAGTTGCGAGATGTTTGAATACACTTCCACTCGAATAACGTATATGTTCCCAAAGTAGCAATGCTTTTCGCCTCAAGATTTTGCAATTATTTCAAAACACATCTTAGTTATGTTTAAATGTAGTTTATGGAAAATATATGATTTTAGAATAAAGATGCCGCCTACTAAATATTTTATGTAGTAAAATAGTTTTATTCTCAATTTGTTTTAATGACTGGGGAACCAACTATTCTTTTTTTAATTGAGTTGTTTTGATAGTAGGATCTAGTGCGATTCAATTCAAACACATAAATTTGAACTGACACTTAGTATCCAAATTAATTTCCTTCCAAGCACATGAACTTGAAGGAAGCCGCCTAGATAGTAATTAAAACTCTTAGTTTAGTCACTACAAAAGACGACTGAATTTTCTTTATTTCTGGCTGTCTTTATATACATAATTTCTTAACATAATTAATTAAAATTAATTAATTGTAATGTAGGTCGGCTACTAGTAGACATTAAATGCTATGTAAGCAAAATAAATAAATGTGTTAAAGAAACTTAAAAACATTGCAAAAGTGAATGAACCAATGGCCAATGAACTAAAATAAAGAAAATTAACTGTAACAATAAAATAGTCCAAATATGTGATATAATAATGCTGTATAAGCAGTTTAAAACTTATAAATATGTAGGTGTGCTTGATTTTTGTATTTATTGTTTGTTTTGGTAATTAAATCTAAAGTATGTTTATAGAACAATAAAAAAAAATATTTATGTATGTTTTAACATTCTCCGCCGTGTTGACATTGTTCAATGAGTGCGCCTGGGTTGGATGCATGTGGGAATGACTCCATTGTAACATCGATTGTTGATTGATGAGATCTTATAGCTGGTGTAGGTATGAATTGAGTTGGCTTCTTAAATTTTGTGTGGATCCTCCAACTCAGCAGGCCAAGTAAAATAAGAATGCAGCAAACTAAAGATGCGTAGCTAACTGCATGATGATGTTGATTTGATGAGTGAATTAATTGTGGTATGTGTTTTAGAGTTGATTCATGCAACTGTTTTTGTATATTATCCAATTCTTCTTGATGAATCTTGTAAGAGGTGGTATTGGTATTTGTTGAAATCTTTTCAATTTCCTCTTGTCGACTTATATATTGAATGCCTTTCAATCTTACATAGGATGTATGTAAACTACTGGAAGCTGCAAAATGTCCATGTATCGTAACAAATTTGTTTTTTATTACGCATGTAGGACCAATTTCCATTATTCCGGAGTTTTTAATGATGATGAGGTTGGTTTCAGATCCGCATACCATTGAAGATTCAATATCGGCTGTAGTAGCAAAGATCCATTTATTTTGATGATGTAATTGACTCCAAACTGCTGTTCCAGTAATTTTGTGAAGACGGCAATTGCTAGTTGATTGGTTATTGAAGATATTGATCTCGCAAGGGTTAACAAGTGCATTTTTCTTGAGCTTTGACTGCTGATTTCTGCAAATATATTCATCATCGTTTGGTTTGAGGCAGCTTGAAATATCCTCTGATTTGACAAGAATATATTCTTCTCTATGTGCATCGGTAGATATGTATTCCGTTTCTGGTTGAATGGCGATTAAGGTGTCATTTTGTATTGTTGGAACTGTAACTATTTTGAACAACTCAAAAAACTCTTGGTTAACTAAGGGTATCTTCACTTCAAAAATGATTTCATATTTTGTAACTGCCCCTTTGACACTCATAAGCTTATAAAGTTGAATCAAATTGTCACCTGATGTTGGCAAAGCATGTGAAATTGGAAGATTAGCCTTAATGACACTAATTTCTTCTTTCAATTGATGAGGAGCCAATAACAGGGGACTTATTTTTCCATGATGAGTATCAGTAAGCACATTAATGATTTCGGCCTGTGTTCTCTGTAGCTTTATTGCGGATAACATCAAATGCGTTGATAGAAGTCCAAACAGTTGAGAATTGTTGAATTGGGCGGATTCTTCAGCTATATCGTTATTGTGTTTGTCAATCATTTTCAAAATCTCCCGTATTTTTTGATGAGTGTTAATCTCATCCTGTTTTATAACATTAATAGTTGAATCAATTATTGAAGTCTGATTTTTCAATAGACTGATTATGTGGTCCTGTTCGCCTTTTGCCTGGTTGATAGTCTTTGACATTTCTTCCGCATAGTCCGTATCAAGAACGCCAAAAGGTGAGTGCGCAATATTCCCAATTATGTTGAATGGAGATCTTTTTACACGTTTGTTGATGAATAATTCTTTGTCTTGTAGTAATTCATTTTTCGTCTGCTTCAGGTTGTTAACAAAAATGTTGCACATCTCATGCTGATGCATTACATGGCACATTTGCTGCAACGTTTGTAAGCCGGATGCCAATGACTCTATTTCCGAAACAAAGGGCTTTAAGTCATAATATACTAACATCTTCCATTCTGCTGTATTCAGTTTCATTGTTCCTAACCCTTCAAAATATAATCCCGGATCATTGTGAAATTGTGTAACTTTCAAATTGTTGCACAGGACCATAGGTATTAGGAACAATGTTAATAATACTGATAGTATTATAGGACTGTTTGCAATTCTCACTCTTTTTGCCGGAATGACATCTCTTCCATGTTCATCTGTTACCGATTTTTTCTTGTGGGAAATTGTGCTTTCTTGAGTTGTATCTTTGTCAATTATAGCATTATCATGATCTTCTGGACCCATTATTTGTTGATACAGTTGTGGTCGCGCTCTATTACATTTTATGCATCTTTGAACGGTAGACCTTGCTGTTATCTTGCCTTTTATTGGCCAGAATCGCTGTCTTATTGCGTTTAACAGGGCTTGAGCTCCACAATGTTTATTTTCTTCATGAACTGTCTTAAATAGCAATTTCACCAAAGGATCATTATAAGGAAATATCATTTGGTGTTTCGCATCCATTTGTAGCATAGCATGTTCAAATCTTCTTCCAACGCGAAGAATGCCTTCATCATCCAAAAACGGTGATAAACTGCATAGCGAGCTATGCTTATTAATCTGCTTTTCAGCCTTCAATGCGTTGATATCAGCTGCAAATTCGGATGATTGTACGGCTTGAATTATTCGACGAAGGGAGTCGTCTAATTCGTTGGAAGACACTGCTATATGTTGAGGCAGGTGTGCCTTTTGCATACGTGCATTGCTGGTGAATCTAAGCACGTATGCCAAAATTCTTTGTAACTTCCTGAATGAATTTTTGTGCTCGATCATATGTATTAGATGCATGTCAGAAGCTACTATTGACGTCGTAGCTGCAGTCTTTAACTGCTATTGCTATGCTATTTGTTATATCCTCTTGCGGAGAGAATTTGGTCGGCCATAGTTCTTCCTTTCCATAAAGAAAAACTGGACCATGAAACCATAATCGGCATTTGGAAAGATCAGCTGGCGAGAGTCCTCGGGATAAAATGTCGGCAGGATTTTCTTTTGACTTAACGTGGTTCCATTGTTCTGGCAATGTTAAGTTTTGTATGGTGGATACCCTATTAGCCACAAAAGTCTTATATACGTTGGACCTTGATTTTATCCAGGCGAGTACTATTTCAGAATCAGTCCATAAAAACATCGGATTATTCTGAAGCCTTAGGTCATTTTTCACCCTGGTAGCCAGTTGAGCTGCTACCACTGCGGCACATAGCTCTAATCGTGGTAGAGTTTGTTTTTTCAAAGGAGCTACCCTGGATTTAGCACAGATCAGACGTACAACTACTCGTCCATCTTTTCCAATAAAACGAATATAAATAGCCGCGCCAAAAGCTCTTTCCGATGCATCGGCAAACACATGCAACTGGATTTTCGTCGGGATCTCCCCACAGAATACATGTCGCGGTATCTTAAAGTTGTTGAGACCTTCCAATTCCCTTCGAAATGTTTTCCAAGTGGCACAAAGTTTTTCGGGTAATGCTTCGTCCCAATCTAATGTATGTTGCCACAGCTGCTGAATAAACATTTTTGCCTTCACCACAATCGGTGCAAGTAGGCCAAGCGGATCAAATAATTTTGCTAGTTCAGACGTAACTACTCGTTTTGATATGATTTCATTATGATCAATGTTCGTTTTTACACAAAATTGATCTGCTTGCGGCATCCAATATAATCCCAACGTCTTTATTGTTTGAGATTCGTTGAGATCCAGGTTCACTTCTCGATCGCTATGTGGTATGTCCTTCAGCAATCTTGGTGTATTGGATGACCATTTCCTTAGAATGAAGCCGTGTTTTTTCAAGATTGCTATTAACTCCTTTTGTATTTCAATAGCTGTACTTAGGCTATCTGCACCGCCGAGACCGTCATCCATATAAAAATTATCTTTCAGCGTTTGTGAACCTAATGGATAACGCTCCATGTTCTCGTTTGCAATCTTTTGTAAGCATTTTGTAGCCAGATACGGTGCTGAACGTGTCCCATATGTGACCGTATTAAGTTTGTAATAACTGACTGGATGGGATGGATCCTCTCTCCAGATAATTAGCTGATACCTTTGATCATCGGGATGCATTAAAATCTGCCTGTACATCTTTTCAATATCGGTTGTGAAGACGAATTTTGGCAATCGAAACCTCAGCAAAATAGAAAACAATTCACTTTGTACGATTGGTCCTGTATACATTAGATCATTTAACGATTGACCTGATGAAGTTTTCGCTGATGCGTCAAATACAACCCTAAGTTTTGTTGTTGTACTATCGGACTTAAGAACACAATGATGCGGAATAAAATATTTAGGATTTGATACGGTACACACGTCAATCTTTTGCATGTGTCCTAATTGTTCATATTCTCGCATAAATTTAATGTACTGACTTCGGATATCTTCCTTCTGTAGAAGTCGGCGTTCAAGGCTCATAAATCGGTTATAAGCCATTGCATGTGATTTCCCCAATGCTGTTGGAGATTCTTGAAACGGAAGGCTGACGATGAAACGACCATTCTGATCCGTCTTAACATGTTGATTGAAGTGAGATTCGCAAAGGGTTTCTAATGGAGACATGACCTTTTCAGTTGATTCCACTTCCTCAAGTTTCCATAATTTTTCGATAGCTTGTTCCAGTGATGTTTCACTAAAAATTGCGCATGTTAGCGCTGCTGATGTGTCGTCCGTTGACGATTGTTGAATTAAACCACCTACAATTCAGCCAAGCGCAGTATTTTGGAGTATGGGTTGATGACCATTTAGTTTTATTGTGCCTGGTTGCATTAAACTGAAGTAAAACTCAGCTCCGAGTAAAATGTCAATTTTTCCTTGAACGTTAAAATTAGGGTCTGGTAATATAATATTCTTGGGAATTTGCCAGTTTTGTATATCCAAATCATGATTTGGTTGCGGAGGTATAATTGTGGGCAAAACAAATGCTTCCAAGTTTGTGGAAAATTCAGAATTGCTTGATAACATTTGTATGTTTACCCGATGATAAGCCTTCTTCTGAATCCTTCCGACTCCGGAAATAGATAAAGAGGCATCTGCTGTTCTAAGTGACAATTTTTGTATGAGTCTTTCCGTCACAATGTTCACTTGCGAACCCGAGTCTAACACCGCTCTAAATTCGCCTGACATACCGTTAGTGGCTTTGATGATGACTCTAGCCGTTGCTAGGATTACCCTTTTCTGATCTTCTGCTGATGCCGAAGAAACTGCAGTAACGTTGACTGGTGCGATATCGATTTTTGTTGGTGGTGATTGATTTGAGGCCTTCGGCGACGGTTGAGACTTTTTTGGCAAATGTAGCAGTGTATTGTGCTTATTACTACATATTTTGCAGTTGCCAGAAAAACAAGTTTTTGCTGCATGGTCCGATTTGAAACAATTTACACACAATTTATGTTGCTGTATTCATTTCAATCGCTCACCTTCTGTCATTGCCAAGAACTTCTTACAATGATAAATTGGATGGGAGTCGTTCTTGCATAGTTTACAACTCCTGTGATCCTCCACTGATGTTACGGACGAAACAGTTTTGGTTGAACCCTTGTGCGTAGATGCCGCTTTTCCAATCGATTCCATTGATTCGAATTGCAGTTCCAAAAATGAAAACAGCTCTTTCATAGTAGGAACTTCCTTCGGATTCGCCAGTGATTGCATGAATCGTATGTACAGAGCGTGATCCAATTTCTTTGTGATCAATTGAATCAATAGAGCATCCCAAGACGTTGTGTCGATTTGAAGATTGTTGAGGGCTAGCATGCATTCCTTTGTAGTGTCATGCAGAGCCTTGATGGAGGCCGTTGATGAAGTTCCATTTGGTTGACTCAGAATCCGTTCTACTAGAGTGGAAACAAGAACCCGCTTATTGTTATAACGTTCTTGCAGCAACATCCATGCCGTTTTGTAATTATCCTCTGTCAAGGATAGATGACTGATTAGTTTGCCAGCCTCGCCAGACAAATTGGTTTTGAGATACCACATTTTGTGAACACTTGGAAGAGACTGTTTGTCTACCATCTCCAAGAAAAGTTCATAGAACTGACGCCACTTCAAACAATCCCCATTGAATTGAGGAATTGTTACCTTTGGTAGTGGGAGTGAACTGTGTGCTATAATGTCACTCCCTAATTGAGGTGCAATGGTCACGGTTTCGCTGCATTTGTCTTTCAAGACTGCTAGTTTTATTAAGTTGTCTTGTACCGAATCTTCCAGCATATCGTAGTTTTCTTGACTTTTCGATGGATCTTCAATCTGCTGCAATATTTCATCGTAGAGCTCCGTTATTTGATTCCATAGCTTTTTTATAGTATCTTCTTTGATGCTATAAAATTGCTTCGGCTGTTCCGCTTCGATTGTGCCCAAACCTTGCAAGTGACGACTAAGGGCACTCATTCGAGCATTTATCATTCTGACAAGCCCATCAACACGGGAAGGTATTTTGTCTCCTGCGACAACTTCAGTCGATTTCTCTCTCAAGGTGGGAACTGGCTTACTTTTGGCTGACCTCAGTTTCTTCATTTCCGCGTCTATATATTCCATTGTTGAGCTGAACTTCTCTCCAATCGTTCTATATAGATTCCGAGCAATATACGGATCATCCTCTGACAATGATGGATCATCGCGAATTCTGTTTTCTGCCTTCTCAAAATTCTGCCATAACAGCCTTAGTTCATCAAGTTTGCTCTTGTAGAACTCTTCCGTTCTCCTTTCAAGAGGTGCCTTCTTTATAGTAGAGACGAATTTTTCGAAATTGCTGCCTCTTTCTTCTTGCTAAGAAATAAGCTCTTGGACGTTTGCCATTATTGTTTGTTGATTTATCAGCGAGTAGCAGCAGTTGTTGTATGATGATTAGTTACAGGCAATTTCCTCCTGGTTTTCCTCCAGAGCTCCAAAAAGGGGGTTTTTGAAATTGGTACGCGTGCGTTACGTCCTCACACCTTGTGGATAACGTCACCAAAAAATGTTTCGGTTTAGTTACTGTCAGGATCACGTCGGGGTCACCAAAAAATGTTTTGATAGTAGGATCTAGTGCGATTCAATTCAAACACATAAATTTGAACTGACACTTAGTATCCAAATTAATTTCCTTCCAAGCACATGAACTTGAAGGAAGCCGCCTATATAGTAATTAAAACTCTTAGTTTAGTCACTACAAAAGACGACTGAATTTTCTTTATTTCTGGCTGTCTTTATATACATAATTTCTTAACATAATTAATTAAAATTAATTAATTGTAATGTAGGTCGGCTACTAGTAGACATTAAATGCTATGTAAGCAAAATAAATAAATGTGTTAAAGAAACTTAAAAACATTGCAAAAGTGAATGAACCAATGGCCAATGAACTAAAATAAAGAAAATTAACTGTAACAATAAAATAGTCCAAATATGTGATATAATAATGCTGTATAAGCAGTTTAAAACTTATAAATATGTAGGTGTGCTTGATTTTTGTATTTATTGTTTGTTTTGGTAATTAAATCTAAAGTATGTTTATAGAACAATAAAAAAAAATATTTATGTATGTTTTAACATGAGTAAAAGTAGAAATAAGAATCTTGTATATTGTAAATACATTAAGCTCAGGTTATATTATGTAATGCAAGTTGATACATATTATTGGCCTTGAAGGCTTTGTATCAGAAATAAATAAAAATAAATAAATTTAAAAACTTATTTTATTAGGATTCAGCATAGATGGATTTGAGCCAAAGGTTCGTTTCACGGATCGGTCTAGCAGTGATATTCAGGTATCAAACAGCTTGTTCACATCCACTTCATCCTCCGAGGTTACTATCTCAGATCCGAACGTTGCACCCACTTCTTCTCATTTTTATCCTAACGTTACAAAATGAGTAGCATTCATAATGATGCATTCGATGACGTAGTTAACCATTTCAGTATGAATGCAGCCCTCGGAGTACACCCACCCCCTCTCTTTCAACGCAGCTGAATAACGTCGGTTTCTTAGGCAAACCGTACAATACGCTGCATAAGGGTAGTAACCTGGACATTATAGCAGAACCATATTATCAATCTATAAACAACTCCATATACCCCACTACCAGAAGCAGTTCGTGCGGTAGTTGCCACTGTGTCCGTTTCTACAACAGCAAAGAAAAGTTCGAAACAATCCTTCTCTTCATCTTGAGACTGTAGCTTTTTTCTTTCACAGATTTTCTATAACTTGCCATCATTTTTTATTCAGTCTGATCTTCTTGATAAATTGCCACAGTTACTACTAAATTATTCTCACCTGTTTGACAGTCGTCCGGTAGATTTCTTAATAGACCCGGATTAAAATCAACTGATATTTTAAAGGGAGCCCATAAAACTATACTTCAGCAAATGTTTATCTCAAAATATGGCATTTAGTTGAATTCCAACAGGTCCATTGTTAGGAAGCGAAGCCAATATAGCGGATATTCGAATTGGTACCGAATTGGAGAATCTTGCACCTCTGCTGCTCTAAGGGTCACAGCATACGGTTGAGAATGCAACTCCACATCGAACCGAAGCTCTACTCGCGATTCGGGTATAAACCATAACCACGCGTTGCACCCACAACAGAGGACTCTCCATAGTCAGGCTAGATCTACAGATCCAGGGGCTTCTAGACTTCGTACTCGAAACTTCACCCAGTGTGCACGGGGCTGGTCACCGAAAATGAAATAAACTTTAAGGCACGATCAAGGAATAGGATAAGTGCAACACACTAATGGAGCAGCCTAATAACAACTCTTACATTTCTAACTGCGTAGAACCGGACGCGAGACTTGGGAAACCTTTGCTAATTGGATTTCGTTTTTATACACTCCACCATAGTATAGAGGGTATATCAAGTTTATCATTTGTAACACCTCGAAATATACATTTTAGACCCCACAAAGTATATATCCGCATAAAATTCTATGTCGACTTATCAATATCCATCCGTTTGTCCATCTATCCGTCTGTCCGTCTATGAAAATCACTCGAGCTTCCGAACGAAATGAAGTAAGTTGATAACAATTTATTCAAATTTGTATTAGAAGTTCGTAATGGATATTACAGCCTAAGACAGAAAATTGTCTGTGCAGGTCCACGACTTCGTATAGCCCCCGTATAACGGAACCTCCCTTATTTGGTATTTTGATGATTATAGCGACGTTATTTACCGGAATTGTTTCAAATTTGGTATTTGAAGTTCGTAATGGATACTACAGCCTAAGACAGAAAATCGGTCATGAAGGTCCACGTCTTCGTAAGCCCCATATAACGGTACCCTCCGATATTCGGTATTTTAATGATTATAAAATTGGAATTTATCAACGGAATTGTT
Organism: Musca domestica; assembly: GCF_030504385.1. NCBI lineage: Eukaryota > Metazoa > Arthropoda > Insecta > Diptera > Muscidae > Musca > Musca domestica. The sequence continues at coordinate 493,603 of NW_026712268.1, forward strand.
TCAAATCTGGTATTTGAAGTTCGTAATGGATGCTACAGCCTAAGACAGAAACTTGTCTGTGCAGGTCCACGTCTTCGTGTAGTTCCCATATAACGGTACCTCTCGATATTCGGTATTTTAATGATTATAGGGACATTTTCACCGGAATTGTTTCAAATTTGTTATTTGAAGATCGTAATGGATACTTCAGCCTGTGACAGAAGATTGTCTGTGCAGGTCCACGTCTTCGTACATCCCCCATATAACGGTACCCCCGATCTTCGGTATTTTGATGGTTTTTAGCGAGATTATTTACCGGAATTATTTCAAATTTTGTATTTGAAGTTCGTAATGGATACTACAGCGTATGCCAGAAAATTGTCTGTGCAGGCCCACGTTTTATAACCCACATTGAACTTCCCTATATTCGGTATTTTGATGATTTTAACTCATTATAAAGATATTTTTTTTAAGTTTCGCATTTGAATATTGAAATAGCTTAAACACTAAATTTACATGTGAATTAGTCAATAAAAAAATGAATTTGTCTCACTAGGCCTTTACGCCTTATTCCTAATAAGTTGCTCTGTTTAAGTTGCTATTTTTTTGATTATTTTATCTCTATTTAATTTATGGTCGAAAAGATTCCGGGATGTGTCGAATTATACTGCTAGCACCCATAAATTAAATGGTCAATATGAATTATATTGATTCCACGCAATTAGGGACATTAGGTTAAAATATACTATTTAAATTATATTGCTGCTACCATAAGTCACGTTAAAGGGATCAAGGAATCCCACGAGTGACATTGCTGCCTAAAATTTATTCTAGGATTATCTCCACCGATGACCCAATGTATGGTTTTAATCTGGGTTATTTCGGTTTCATACACTCGTTTAACTGAAATAGGCTTAAAAGCTAAATATGCATGTTAATTAATCAATGAAATATGAATTAGGCTCACTAAAACTTGATTTTACGCGTTCTTCCTACTAAGTTACTCTGTTTAAGTTGTTAATTTTTATACCCTCCACCTTGGAAAGGAGGGTATATTAACTTTTTCATTCCGTTGGTAACATCCTTAAATATTCGTCTTATACCCCATAAAGTATATATATTCATAATCAGCATAAAATTCTAAGTCGGTCTAACGATGTCCGTCTGTCTGTCTGTCTGTTGAAATCACGATACAGCCCACATTTTTTGACGTAGAGCGCCAAAATTTAGCAGAGCTATTTGCATTGTGTCTAGGATGGTTGGTATTGAAAATGATATATGATATGATATATCGGTCCACGTTCTGGTATAGTCCTCATATAACGGTACCCTCCGATATTCGGTATTTCGATGATTTATGCCACATTTTTCACGGATTTGTCTAAAAATTGGAATTTGTGGGTCATAATGGTTGCCAGCTCCGGTGGCGAAACATTGCATGTATGGGTCCATGATTTGGTATAACGCTCATATAATGGTACCTCCCGATATTTGGTAATTTGATGATTTTTGCAACCCTTTTTCATGAAAATTGGTATTTGTTGGTCATAATGGATTCCAGCTCCGGTGGCGAAACATTGCATGTATGAGTCCATGATTTTGTATAGCTCCCATATAACAGTACCTCCCGATATTCGGTATTTTGATGGGTTTTGCCACATTTTTTCACTGATTTGTCTAAAAATTGGTATTTGTGGGTCATAATGGGTCCCAGTTCGTGTGGCGAAACATTGTAATTATAGGTCCACGTCTTGGTATAGCCCCCATATAACGGTACCTCCCGATATTCGGCATTTTAATGGTTTTTGCCACATTTCTTCTAATGTTTCTTTTACCCTAAGGTGGAGGGTATTAAAAGTTTGGCCCGGCCGAACTTAATGTTTTTTTACTTGTTTTATTTAATTTAATTTATGGTCAAAGGGATCCCTGGATCTGTCGAATTCTATTGCTAGCTCCCATAGATTAAATTGTCAATATGAGTTTTTTGGATTCCGCGCAAATTGAAACATTAGGATACAAGATACTATTTGAATGATGTTGCTACTACCCTAAGTCACGTTGCTGCCACTTGACTAAAGCTAAAGTAGCGTACAAACTCGAATTGCATTGCTATTCTAATTCCGTGCCTCTAAAGTGGGAGCTGATGGAATTGTATTGCTACTAAAGTATTTTGATATAGAATCGTAATGCCTATCGAAATTGCTACTCCCTTGAACTGTATTGCAATCAAATATATTGATAATTATTGCAACGTTTTCCAATGTTTTAAGGTGGGCGACAACGGTTAAGTCGGCTTAAATCAGTCTGCCTTTTTAGGGCGACTTAATATTTAAGCCTAGCTTATTCTTATTTGAATCTCGGAGCTTACCGCATAAAAAAGGTAAACTATCGACTCTTAATGACACCTCTCACCACACTCGGACATTTATCTTAATACTAACACTAATCCTTCTGGTCTTATTATACCCTCCACCTTGGAAAGGAGGGTATATTAACTTTGTCATTCCGTTTGTAACATCCCTAAATATTTATCGTAGATCCCATAGAGTACATATATTCATAATCGGCACATAATTCTAAGTCGATTAAAAGAAATCCGTCTGTCTGTTTGTCTTTAAATCACGATACAGCCCACATTTTTTGACGTAGAGCGTCAAAATTTAGCAGAACAATTTGTATTGTGTCTTGGATGGTTGTTATTGAAAATGAGATATATCGGTCTACGTTTTGGTATAGTGCACATACAACGGTACCTCCCGATACCTAACGATATTCGGTATTTTAATGATTTTCGCCACATTTTTTTACGAATTTGTCTAAAAATTGGTACATGTAGGTCATAATGGGATCAAGTTTTACATGCGAAAATTTGTATGTATAGGTCCATGTTTTCGTATAGCTCACATATAACGGTACCCCCGATATTATATTTGTCACATTTTTTTAAGGATTTGTCTAAAAATTGGTATTTGTTGGGTATAATGGGTTCTAGCTCGTGTGGCGACACATTGAAGGTATAGGTCCACGTTTTGGTATAGACCCCATACAATGGTACCTCACGATATTCGGTATTTTGAAGATTTTTGCCAAATTTTCACGGATTTGTCTAAAAATTGGTATTTGTTGGTCATGATGGGTTCTTGCTCCGGTGGCGAAAAACATTGTATGTATCCACATTGTTGTACAGCCCCATATAACGGTACCTCCCGATATTCGGTATTTTGATAAAGCTAGTCACACTTATACACATAATTGTTTCAAATTAGGTATTTTAAAAGATTTGATAGATGAGAATCCTTGAAGTATAAACTTGCCTCACTCACTTTATGTTTTTTTTTTTTTATAAATTTAACTGCGTTATGCAAACAGTCTTGAAGTTTAAAGTGAAACAAGCTGGAATTCAGATACTTTAATATAAAAATGTTTCCTCTACCCTAAGATATTTCCTCTATTTTATTTACGAAAACATTAGCTTCTCACACAGATATAAGCAGCTGTTATGACGCCATCTATCGAACCGTTGCTAGTCAGTCCTACCTTTGAATTATTCCATGAAAAGAGATTTAGAAATATATCATTTTATGGTACGAAAAGGAACATTCATTTGCACGCATATTGACTTTGTGGGTCAGAGTCCTCGTATAGCATGTAGACCGAGGATAGCAGAGTAGCTCTTTTGTTTTATCCTTATTACTAAAGTGGTGACAATAAAAGGTGTATCTGGTTACTTTCCATGCAGGAATTGTCAAGCAACTTATTTTTGAGAGAAAGAGGTAGTTCTACTCTTTTTTGCAAGAAAACTGTGAACAGTAAATAGACGGAATCCCTGCAAAAACTTGCAAACAATCAGCAGATTTATCATAAAAAAGCAATTTGTCCGCAAATAAAAGGAATTTAGAACACATGAATAGAAAAACACAACAAGGTTTATTTGCAGTACTCGCAGCACTTACCTATTTTGTTTCGCTACTCAGCCGGATAAGGAGTATGTTGGCCGAACCGTACTCACCCTGATCCGAAGTTCGGTTTTCCCTCTCGTGGGCGCAAGTAGTTATCCTCATTCCTGTCTTCTCTAATGTCGAGGCCCAACCCTCTGTGTGAAGATATGTATTTTGAAAGTTTGAAGGTATCATGGTCCGTATGTGTTCCTTTTCCACTTATGGAAGTAGAATTCATCCTGACAGCACATAACTGCTTGAATGTTCCTAGCTTCGGCTTTGCCTGTTGTAAAGAGAGCTGCTCTGAACAGCTACCAATTTTTTCGCAACCCCTATTCCTTAGGACTTGGACGCAGCCGGTTTAGCCATATTTTCCCTCGAATTGGAGGATGATATTTCCTATTCTGAATGTGGAACCAGTCGCATTTTAGGGGAATTACGCCTGGGCGGCGAGAGAAGGCAACGGCTTTTTCTTCAGTGGGGTGCCGCTCTGCACTCCTTTATTTTATATTATAGTTTTTTAGGCGTCATCAAGTTACGAAGGAACTGAGGTCGAGCGCAACCTGCGGACGCGTCCGATAGCTATCAACAATGTTCGCCCAAGGCGAATATACGGAAAGTCCCTTCAGCTACTCAAACGTCGGAAAAACTCGCCGCAATGGGATTAATTAGTTCTGTTGTTAGATTGGACATTTTTTCTGGTAGAGTAATAAAGGGTTATATTGTTTTTGTGTTTGATTGTAGTGAACGCATGAACCCTAGTTGCTTCTAATTTTGTTAATCAATTTAGGGTTAGATTGGACTTTTTTTTTTGCAAGAGTAAATAAAGGATTATATTGCTTTTGGATTGATAGTAGTGAACGCATGAACCCTAGTTGCTTCTAATTTTGTTAATCAATTTAGAGGTTACGAAGTTGTTGTTAAAATCGGAATGATAAAATTAATATTCACTCCTTATGGCGGAAAATATTAAAACTAAAAAGAACAAAAATATTCACAGCCTCAGCCAGAAAATGAGCCATGTAGGTCCACGTCTTCGTATAGCCCCCATATAACGGTACCCTCCGATATTCGGTATTTTAATGATTTTAGCGTCATTATTTACCGGAATTGTTTCAAATTTGGTATTAGAAGTTCGTAATGGTTATTACAGCCTAAGACAGAAAATAGTCTGTGCAGGTCCACGTCTTCGTATAGCCCCCATATAACGGTAAATCCCTATATTTGGTATTTTGATGATTTTAGCGACGTTATTTACCGGAATTGTTTCAAATTTGGTATTTGAAGTTCGTAATGGATACTACAGCCTAAGACAGAAAATCGGTCATGAAGGTCCACGTCTTCATAAGCCCCATATAACGGTACCCTCCGATATTCGGTATTTTAATGATTATAGGGACATTTATCACCGGAATTTTTTTAAATCTGGTATTTGAAGTTCGTAATGGATGCTACAGCCTAAGACAGAAACTTGTCTGTGCAGGTCCACGTCTTCGTGTAGTTCCCATATAACGGTACCTCCCGATATTCGGTATTTTAATGATTATAGGGACATTTTCACCGGAATTGTTTCAAATTTGTTATTTGAAGATCGTAATGGATACTACAGCCTATGACAGAAAATTGTCTGTGCAGGTCCACTTCTTCGTATAGCCCCCATATAACGGTACCCCCTGATATTCGGTATTTTGATGGTTTTTAGCGAGATTATTTACCGGAATTATTTCAAATTTTGTATTTGAAGTTCGTAATGGATACTACAGCGTATGCCAGAAAATTGTCTGTGCAGGCCCACGTTTTATAACCCACATTGAACTTCCCTATATTCGGTATTTTGATGATTTTAACTACATTATAAACAGATTTTTTTCAAGTTTCGCATTTGAATATTGTAATGGTTTATGACAAAAGTTGCCTATGCAGATTGCCAAGATGTTCGTCTGCTATTGCCCAACTCCAGCATTCCTGCTAGAGCGTTGTTAGATCATGGCTATCATATTAGCCATGTAAGTGAAAATCTTGTCAAAAACTTCCAGCTCTCACTAACTATTGTAAATTACCAGGTTATACTGCGATTTGATCATAGTACGGCGATTTGATAATCAAAAAATGCAGCATATTATTATTTATTCTAGGATTATCTCGGGTACATACACTTGTTTAACTGAAATAGCTTAAACGCTAAATTTACGTGTGAATTAGTCAATAAAAAAATGAATTTGTCTCACTAGGAACTGCCTCTACGTTAAAGGGATCAAGGAATCCCACGAGTGACATTGCTGCCTAAAATTTATTCTAGGATTATCTCCACCGAAGGCCCAATATATGATTTTAATCTGGGTTATTCTCGTTTAACTGAAATAGGCTTAAAAGCTAAATATGCATGTTAATTAATCAATGAAATATGAATTAGGCTCACTAAAACTTGACTTTACGCGTTCTTCCTACTAAGTTACTCTGTTTAAGTTATTAATTTTTTGATTTATTGCTATTGCTAGCTCCCATAGATTAAATTGTCAATATGAGTTTTATGGATTCCGCGCAAATTGAGACATTAGGATACAAGATACTATTTGAATGATGTTGCTACTACCCTAAGTCGTACAAACTCGAATTGCATTGCTATTCTAATTTCGTGCCTCTAAAGTGGGAACCGATGGAATTGTATTGCTACTAAAGTATTTTGATATAGGATCGTAATGCCTATCGAAATTGCTACTCCCTTGAACTGTATTGCAATCAAATATATTGATAATTATTGCAACGTTTTCCAATGTTTTAAGGTGGGCGACAACGGTTAAGTCGGCTTAATCAGTCTGCTTTTTAGGGCGACTTAATACCATAAAGTACATATATTCATAATCAGCACATAATTCTAAGTCGATTAAAAGAAATCCGTCTGTCTGTTTGTCTTTAAATCACGATACAGCCCACATTTTTTGACGTAAAGCGTCAAAATTTAGCAGAACAATTTGTATTGTGTCTAGGATGGTTGTTATTGAAAATGAGATATATCGGTCTACGTTTTGGTATAGTCTACATACAACGGTACCTCCCCATACCTAACGATATTCGGTATTTTGATGATTTTCGCCACATTTTTTTACGAATTTGTCTAAAAATTGGTACATGTAGGTCATAGTTTTACATGCGAAAAATTGTATGTATAGGTCCACGTTTTCGTATAGCTCACATATAACGGTAGCCTCAATATTATATTTGTCACATTTTTTAAGGATTTGTCTAAAAATTGGTATTTGTTGGGTATAATGGGTTCTAGCTCGTGTGGCGACACATTGAAGGTATAGGTCCACGTTTTGTATAGACCCCATACAACGGTACCTCACGATATTCGGTATTTTGAAGATTTTTGCCAAATTTTCACGGATATGTCTAGAAATTGGTCTTTGTTGGTCATGATGGGTTCTTGCTCCGGTGGCGAAACATTGTATGTATCCAGATTGTTGTATAGCCCCATATAACGGTACATCCCGATATTCGGTATTTTGATAATGCTAGTCACACTTACACACATAACTGTTTCAAATTAGGTAGTTTAAAGATTTGCAAGATGAGAATCCTTGAAGTATAAACTTGCCTATAGAGGTTCGCGTTTTGGAATGGCCCCCATATAACGGCCTCACTCACTTTATGTTTTTTTTATAAATTTAATTGCGTTATGCAAACAGTCTTGCTGGTATATGAAGTTTAAAGTGAAACAAGCTGGAATTCAGATACTTTAATATAAAAATTTTTCCTCTACCCTAAGATATTTCCTCTATTTTATTTACCATCACGAAAACATTAGCTTCTCACACAGATATAAGCAGCTGTTATGACGCCATCTATCGAACCGTTGCTAGTCAGTCCTACCTTTGAATTATTCCATGAAAAGAGATTTAGAAATATATCATTTAATGGTACGAAAAGGAACATTCATTTGCACGCATATTGACTTTGTGGGTCAGAGTCCTCGTATAGCATGTAGACCGAGGATAGCAGAGTAGCTCTTTTGTTTTATCATTATTACTAAAGTGGTGACAATAAAAGGTATATCTGGTTACTTTCCATGCAGGAATTGTCAAGCAACTTACTTTTGAGAGAAAGAGGTAGTTCTACACTTTTTTCCAAGAAAACTGTGAAAAGTAAATAGACGGAATCCCTGCAAAAACTTGCAAACAATCAGCAGATTTATCATAAAAAAGCAATTTGTCCGCAAAAAAAAGGAATTTAGAACACATGAATAGAAAAACAAAACAAGGTTTATTTGCACTACTCGCAGCACTTACCTATTTTGTTTCGCTACTGAGTCGGATAAGGAGTATGTTGGCCGAACCGTACTTACCCTGATCCGAAGTTCGGTTTTCCCTCTCGTGGGCGCAAGTAGTTATCCTCATTCCTGTCTACTCTAATGTCGAGGCCCAACCCTCTGTGCGAAGATATGTATTTTGAAGGTTTGAAGGTATCATGGTCCGTATGTGTTCCTTTTCCACTTATGGAAGTAGAATTCATCCTGACAGCACATAACTGCTTGAATGTTCCTAGCTTCTCAGCTTTGCCTGTTGTAAAGAGAGCTGCTCTGAACAGCTACCAATTTTTTCGCAAACCCTACCCCTTAGGCGTGGACGCAGCCGGTTTAGCCTTATTTTCCCTCGACTTGGAGGGTGATATTTCCTATTCTGAATGTGGAACCAGTCGCATTTTAGGGGAATTACGCCTGGACGGCCAGAAAAGGCAACGGTGGGCTGCCGCTCTGCACTCCTTCGTTTTATATTATAGTTTTTTAGGCGTCATCAATTTACGAAGGGACTGAGGTCGAGCGCAACCTGTGGACGCTTCCGATAGCTATCAACAATGTTCGCCCAAGGCGAATATACGGAAAGTCCCTTCAGGTACTCAAACATCGGAAAAACTCGCCGTAATAGGATTAATTAGTTCTGTTGTTAGATTGGGCATTTTTTTCTGCTAGAGTAAATAAAGGGTTATATTGCTTTTTTGATTGTTAGTAGTGAACGCATGAACCCTAGTTGCTTCTAATTTTGTTAATCAATTTAGAGGTTACGAAGTTGTTGTTAAGATCGGAATGATAAAATTAATATTCACGGAAAAATATAAAAACTAAAAAGAACAAAAATATTCACAGCCTCAGCCAGAAAATGAGCCATGTAGGTCCACGTCTTCGTATAGCCCCCATACAACGGTACCCTCCGATATTCGGTATTTTGATGATTTTAACGTCATTATTTACCGGAATTGTTTCAAATTTGGTATTAGAAGTTCGTAATGGATATTACAGCCTAAGACAGGAAATAGTCTGTGCAGGTCCACGCCTTCGTATAGCCCCCGTATAACGGAACCTCCCTTATTTGGTATTTTGATGATTATAGCGACGTTATTTACCGGAATTGTCATTAATTACCGGAATTGTTTCAAATTTGGTATTTGAAGTTCGTAAAGGATACTACAGCCTAAGACAGAAAATCGGTCATGAAGGTCCACGTCTTCGTAAGCCCCATATAACGGTACCCTCCGATATTCGGTATTTTAATGATTATAGGGACATTTATCACCGGAATTTTTTTAAATCTGGTATTTGAAGTTCGTAATTGATGCTACAGCCTAAGACAGAAACTTGTCTGTGCAGGTCCACGTCTTTGTGTAGTTCCCATATAACGGTACCTCCCGATATTCGGTATTTTAATGATTATAGGGACATTTTCACCGGAATTGTTTCAAATTTGTTATTTGAAGATCGTAATGGATACTACAGCCTATGACAGAAAATTGTCTGTGCAGGTCCACGTCTTCGTATAGCCCCCATATAACGGTACCCCCCGATATTCGGTATTTTGATGGTTTTTAGCGAGATTATTTACCGGAATTATTTCAAATTTTGTATTTGAAGTTCGTAATGGATACTACAGCGTATGCCAGAAAATTGTCTGTGCAGACCCACGTTTTATAACCCACATTGAACTTCCCTATATTCGGTATTTTGATGATTTTAACTACATTATAAACAGATTTTTTTTCAAGTTTCGCATTTGAATATTGTAATGGTTTATGACAAAAGTTGCCTATGCAGATTGCCAAGATGTTCGTCTGCTATTGCCTAACTCCAGCATTCCTGCTAGAGCGTTGTTGGATCATGGCTGTCATATTAGTCATGTAAGTGAAAATCTTGTCAAAAATTTCCGGCTCTCACTAATCATTGTAAATTACCAGGTTATACTGCGATTTGATCATAGTACGGCGATTTGAAAATCAAAAAATGCAGCATATTATTATTTATTCTAGGATTATCTCGGGTACATACACTCGTTTAACTGAAATAGCTTAAACGCTAAATTTACGTGTGAATTAGTCAATAAAAAAATGAATTTGTCTCACTAGGAACTGCCTTTACGCCTTATTCCTAATAAGTTACTCTGTTTAAGTTGCTAATTTTTTGATTACTTTATCTCTATTTAATTTATGGTCGAAGAGATTCCAGGACGTGTCGAATTATACTGCTAGCACCCATCAATTAAATGGTCAATATGAATTATATTGATTCAACGCAATTAGTGACATTAGCTTAAACTATACTATTTAAGTGATATTGCTGCTACCATAAGTCACGTTAAAGGGATCAAGAAATCCCACGAGTGACATTGCTGCCTAAAATTTATTCTAGGATTTTTTCCACCGATGACCCAATGTATGATTTTAATCTGGGTTATTTCGGTTTCATACACTCGTTTAACTGAAATAGGCTTAAAAGCTAAATATGCATGTTAATTAATCAATGAAATATGAATTAGGCTCACTAAAACTTGACTTTACGCGTTCTTCCTACTAAGTTACTCTGTTTAAGTTATTAATTTTTTGATTTAATTTAATTTATGGTCAAAGGGATCCCTGGATCTGTCGAATTCTATTGCTAGCTCCCATAGATTAAATTGTCAATATGAGTTTTATGGATTCCGCGCAAATTGAGACATTAGGATACAAGATACTATTTGAATGATGTTGCTACTACCCTAAGTCGTACAAACTCGAATTACATTGCTATTCTAATTTCGTGCCTCTAAAGTGGGAACTGATGGAATTGTATTGCTACTAAAGTATTTTGATATAGAATCGTAATACCTATCGAAATTGCTACTCCCTTGAACTGTATTGCAATCAAATATATTGATAATTATTGCAACGTTTTCCAATGTTTTAAGGTGGGCGACAACGGTTAAGTCGGCTTAATCAGTCTGCCTTTTTAGGGCGACTTAATACCATAAAGTGCATATATTCATAATCAGCACATAATTCTAAGTCGATTAAAAGAAATCAGTCTGTCTGTTTGTCTTTAAATCACGATACAGCCCACATTTTTTGACGTAGAGCGTCAAAAATTAGAAGAACAATTTGTATTGTGTCTAGGATGGTTGTTATTGAAAATGAGATATATCGGTCTACGTTTTGGTATAGTCTACATACAACGGTACCTACCGATACCTAACGATATTCGGTATTTTGATGATTTTTTTTACGAATTTGTCTAAAAATTGGTATATGTAGGTCATAATAGGTACTCGTTTTACATGCGAAAAATTGTATGTATAGGTCCACGTTTTCGTATAGCTCACATGTAACGGTAGCCCCGATATTATATTTGTCACATTTTTTTAAGGATTTGTCTAAAAATTGGTATTTGTTGGGTATAATGGGTTCTAGCTCGTGTGGAGACACATTGAAGGTATAGGTCCACGTTTTGGTATAGACCCCATACAATGGTACCTCACGATATTCGGTATTTTGAAGATTTTTGCCACATTTTCACGGATTTGTCTAAAAATTTGTCTTTGTTGGTCATGATGGGTTCTTGCTCCGGTGGCGAAACATTGTATGTATTGTATGTAGCCCCATATAACGGTACCTCCCGATATTCGGTATTTTGATAAAGCTAGTCACACTTACACACATAATTGTTTCAAATTAGGTATTTTAGAAGATTTGAAAGATGAGAATCCTTCAAGTATAAACTTGCCTATAGAGTTTCCCGTTTTGGAATGGCCCCCATATAACGGCCTCACTCACTTTATGTTTTTTTTTTATAAATTTAACTGCGTTATGCAAACAGTCTTGCTGGCATATAAAGTTTAAAGTGAAACAAGCTGGAATTCAGATACTTTAATATAAAAATGTTTCCTCTACCCTAAGATATTTCCTCTATTTTATTTACCATCACGAAAACATTAGCTTCTCACACAGATATAAGCAGCTGTTATGACGCCATCTATCGAACCGTTGCTAGTCAGTCCTACCTTTGAATTATGCCATGAAAAGAGATTTAGAAATATATCATTTTATGGTACGAAAAGGAACATTAATTTGCACGCATATTGACTTTGTGGGTCAGAGTCCTCGTATAGCATGTAGACCGAGGATAGCAGAGTAGCTCTTTTGTTTTATCCTTATTACTAAAGTGGTGACAATAAAAGGTATATCTGGTTACTTTCCATGTAGGAATTGTCAAGCAACTTATTTTTCAGAGAAAGAGGTAGTTCTACTCTTTTTTGCAAGAAAACTGTGAAAAGTAAATAGACGGAATCCCTGCAAAATCTTGCAAACAATCAGCAGATTTATCATAAAAAAGCAATTTGTCCGCAAATAAAAGGAATTTAGAACACATGAATAGAAAACAAAACAAGGTTTATTTGCAGTACTCGCAGCACTTACCTATTTTGTTTCGCTACTGAGCCGGATAAGGAGTATGTTGGCCGAACCGTACTTACCCTGATCCGAAGCTCGGTTTTCCCTCTCGTGGACGCAAGTAGTTATCCTCATTCCTGTCTACTCTAATGTCGAAGCCCAACCCTCTGTACGAAGATATGTATTTTGAAGGTTTGAAGGTATCATGGTCCGTATGTGTTCCTTTTCCACTTATGGAAGTAGAATTCATCCTGACAGCACATAACTGCTTGAATGTTCCTAGTTTCTCAGCTTTGCCTGTTGTAAAGAGAGCTGCTCTGAACAGCTACCAATTTTTTCGCAACCCCTACCCCTTAGGCGTGGACGCAGCCGGTTTAGCCTTATTTTCCCTCGACTTGGAGAGTGAAATTTCCTATTCTGAATGTGGAACCAGTCGCATTTTAGGGGTATTACGCCTGGGCGGGGAGAGAAGGCAACGGTGGTGTGCCGCTCTGCACTCCTTCGTTTTATATTATAGTTTTTTAGGCGTCATCAAGTTACGAAGGGACTGAGGTCGAGCGCAACCTGTGGAAGCGTCCGATAGCTATCAACAATGTTCGCCCAAGGCGAAAAACTTGCCGCAATAGGATTAATTAGTTCTGTTGTTAGATTGGGCATTTTTTCCGCTAGAGTAAATAAAGGGTTATATTGCTTTTTTGATTGATAGTAGTGAACGCATGAACTCTAGTTGCTTCTAATTTTGTTAATCAATTTAGGGTTAGATTGGGCATTTTTTTCTGCTAGAATAAAGAAGGGTTATGTTGTATAGTTGCTTCTAATTTTGTTAATCAATTTAGAGGTTAGGAAGTTGTTGTTAAAATCGGAATGATAAAATTAATATCCACTCCTTATGGCGGAAAATATAAAAACTAAAATGAACAAAAATATTCACAGCCTCAGCCACAAAATGAGTCATGTAGGTTCACGTCTTCGTATAGCCCCCATATAACGGTACCCTCCGATATTCGGTATTTTGATGATTTTAGCGACATTATTTACCGGAATTGTTTCAAATTTGGTTTAGATGTTTGTAATGGATATTACAGCCTAAGACATAAAATCGGTCATGAAGGTCCACGTCTTCGTAAGCCCCATATAACGGTAACCTTCGATATTCGCTATTTTAATGATTATAGGGACATTTATCACCGGAATTTTTTAAAATCTGGTATTTGAAGTTCGTAATGGATGCTACAGCCTAAGACAGAAACTTGTCTGTGCAGGTCCACGTCTTCGTGTAGTTCCCATATAACGGTACCTCCCGATATTCGGTATTTTTATGATTATAGGGACATTTTCACCGGAATTGTTTCAAATTTGTTATTTGAAGATCGTAATGGATACTACAGCTTATGACAGAAAATTGTCTGTGCAGGTCCACGTCTTCGTATAGCCCCCATATAACGGTATCCCCCGATATTCGGTATTTTGATGGTTTTTAGCGAGATTATTTACCGGAATTATTTCAAATTTTGTATTTGAAGTTCGTAATGAATACTACAGCGTATGCAAGAAAATTGTCTGTGCAGGCCCACGTTTTATAACCCACATTGAACTTCCCTATATTCGGTATTTTGATGATTTTAACTACATTATAAACAGATTTTTTTTATCAAGTTTCGCATTTGAATATTGTAATGGTTTATGGCAAAAGTTGCCTATGCAGATTGCCAAGATCTTCGTCTGCTATTGCCTAACTCCAGCATTCCTGCTAGAGCGTTGTTGGATCATGGCTGTCATATTAGCCATGTAAGTGAAAATCTTTGCAAAAATTTCCGGCTCTCACTAATCATTGTAAATTACCAGTTTATACTGCGATTTGATCATAGTACGGCGATTTGATAATCAAAAAATTCAGCATATTATTATTTATTCTAGGATTATCTTGGGTACATACACTCGTTTAACTGAAATAGCTTAAACGCTAAATTTACATGTGAATTAGTCAATAAAAAAATGAATTTGTCTCACTAGGAACTGCCTTTACGCCTTATTCCTAATAAGTTACTCTGTTTAAGTTACTAATTTTTTGATTACTTTATACCTATTTAATTTATGGATAAAATAAACTATTTAAATGATATTGCTGCTACCAAAAGTCACGTTAAAGGAATCAAGGAATCCCACGAGTGACATTGCTGCCTAAAATTTATTCTAGGATTATCTCCACCGATGACCCAATGTATGATTTTAATCAGGGTTATATCGGTTTCATACACTCGTTTAACTGAAATAGGCTTAAAAGCTAAATATGCATGTTAATTAATCAATGAAATATGAATTAGGCTCACTAAAACTTGACTTTACGCGTTCTTCCTACTAAGTTACTCTGTTTAAGTTATTAATTTTTTGATTTAATTTAATTTATGGTCAAAGGGATCCCTGGATCTGTCGAATTCTATTGCTAGCTCCCATAGATTAAATTGAGTTTTATGGATTCCGCGCAAATTGAGACATTAGGATACAAGATACTATTTGGTACCTCCCGATACCTAACGATATTCGGTATTTTGATGATTTTCGCCATATTTTTTACGAATTTGTCTAAAAATTGGTATATGTAGGTCATAATGGGTTCTAGTTTTACATACGAAAAATTGTATGTATAGGTCCACGTTTTCGTATAGCTCACATATAACGGTAGCCCCGATATTATATTTGTCACATTTTTTAAGGATTTGTCTAAAAATTGGTATTTGTTGGGTATAATGGGTTCTAGCTCGTGTGGCGACACATTGAAGGTATAGGTCCACGTTTTGGTATTTTAAAGATTTTTGCCAAAATTTTACGGATATGTCTAGAAATTGGTATTTGTTGGTCATGATGGGTTCTTGCTCCGGTGGCGAAACATTGTATGTATCCAGATTGTTGTATAGCCCCATATAACGGTATAATGCTAGTCACACTTACACACATAATTGCTTCATATTAGGTATTTTAGAAGATGTGATAGATGAGAATCCTTCAAGTATAAACTTGCCTATAGAAGTTCCCGTTTTGGAATGCCCTCCATATAACGGCCCCACTCACTTTATGTTTTTTTTATAAATTTAACTGCGTTATGCAAACAATCTTGCTGGTATATGAAGTTTAAAGTGAAACAAGCTGGAATTCAGATACTTTAATATAAAAATGTTTCCTCTACCCTAAGATATTTCCTCTATTTTATTTACCATCACGAAAACATTAGCTTCTCACACAGATATAAGCAGCTGTTATGACGCCATCTATCGAACCGTTGCTAGTCAGTCCTTTGACTTTGTGGGTCAGAGTCCTCGTATAGCATGTAGACCGAGGATAGCAGAGTAGCTCTTTTGTTTTATCCTTATTACTAAAGTGATGACAATAAAAGGTATATCTGGTTACTTTCCATGCAGGAATTGTCAAGCAACTTATTTTTCAGAGAAAGAGGTAGTTCTACTCTTTTTTGCAAGAAAACTGTGAAAAGTAAATAGACGGAATCCCTGCAAAATCTTGCAAACAATCAGCAGATTTATCATAAAAAAGCAATTTGTCCGCAAATAAAAGGAATTTAGAACACATGAATAGAAAACAAAACAAGGTTTATTTGCAGTACTCGCAGCACTTACCTATTTTGTTTCGCTACTGAGCCGGATAAGGAGTATGTTGGCCGAACCGTACTTATCCGAAGTTCGGCTTTCCCTCTCGTGGGCGCAAGTAGTTATCCTCATTCCTGTCTACTCTAATGTCGAGGCCCAACCCTCTGTACGAAGATATGTATTTTGAAGGTTTGAAGGTATCATGGTCCGTATGTGTTCCTTTTCCACTTATGGAAGTAGAATTCATCCTGACAGCACATAACTGCTTGAATGTTCCTAGCTTCTCAGCTTTGCCTGTTGTAAAGAGAGCTGCTCTGAACAGCTACCAATTTTTTCGCAACCCCTACCCCTTAGGCGTGGACGCAGCCGGTTTATCCTTATTTTCCCTCGACTTGGAGAGTGATATTTCCTATTCTGAATGTGGAACCAGTCGCATTTTAGGGGAATTACGCCTGCGCGGCCAGAGAAGGCAACGGTGAGGTGCCGCTCTGCACTCCTTTGTTTTATATTATAGTTTTTCTGTGGACGCGTCCGATAGCTATCAACAATGTTCGCCCAGGGCAAATATACGGAAAGTCCCTTCAGCTACTCAAACATCGGAAAAACACGCCGTAATGGGATTAATTAGTTCTGTTGTTAGATTGGGCATTTTTTTCTTCTAGAGTAAATAAAGGGTTGTATTGTCTTTTTGATTGATAGTAGTGAACGCATGAACCCTAGTTACTTCTAATTTTGTTAATCAATTTAGAGGTTACGAAGTTGTTGTTAAAATCGGAATGATAAAATTAATATTAACTCCTTATGGCGGAAAATATAAAAACTAAAAAGAACAAAAATATTCACAGCCTCAGTCAGAAAATGAGCCATGTAGGTCCACGCCTTCGTATAGCCCCCATACAACGGTACCCTCCGATATTCGGTATTTTGATGATTTTAGCGTCATTATTTACCGGAATTGTTTCAAATTTGGTATTTTAAGTTCGTAATGGATACTACAGCCTAAGACAGAAAATCGGTCATGAAGGTCCACGTCTTCATAAGCCCCATATAACGGTACCCTCCGATATTCGGTATTTTATTGATTATAGGGACATTTATCACCGGAATTTTTTTAAATCTGGTATTTGAAGTTCGTAATGGATGCTACAGCCTAAGACAGAAACTTGTCTGTGCAGGCCCACGTCTTCGTGTAGTTCCCACATAATGGTACCTCCCGATATTCGGTATTTTAATGATTATAGGGACATTTTCACCGGAATTGTTTCAAAATTGTTATTTGAAGATCGTAATGGATACTACAGCGTATGCCAGAAAACTGTCTGTGCAGGTCCACTTCTTCGTATAGCCCCCATATAACGGTACCCCCTGATATTCGGTATTTTGATGGTTTTTAGCGAGATTATTTACCGGAATTATTTCAAATTTTGTATTTGAAGTTCGTAATGGATACTACAGCGTATGCCAGAAAATTGTATGTGCAGGCCCACGTTTTATAACCCACATTGAACTTCCCTATATTCGGTATTTTGATGATTTTAACTACATTATAAACAGATTTTTTTCAAGTTTCGCATTTGAATATTGTAATGGTTTATGACAAAAGTTGCCTATGCAGATTGCCAAGATGTTCGTCTGCTACTGCCCAACTCCAGCATTCCTGCTAGAGCGTTGTTAGATCATGGCTATCATATTAGCCATGTAAGTGAAAATCTTGTCAAAAATTTCCGGCTCTCACTAACCATTGTAAATTACCAGGTTATACTGCGATTTGATCATAGTCCGTCGATTTGATAATCAAAAAATGCAGCATATCATTATTTATTCTAGGATTATCTCGGGTACATACACTTGTTTAACTGAAATAGCTTAAACGCTAAATTTACGTGTGAATTAGTCAATAAAAAAACGAATTTGTCTCACTAGGAACTGCCTTTACGCCTTATTCCTAATAAGTTACTCTGTTTAAGTTGCTAATTTTTTGATTACTTTATCTCTATTTAATTTATGGTCGAAGAGATTCCGGGATGTGGCGAATTATACTGCTAGCACCCATCAACTAAATGGTCAATATGAATTATGTTGATTCAACGCAATTAGTGACATTAGGATAAAATATACTATTTAAATGATATTGCTGCTACCATAAGTCACGTTAAAGGGATCAAGGAATCCCACGAGTGACATTGCTGCCTAAAATTTATTCTAGGATTATCTCCACCGATGACCCAATGTATGATTTTAATCTGGGTTATTTCGGTTTCATACACTCGTGTAACTGAAATAGGCTTAAAAGCTAAATATGCATGTTAATTAATCAATGAAATATAAATTAGGCTCACTAAAACTTGACTTTACGCGTTCTTCCTACTAAGTTACTCTGTTAAAGTTGTTAAGTTGTTAATTTTTTTATTTAATTTAATTTATGGTCAAAGGGATCCCTGGATCTGTCGAATTCTATTGCTAGCTCCCATAGATTAAATTGTAAATATGAGTCTTTTGGATTCCGCGCAAATTGAGACATTAGGATACAAGATACTATTTGAATGATGTTGCTACTACCCTAAGTCACGTTGCTGCCACTTGACTAAAGCTAAATAAAGTAGCGTACAAACTCGAATTGCATTGCTATTCTAATTTCGTGCCTCTAAAGTGGGAACTGATGGAATTGTATTGCTACTAAAGTATTTTGATATAGAATCGTAATGCCTATCGAAATTGCTACTCCCTTGAACTGTATTGCAATCAAATATATTGATAATTATTGCAACGTTTTCCAATGTTTTAAGGTGGGCGACAACGGTTAAGTCGGCTTAATCAGTCTGCCTTTTAAGGGCGACTTAATACCATAATGTACATATATTCATAATCAGCACATAATTCTAAGTCGATTAAAAGAAATCCGTCTGTCTGTTTGTCTTTCAATCACGATACAGCCCACATTTTTTGACGTAGAGCGTCAAAATTTAGCAGAACAATTTGTATTGTGTCTAGGATGGTTGTTATTGAAAATGAGATATATCGGTCTACGTTTTGGTATAGTCTACATACAACGGTACCTAACGATACCTAACGATATTCGGTATTTTGATGATTTTCGCCACATTTTTTCACGAATTTGTCTAAAAATTGGTATATGTAGGTCATAATGGGTTCAAGTTTTACATGCGAAAATTTGTATGTATAGGTCCACGTTTTCGTATAGCTCACATATAACGGTAGCCCCGATATTATATTTGTCACATTTTTTAAGGATTTGTCTAAAAATTGGTATTTGTTGGGTATAATGGGTTCTAGCTCGTGTGGCGACACATTGAAGGTATAGGTCCACGTTTTGGTATAGACCCCATACAACGGTACCTCACGATATTCGGTATTTTGACGATTTTTGCCAAATTTTCACGGATATGTCTAGAAATTGGTCTTTGTTGGTTATGATGGGTTCTTGCTTCGGTGGCGAAACATTGTATGTATCCAGATTGTTGTATAGCCCCATATAACGGTACCTCCCGATATTCGGTATTTTGATAAAGCTAGTCACACTTACACACATAATTGTTTCAAATTAGGTATTTTAAAAGATTTGATAGATGAGAATCCTTGAAGTATAAACTTGCCTCACTCACTTTATGTTTTTTTTTTTTTTATAAATTTAACTGCGTTATGCAAACAGTCTTGCTGGTATTGAAGTTTAAAGTGAAACAAGCTGGAATTCAGATACTTTAATATAAAAATGTTTCCTCTACCCTAAGATATTTCCTCTATTTTATTTACCATCACGAAAACATTAGCTTCTCACACAGATATAAGCAGCTGTTATGACGCCATCTATCGAACCGTTGCTAGTCAGTCCTACCTTTGAATTATCCCATGAAAAGAGATTTAGAAATATATAATTTTATGGTACAAAAAGGAACATTAATTTGCACGCATATTGACTTTGTTGGTCAGAGTCCTCGTATAGCATGTAGACCGAGGATAGCAGAGTAGCTCTTTTGTTTTATCCTTATTACTAAAGTGGTGACAATAAAAGGTATATCTGGTTACCTTCCATGCAGGAATTGTCAAGCAACTTATTTTTGAGAGAAGGAGGTAGTTCTACTCTTTTTTGCAAGAAAACTGTGAAAAGTAAAACTTGCAAACAATCAGCAGATTTATCATAAAAAAGCAATTTGTCCGCAAATAAAAGGAATTTAGAACACATGAATAGAAAAACAAAACAAGGTTTATTTGCACTACCCGCAGCACTTACCTATTTTGTTTCGCTACTGAGCCGGATAAGGAGTATGTTGGCCGAACCGTACTCACCCTGATCCGAAGTTCGGCTTTCCCTCTCTTGGACGCAAGTAGTAATCCTCATTCTACCCTTATGTCGAGGCCCAACCCTCTGTACGAAGATATGTATTTTGAAGGTTTGAAGGTATCATGGCCCGTATGTGTTCCTTTTCCACTTATGGAAGTAGAATTCATCCTGACAGCACATAACTGCTTGAATGTTCCTAGCTTCTCAGCTTTGCCTGTTGTAAAGAGAGCTGCTCTGAACAGCTACCAATTTTTTCGCAACCCCTACCCCTTAGGCGTGGACGCAGCCGGTTTATCCTTATTTTCCCTCGACTTGGAGAGTGATATTTCCTATTCTGAATGTGGAACCAGTCGCATTTTAGGGGAATTACGCCTGGGCGACCAGAGAAGGCAACGGTGGGGTGCCGCTCTGCACTCCTTTGTTTTATATTATAGTTTTTTAGGCGTTATCAAGTTACGAAGGGACTGAGGTCGAGCGCAACCTGTGGACGCGTCCGATAGCTATCAACAATGTTCGCCCAGGGCGAATATACGGAAAGTCCCTTCAGCTACTCAAACATCGGAAAAACTCGCCGTAATGGGATTAATTAGTTCTGTTGTTAGATTGGGCATTTTTTTCTTCTAGAGTAAATAAAGGGTTGTATTGTCTTTTTGATTGATAGTAGTGAACGCATGAACCCTAGTTGCTTCTAATTTTGTTAATCAATTTAGAGGTTACGAAGTTGTTGTTAAAATCGGAATGATAAAATTAATATTAACTCCTTATGGCGGAAAATATAAAAACTAAAAAGAACAAAAATATTCACAGCCTCAGTCAGAAAATGAGCCATGTAGGTCCACGCCTTCGTATAGCCCCCATACAACGGTACCCTCCGATATTCGGTATTTTGATGATTTTAGCGTCATTATTTACCGGAATTGTTTCAAATTTGGTATTTTAAGTTCGTAATGGATACTACAGCCTAAGACAGAAAATCGGTCATGAAGGTCCACGTCTTCATAAGCCCCATATAACGGTACCCTCCGATATTCGGTATTTTAATGATTATAGGGACATTTATCACCGGAATTTTTTTAAATCTGGTATTTGAAGTTCGTAATGGATGCTACAGCCTAAGACAGAAACTTGTCTGTGCAGGCCCACGTCTTCGTGTAGTTCCCACATAATGGTACCTCCCGATATTCGGTATTTTAATGATTATAGGGACATTTTCACCGGAATTGTTTCAAAATTGTTATTTGAAGATCGTAATGGATACTACAGCGTATGCCAGAAAACTGTCTGTGCAGGTCCACTTCTTCGTATAGCCCCCATATAACGGTACCCCCTGATATTCGGTATTTTGATGGTTTTTAGCGAGATTATTTCCCGGAATTATTTCAAATTTTGTATTTGAAGTTCGTAATGGATACTACAGCGTATGCCAGAAAATTGTCTGTGCAGGCCCACGTTTTATAACCCACATTGAACTTCCCTATATTCGGTATTTTGATGATTTTAACTACATTATAAACAGATTTTTTTCAAGTTTCGCATTTGAATATTGTAATGGTTTATGACAAAAGTTGCCTATGCAGATTGCCAAGATCTTCGTCTGCTATTGCCCAACTCCAGCATTCCTGCTAGAGCGTTGTTAGATCATGGCTATCATATTAGCCATGTAAGTGAAAATCTTGTCAAAAATTTCCGGCTCTCACTAACCATTGTAAATTACCAGGTTATACTGCGATTTGATCATAGTCCGTCGATTTGATAATCAAAAAATGCAGCATATCATTATTTATTCTAGGATTATCTCGGGTACATACACTTGTTTAACTGAAATAGCTTAAACGCTAAATTTACGTGTGAATTAGTCAATAAAAAAACGAATTTGTCTCACTAGGAACTGCCTTTACGCCTTATTCCTAATAAGTTACTCTGTTTAAGTTGCTAATTTTTTGATTACTTTATCTCTATTTAATTTATGGTCGAAGAGATTCCGGGATGTGGCGAATTATACTGCTAGCACCCATCAACTAAATGGTCAATATGAATTATGTTGATTCAACGCAATTAGTGACATTAGGATAAAATATACTATTTAAATGATATTGCTGCTACCATAAGTCACGTTAAAGGGATCAAGGAATCCCACGAGTGACATTGCTGCCTAAAATTTATTCTAGGATTATCTCCACCGATGACCCAATGTATGATTTTAATCTGGGTTATTTCGGTTTCATACACTCGTGTAACTGAAATAGGCTTAAAAGCTAAATATGCATGTTAATTAATCAATGAAATATAAATTAGGCTCACTAAAACTTGACTTTACGCGTTCTTCCTACTAAGTTACTCTGTTAAAGTTGTTAAGTTGTTAATTTTTTTATTTAATTTAATTTATGGTCAAAGGGATCCCTGGATCTGTCGAATTCTATTGCTAGCTCCCATAGATTAAATTGTAAATATGAGTCTTTTGGATTCCGCGCAAATTGAGACATTAGGATACAAGATACTATTTGAATGATGTTGCTACTACCCTAAGTCACGTTGCTGCCACTTGACTAAAGCTAAATAAAGTAGAGTACAAACTCGAATTGCATTGCTATTCTAATTTCGTGCCTCTAAAGTGGGAACTGATGGAATTGTATTGCTACTAAAGTATTTTGATATAGAATCGTAATGCCTATCGAAATTGCTACTCCCTTGAACTGTATTGCAATCAAATATATTGATAATTATTGCAACGTTTTCCAATGTTTTAAGGTGGGCGACAACGGTTAAGTCGGCTTAATCAGTCTGCCTTTTAAGGGCGACTTAATACCATAATGTACATATATTCATAATCAGCACATAATTCTAAGTCGATTAAAAGAAATCCGTCTGTCTGTTTGTCTTTCAATCACGATACAGCCCACATTTTTTGACGTAGAGCGTCAAAATTTAGCAGAACAATTTGTATTGTGTCTAGGATGGTTGTTATTGAAAATGAGATATATCGGTCTACGTTTTGGTATAGTCTACATACAACGGTACCTAACGATATTCGGTATTTTGATGATTTTCGCCACATTTTTTTACGAATTTGTCTAAAAATTGGTATATGTAGGTCATAATGGGTTCAAGTTTTACATGCGAAAATTTGTATGTATAGGTCCACGTTTTCGTATAGCTCACATATAACAGTAGCCCCGATATTATATTTGTCACATTTTTTAAGGATTTGTCTAAAAATTGGTATTTTTTGGGTATAATGGGTTCTAGCTCGTGTGGCGACACATTGAAGGTATAGGTCCACGTTTTGGTATAGACCCCATACAACGGTACCTCACGATATTCGGTATTTTGACGATTTTTGCCAAATTTTCACGGATATGTCTAGAAATTGGTCTTTGTTGGTTATGATGGGTTCTTGCTTCGGTGGCGAAACATTGTATGTATCCAGATTGTTGTATAGCCCCATATAACGGTACCTCCCGATATTCGGTATTTTGATAAAGCTAGTCACACTTACACACATAATTGTTTCAAATTAGGTATTTTAAAAGATTTGATAGATGAGAATCCTTGAAGTATAAACTTGCCTCACTCACTTTATGTTTTTTTTTTTTATAAATTTAACTGCGTTATGCAAACAGTCTTGCTGGTATTGAAGTTTAAAGTGAAACAAGCTGGAATTCAGATACTTTAATATAAAAATGTTTCCTCTACCCTAAGATATTTCCTCTATATTATTTACCATCACGAAAACATTAGCTTCTCGCACAGATATAAGCAGCTGTTATGACGCCATCTATCGAACCGTTGCTAGTCAGTCCTACCTTTGAATTATCCCATGAAAAGAGATTTAGAAATATATAATTTTATGGTACAAAAAGGAACATTAATTTGCACGCATATTGACTTTGTTGGTCAGAGTCCTCGTATAGCATGTAGACCGAGGATAGCAGAGTAGCTCTTTTGTTTTATCCTTATTACTAAAGTGGTGACAATAAAAGGTATATCTGGTTACTTTCCATGCAGGAATTGTCAAGCAACTTATTTTTGAGAGAAGGAGGTAGTTCTACTCTTTTTTGCAAGAAAACTGTGAAAAGTAAAACTTGCAAACAATCAGCAGATTTATCATAAAAAAGCAATTTGTCCGCAAATAAAAGGAATTTAGAACACATGAATAGAAAAACAAAACAAGGTTTATTTGCACTACCCGCAGCACTTACCTATTTTGTTTCGCTACTGAGCCGGATAAGGAGTATGTTGGCCGAACCGTACTCACCCTGATCCGAAGTTCGGCTTTCCCTCTCTTGGACGCAAGTAGTAATCCTCATTCTACCCTTATGTCGAGGCCCAACCCTCTGTACGAAGATATGTATTTTGAAGGTTTGAAGGTATCATGGCCCGTATGTGTTCCTTTTCCACTTATGGAAGTAGAATTCATCCTGACAGCACATAACTGCTTGAATGTTCCTAACTTCTCAGCTTTGCCTGTTGTAAAGAGAGCTGCTCTGAACAGCTACCAATTTTTTCGCAACCCCTACCCCTTAGGCGTGGACGCAGCCGGTTTATCCTTATTTTCCCTCGACTTGGAGAGTGATATTTCCTATTCTGAATGTGGAACCAGTCGCATTTTAGGGGAATTACGCCTGGGCGACCAGAGAAGGCAACGGTGGGGTGCCGCTCTGCACTCCTTTGTTTTATATTATAGTTTTTTAGGCGTTATCAAGTTACGAAGGGACTGAGGTCGAGCGCAACCTGTGGACGCGTCCGATAGCTATCAACAATGTTCGCCCAGGGCAAATATACGGAAAGTCCCTTCAGCTACTCAAACATCGGAAAAACACGCCGTAATGGGATTAATTAGTTCTGTTGTTAGATTGGTGATTGATGATTTTAGCGACGTTATTTACCGGAATTGTTTCAAATTTGGTATTTGAAGTTCGTAATGGATACTACAGCCTAAGACAGAAAATCGGTCATGAAGGTCCACGTCTTCGTAAGCCCCATATAACGGTACCCTCCGATATTCGGTATTTTAATGATTATAGGGACATTTATCACCGGAATTTTTTTAAATCTGGTATTTGAAGTTCGTAATGGATGCTACAGCCTAAGACAGAAACTTGTCTGTGCAGGTCTACGTCTTCGTGTAGTTCCCATATAACGGTACCTCTCGATATTAGGTATTTTAATGATTATAGGGACATTTTCACCGGAATTGTTTCAAATTTGTTATTTGAAGATCGTAATGGATACTACAGCCTATGACAGAAAATTGTCTGTGCAGGTCCACGTCTTCGTATAGCCCCCATATAACGGTACCCCCTGATATTCGGTATTTTGATGGTTTTTAGCGAGATTATTTACCGGAATTATTTCAAATTTTGTATTTGAAGTTCGTAATGGATACTATAGCGTATGCCAGAAAATTGTCTGTGCAGGCCCACGTTTTATAACCCATAACTTCCCTATATTCGGTATTTTGATGATTTTAACTACATTATAAACAGATTTTTTCAAGTTTCGCATTTGAATATTGTAATGGTTTATGACAAAAGTTGCCTATGCAGATTGCCAAGATGTTCGTCTGCTATTGCCCAACTCCAGCATTCCTGCTAGAGCGTTGTTGGATCATGGCTATCATATTAGCCATGTAAGTGAAAACCTGGATCTGTCGAATTCTATTGCTAGCTACCATAGATTAAATTGTCAATATGAGTTTTATGGATTTCGCGCAAATTGAGACATTAGGATACAAGATACTATTTGAATGATGTTGCTACTACCCTAAGTCACGTTGCTGCCACTTGACTAAAGCTAAATAAAGTAGCGTACAAACTCGAATTGCATTGCTATTCTAATTTCGTGCCTCTAAAGTGGGAACTGATGGAATTGTATTGCTACTAAAGTATTTTGATATAGAATCGTAATGCCTATCGAAATTGCTACTCCCTTGAACTGTATTGCAATCAAATATATTGATAATTATTGCAACGTTTTCCAATGTTTTAAGGTTGGCGACAACGGTTAAGTCGGCTTAATCAGTCTGCTTTTTTAGGGCGACTTAATACCATAAAGTACATATATTCATAATCAGCACATAATTCTAAGTCGATTAAAAGAAATCCGTCTGTCTGTTTGTCTTTAAATCACGATACAGCCCACATTTTTTGACGTAGAGCGTCAAAATTTAGCAGAACAATTTGTATTGTGTCTAGGATGGTTGTTATTGAAAATGAGATATATCGGTCTACGTTTTGGTATAGTCTACATACAACGGTACCTCCCGATACCTAACAATATTCGGTATTTTAATGATTTTCGCCACATTTTTTTACGAATTTGTCTAAAAATTGGTACATGTAGGACATAATGGGATCAAGTTTTACATGCGAAAATTTGTATGTATAGGTCCATGTTTTCGTATAGCTCACATA
Organism: Musca domestica; assembly: GCF_030504385.1. Lineage (NCBI taxonomy): Eukaryota > Metazoa > Arthropoda > Insecta > Diptera > Muscidae > Musca > Musca domestica. Next base: position 520,520 of record NW_026712268.1, read on the forward strand.
TAACGGTACCCCCGATATTATATTTGTCACATTTTTTTAAGGATTTGTCTAAAAATTGGTATTTGTTGGGTATAATGGGTTCTAGCTCGTGTGGAGACACAGTGAAGGTATAGGTCCACGTTTTGGTATAGACCCCATACAACGGTACCTCACGATATTCGGTATTTTGAAGATTTTTGCCACATTTTCACGGATTTGTCTAAAAATTGGTCTTTGTTGGTCATGATGGGTTCTTGCTCCGGTGGCTAAACATTGTATGTATCCACATTGTTGTATAGCCCCATATAACGGTACCTCCCGATATTCGGTATTTTGATAAAGCTAGTCACACTTACACACATAATTGTTTCAAATTAGGTATTTTAGAAGATTTGATAGATGAGAATCCTTGAAGTATAAACTTGCCTATAGAGGTTCCCGTTTTGGAATGGCCTCCATATAACGGCCTCACTCACTCACTTTGTTTTTTTTTATAAATTTAACTGCGTTATGCAAACGGTCTTGCTGGTATATAAAGTTAAATGTGAAACAAGCTGGAATTCAGATACTTTAATATAAAAGTGTTTCCTCTACACTAGGATATTACCTCTATTTTATTTACCATCACGAAAACATTAGCTTCTCACACAGATATAAGCAGCTGTTATGACGCCATCTATCGAACCGTTGCTAGTCAGCTCTACCTTTGAATTATCCCATGAAAAGGGATTTAGAAATATATCATTTTATGGTACGAAAAGGAACATTCATTTGCACGCATATTGACTTTGTGGGTCAGAGTCCTCGCTCTTTTGTTTTATCCTTATTACTAAAGTGGTGACAATAAAAGGTATATCTGGTTACTTTCCATGCAGGAATTGTCAAGCAACTTATTTTTGAGAGAAGGAGGTAGTTCTACCCTTTTTTGCAAGAAAACTGTGAAAAGTAAAACTTGCAAACAATCAGCAGATTTATCATAAAAAAGCAATTTGTCCGCAAATAAATGGAATTTAGAACACATGAATAGAAAAACAAAACAAGGTTTATTAGCACTACTCGCAGCACTTACCTATTTTGTTTCGCTACTGAGCCGGGTAAGGAGTATGTTGGCCGAACCGTACTTACCCTGATCCGAAGTTCGGCTTTCCCTCTCGTGGGCGCAAGTAGTTATCCTCATTCCTGTCTACTCTAATATCGAGGCCCAACCCTCTGTAAGAAGATATGTGTTTTGAAAGTTTGAAGGTATCATGGTCCGTATGTGTTCCTTTTCCACTTATGGAAGTAGAATTCATCCTGACAGCACATAACTGCTTGAATGTTCCTAGCTTCTCAGCTTTGCCTGTTGTAAAGAGAGCTGCTCTGAACAGCTACCAATTTTTTCGCAACCCCTACCCCTTAGGCGTGGACGCAGCCGGTTTAGCCTTATTTTCCCTCGAATTGGAGAGTGATATTTCCTATTCTGAATGTGGAACCAGTCGCATTTTAGGGGAATTACGCCTGGGCGACCAGAGAAGGCAACGGTGGGGTGCCGCTCTGCACTCCTTTGTTTTATATTATAGTTTTTAGGCGTCATCAAGTTACGAAGGGACTGAGGTCGAGCGCAACCTGTGGACGCGTCCGATAGCTATCAACAATGTTCGCCCAGGGCGAATATACGGAAAGTCCCTTCAGCTACTCAAACATCGGAAAAACTCGCCGTAATGGGATTAAGTAGTTCTGTTGTTAGATTGGGCATTTTTTTTCTGCTAGAGTAAATAAAGGGTTGTATTGTGTTTTTGATTGATAGTAGTGAACGCATGAACCCTAGTTGCTTCTACTTTTGTTAATCAATTTAGAGGTTACGAAGTTGTTGTTAAAATCAGAATGATAAAATTAATATTCACTGCTCACGGCGGAAAATATAAAAACTAAAAAGAACAAAATTATTCACAGCCTCAGCCAGAAAATGAGCCATGTAGGTCTACGTCTTCGTATAGCCCCCATATAACGGTACCCTCCGATATTCGGTATTTTGATGATTTTAGCGACATTATTTACCGGAATTGTTTCAAATTTGGTATTAGACGTTCGTAATGGATATTACAGCCTAAGACAGAAAATAGTCTGTGCAGGTCCACGCCTTCGTATAGCCCCCATATAACGGTACATCCCTATATTTGGTATTTTGATGATTTTAGCGACGTTATTTACCGGAATTGTTTCAAATTTGGTATTTGAAGTTCGTAATGGATACTACAGCGTATGCCAGAAAACTGTCTGTGCAGGCCCACGTTTTATAACCCACATTGAACTTCCCTATATTCGGTATTTTGATGATTTTAACTACATTATAAACAGATTTTTTTCAAGTTTCGCATTTGCATATTGTAATGGTTTACTACAAAAGTTGCCTATGCAGATTGCCAAGATCTTCGTCTGCTATTGCCTAACTCCAGCATTCCTGTTAGAGCGTTGTTGGATCATGGCTGTCATATTAGCCATGTTAGTGCAAATCTTGTCAAAAATGTCCGGCTCTCACTAACCATTGTAAATTACCAGGTTATACTGCGATTTGATCATAGTACGGCGATTTGATAATCAAAAAATGCAGCATATTATTATTTATTCTGGGATTATCTCGGGTACATTCACTCGTTTAACTGAAATAGCTTAAACGCTAAATTTACATGACTAAAACTAAATCTTGACTTTACGCGTTCTTCCTACTAAGTTACTCTGTTTAAGTTGTTAATTTTTTGATTTAATTTAATTTATGGTCAAAGGGATCCCTGGATCTGTCGAATTCTATTGCTAGCTACCATAGATTAAATTGTCAATATGAGTTTTATGGATTCCGCGCAAATTGAGACATTAGGATACAAGATACTATTTGAATGATGTTGCTACTACCCTAAGTCACGTTGCTGCCACTTGACTAAAGCTAAATAAAGTAGCGTACAAACTCGAATTGCATTGCTATTCTAATTTCGTGCCTCTAAAGTGGGAACTGATGGAATTGTATTGCTACTAAAGTATTTTGATATAGAATCGTAATGCCTATCGAAATTGCTACTCCCTTGAACTGTATTGCAATCAAATATATTGATAATTATTGCAACGTTTTCCAATGTTTTAAGGTGGGCGACTTAATATTTAAGATTAGCTTATTCTTATTTGAATCTCGGAGCTTACCGAATAAAAAAGGTAAACTTTCGACTCTTATTGACACCTCTCACCACACTCGGCCATTTATGTTAATACTAACACTTATCCTTCTGGTTTTATTATACCCTCCACCTTGGAAAGGTGGGTATATTAACTTTGTCATTGCGTTTGCAGCATCCCTAAATATTCATCGTAGACCCCATAAAGTACATGTTTAAGTAAGAATTGTCTCCATTTATTTGAAATGGAATCGTGGTGCAGTTTGTTGCAACACTTATCGTATTGTACATTCGTTGAAATCTGTTTACTACTTCTTATTGCAACATTGATATGTCAATGTCAGATTTCAACGAATTGACGCTAAAGCTACCACCTTACTTCAGTCCGTCTTGGTGATTCCATCTTTGCTATCGGTTGAGTGTTCGTGCTCAGCACTGTAAATATTACACGTTCGTGTGTAAATTTGGTTACCTATTGATTTGAATATCAATAAAGAATTCACATATTTAAATTGCAAGAAACTAAAACGATCGTGTTTTATTTCTATTTTTCTCTTCCCCTGGTCCAATCGAGACGGATTTTGCAGCCCGCTGGTCTATACTTGAATCATTAAAAAATACAGTCCATTGTATTGATGTATTTTCGGTTCTTGCCTTCTATGTTTGTGTGGAAGAAATCCCCAGCATCAACATCATTTTCGTCAACATCATCATAATAAACTTCATCATTAGTATCATCGTATTCCTTTATAAACAAAAGGTAGGTGTAGTATATTTTTATTGTTGTGAGCCCGCGAAAACAAATAAACCAAAATATTACAATAACAAAACGGCCACTTTACAATCCGTCGCGGAGTTCCCTTTTTCGTTTGTGGTTAAAGTCCAATTGTCGTGGACAAAAACATCGAACAGTGCAAGTGCAAAAGAAAAATAATTTTTGAAGAATAAAAACAAATTATAAAGTGAATTTGGCGCATTCTTTTTTCTATGGACGCTATCATTATTTGTTTTGTCACATTTGTGTTGTGATCTCATGTTCGTGTGAGATAAATAAAATTTACCAACAAATTTATGCACTCATTCCTTCATTCCAAAATTGCATTGTTCGGTGTTTAATAATCATACACAATTATATTCACATATTTATGTTAATGACATATTTATGCTTTACTGCTTTCTCGTTGTCTGTCTTTCGATCATACACATTCGAGTTACGTACCTTCACCCTAATGTTGCCATTAACGCTGACGACGACATCAGCATTATTGTCCAGAAATACTTGAAACAATAACATAACAACGATCGCACTGATGTTGCTTCCGTTGCCAATGCTAAATCGATATTTCGAAACAATAAATTCTGAATCAGCTAAACCAATAAAATCAATAATATACAAAATAAGCATTATCGATAATATACGGAATAAGCATAAACAAAACGTTTTTTAAAGTCAACAGAAAGCAGCAACAATGTTACACAACATTGTCGCCGTATCTGTCAACTTAGCATTAATACAAAATAAATTGTCAAAAAGAACTTGAATACATTTAGTCTTAAGATCACAGAAGAAGAATAAAGTGGCATTAAGCCAAAGCTCTTGTCATTTTAATTTTTTCATACCCGTAATTCGCGCTTTATACATACTAAAGGGCTGCAAATGTGACAATTTTCTCTATTTATGCCATGGAGAGAAAACGCATAACAGTACGTGACATCCAACCAAATGCTCGATGTCTCGTCATGTCGGTCACACTCAATCGTCATAACATGTAATGACCATTAAAAGGGAATGTTGAATAGTGTGTCATACAAAAATGTTCTATCAAAAAACAAAAACAATTATGAAACAATTGCCAACGAAAAAGACACACGCGTGATGAAGGCAAAGCGCAATCGCTACCTGCTTTTCCGATAGGGGAAGAAATAAACTTTTTGTAATAAAGAATTTCTTGGCGAATACTAAAATGTTAGAAGTACCTTTAATATTGGTCCACACAAAATTTCCACATTTCGTGGTTATTGACGAAACAATCTTAAATATTTATACTTATTAAAAAAAATAATCCCCTGAAAATTTTCTTATTTTGATTATAATTTCATAAATGTTTGCCTCCGGTATTGAAGTGTAAATGAGAATGAGTGCCACTGTAATTCACGTAACAACAATATATACTTTCATTGTTCAATTCTGTGCATATTCTGTTATTGAATGAGAGTCAAATCTCTGCTCACAAACTTTAATTTTAAAAGAACACTATATGTAGATAGGAAATAGGCAAACAATATGTACCTCTTTTTTATGACCAAAATTTTATAATAATCACCAATAAATTGGAGAATCTCCATTTATGGAGAACACCATGCAAATATTCGAGTCAGCCATGCCACGATCGAACCTTAGACAATGGCACACATGAATCAAAATGGGGGATGTTGTTGGTTGTCATTGCCTATCAAATACATAGCGCATTAATGAGTAGACAAAGTCAGTGTGTCGAAAAAAGCATAATTCATACAATTCGTCTTGTGCAGGCCTTTAATACATACATACCCTTGTTACTGGCAGCCGTCGCTTGACCGTCAGTAATAAACATATATACGTTGATTAGTTGTTCTTCTTTGTTACGTGTACGCTACACTACCCGGGTGGTTAAACGTTTGATACAAAGATAGATTTTTTTTCTGAATATCATATATAAGTGTGTATGAATAGTTGAAAGCATTCTAGACAATTTTAGTAACGTGCACTCTATATTCGGCACATTTAACCTATTGTGTTAATTAATTGAACAAAGACAATTTATGTGATTTTCAATAAATTTTTATTCTAAAACTAAATATCTTGGTCGATACTTTGAGTTTTTATAGTAGACAATATTCGATTTGTGTGATCTTTTCCTAAATTTTGGCACATATTTTAGAATATTCGCAATTGATTCAAATTTTCTTTTGTTTCTTGGTAAATTTTTTAGACAAATTTGTCGTTTTTCTCTACAATTTCGGTAAAAAAGATAATTTTTGGAATTGAATTTCGTTCTTTAATTAATATTTATGTCGCAGAATACGATAGTTGCTTTCAATTGTAAATTGAAGATCCTTTACAAAGTCATAGAGTTTGTTAGAGAACTAAAACTTGAAGATCTTGTCTTCTTCGAATTAGAGGCTCGTAGTTCTAATTTAGAAAATGTATGGAAAGCTACTAATGAGAGTTTCGAATTATGCAAAACTTATTTGGAAACGTCAGGTGCAGCCACCCAAACGGATTTTGGTGCCGTTTATTCAAAATATGAGGAAGCTAGGGAAAAATATATGGTTTGCTTAAGTCAGTTAAAAAACAGTCTGTCTGAGTCGGTCGAAAAAGTCCTCGTTGAACTCGTCTCGTAGCGGTTCATTAGCATCGTTATCGCAGCATCAACGTGATATTCCTCCAGAAGCATAGTCTCGCGATGTTGCTTTAATAAACTTGAACTCTTCCACTCATACTTCTCGTGAAGTTGGTGTTCAAGCTAGTTTCCCAATATAGTCTATTGGTAATCCTAGTGTCGTTAAGAGTTTTGTTGGTCCTCCTCTAGTAGGCAGTGTTTATAACCTAGCTTTGCCTCCTTGTGATATAGACGTTTTTGATGGTAAATTCCAAAATTGGCCCACGTTTAGAGATTTATTTAGCGCGGTCTATATAAATAATTCGCGTTTGAGCGATATTGAGCGCCTTTGTTATTTAGTGCGCAAAACCAGAGGAGAAGCTCGAGAAATCGTCTTGAGATTCTCTCTGACCAACCGCAGTTTCGGCCTAGCGTGGAATGCCTTAAAGGATGAATATGATGACCCTCGGTTACTCGTCCATAGTCATTTGAAATCTCTTTTCGCGCTTCCTGTTCTCCAAAAAGAAAGTAGCTCTGGTTTGAAAATAATTCAAAGCGGCATTAATGGGTGTCTTTCGGCGATGTCCATATATGACATTCCTACGGATCATTGGAATCCAATTATCGTTTTCATATGTCTCCAACGTTTGCCAAAAATTACACTGACACTGTGGGAGCAAAGTGTCAAAAATAAAACTGCGATTTCTTTGTGGAAGGACTTGGATAGTTTTCTGACGGAGAGAATTCGTACTCTCACTTGTCTTCACGACATGGTAGAAGTTGAACCATCACCAAAACTGATTAATCAATCTCGTTCTTGTACGTTATCTCCTCGGTAGTCATATCGCTCTTGTTGCTTGTTTTGTCCCTCGCCGAGCCATCCTCTTTTTGAATGTGAAGCGTCATCGTTTGTGTATCAACTGCTTGCGCAAGGGACATAAAATCAAAAAATTTAAAAGTTGTCGTCGGTGTTTGATTTGTAATCGTAGTCATCCCACATTGCTTCATAGAGATGGTTCAACAACAAATAGTCCAAGTCCAATGGCAACACCTCCAAGTTCGCGTTTTTCAGTTTCGGCTCCACCTTTTTGTCCCTCAAATTGTTCCCCAATTACTAATCAATCTACCGATTCAAATGCATCTCGTTCCTCCACATCGGCTGGAGATGTAGTTCGACAGGCATTTCATGCTGCGCAGAATCAATCGGTTCTTTTGGGCACAGCCATGGTGAAAGTCGTTCATCAAGGCGTATTTTGCTAGGTCGTTGATAGATCCGGCCTCTGAGTCCTCTTTCGTCACAGAAAGACTTCAAAAGAAACTTCCTGTTTATTCGTCCAATTCCACCATTTCGGGTGTTAATTGTTCACTTGCGGCTACATCAAAGAATGTTTGTAATATTGAAATCAAAAGTAGCCTGGACCATTCATTGTCCCTGAAAACTTCAGCGGTCGTGCTGAATCCGATTTCAGGAAATCTACCCTCGCTTGCGGCCACGTTCGACCTCAGAAATCGACTATCTAATGTCGTATTAGTAGATTCAAAATTGTTCAAGTCAAGTCCAGTAGATATTTTGATAGGAGCAACCTTGTACCCAGAATTATTAAAGACCACAGCTTTCGCTTTTCGTCTGGTTCTCTGCTTGCTCAAAATACCATTTTTGGTTGGATTGTAACTGGACCAATTCCGCATCGACAAAATCGCCCATTTGAAACTACGTAAAGCATTTCGTCGTGGTAAATACATACACAAAACATTTTTCGAAATTGAAATCTAGTATTGTAAAGTGGCCACGAATGTACTCGTTTTTCGGAGCAAATCCGTCACTGCGGATTCACAGACTCGGTTTTCGTAGCAAATCCGTAACTGCGGATTTCGTGGAACTAAAATCCGTAACTGCGGATGTCGTTATTGTATCGTGAAAATAGCCCATAACTGTGGGTTTTGTTTTGAACTTAAAACGTTTTCCACAAGTCCGAATCCATAACTGTGGGTTCTTGGTGACTTTGAACTATCAATTTGTTTATCGTTTACTTTCGAAACTGCTCACATGTTGCACTGTACCCACACTTTATACTATTTATCGAATTAATTTATATTGTTACACCATCCCAGGATGCTGTAAGGTGGCCGGCTAATGTTTAAGTAAGAATTGTCTTCATTTATTTGAAATTGAATCGTGGTGCACTTTGTTGCAACACTTATCGTATTGTACATTCGTTGAAATCTGTTTACTACTTCTTATTGCAACATTGATATGTCAATGTCAGATTTCAACGAATTGACGCTAAAGCTACTACCTTACTTCAGCCTGTATTGGTGATTCCGTCTTTGCTATCGGTTGAGTGTTCGTGCTCAACACTGTAAATATTACACGTTCGTGTGTAACTACTAAGGTAAATTTGGTTACCTATTGATTTGAATATCAATAAAGAATTCACATATTTAAATTGCAAGAAACTAAAACGATCGTGTTTAATTTCTATTTTTCTCACCCCCTTTATCGGAGCGCAATTTCGGCGCAATAACAGTACATATATTCATAATCAGCACATAATTCTAAGTTGATTAAAATAAATCCGTCTGTCTGTTTGTCTTTAAATCATGATACAGCCCAGAGAATTTGTATTGTGTCTAGGATGGTTGTTATTGAAAATGAGATATATTGGTCTACGTTTTGGTATAGTCTACATACAACGGTACCTCCCGATGCCTAACGATATTCGGTATTTTGATGATTTTCGTTACATTTTTTACGGATTTGTCTAAAAATTGGTATATGTAGGTCATAATGGGTTCTAGTTTTACAGGCGAAAATTTGTATGTATAGGTCCACGTTTTCGTATAGCTCACATATAACGGTACCCCCGATATTATATTTGTCACATTTTTTAAGGATTTGTCTAAAAATTGGTATTTGTTGGGTATAATGGATTCTAGCTCGTGTGGCGACACATTGAAGGTATAGGTCCACGTTTTGGTATAGACATACAACGGTACCTCCCGATATTCGGTATTTTGAAGATTTTTGCCAAATTTTCACGGATTTGTCTAAAAATTGGTCTTTGTTGGTCATGATGAGTTCTTGCTCCGGTGGCGAAACATTGTATGTATCCACATTGTTGCATAGCCCCATATAACGGTATAATGCTAGTCACACTTACACACATAATTGTTTCAAATTAGGTATTTTAGAAGATGTGATAGATGAGAATCCTTTAAGTATAAACTTGCCTATAGAAGTTCCCGTTTTGGAATGGCCCCCATATAACGGCCTCACTTACTTTGTTTTTTTTTTTATAAATTTGACTGCGTTATGCAAACGGTCTTGCTGGTATATGAAGTTTAAAATAAAACAAGCTGGAATTCAGATACTTTAATATAAAAATGTTTCCTCTACCCTAAGATGTTTCCTCTATTTTATTTACCATCACGAAAACATTAGCTTCTCACACAGATATAAGCAGCTGTTATGACGCCATCTATCGAACCGTTGCTAGTCAGTCCTACCTTTGAATTATCCCATGAAAAGAGATTTAGATATATATATAATATAATATATTATATAATATATAATTTTATGGTACAAAAAGGAACATTAATTTGCATGCATATTGACTTTGTGGGTAAGAGTCCTCGCTCTTTTGTTTTATCCTTATTACTAAAGTGGTGAAAATAAAAGGTATATCTGGTTACTTTCCATGCAATAATTTTCAAGCAACTTATTTTTGAGAGAAAGAGGTAGTTCTACTCTTTTTTGCAAGAAAACTGTGATAAGTAAATAGGCGGAATCCCTGCAAAAACTTGCAAACAATCAGCAGATTCATCATAAAAAAGCAATTTGTCCGCAAATTAAAGGAATTTAGAACACATGAATAGAAAAACAAAACAAGGTTTATTTGCACTACTGGCAGCACTTACCTATTTTGTTTCGCTATTGAGCCCGATAAGGAGTATGTTGGCCGAACCGTACTCACCCTGATCCGAAGTTCGGCTTTCCCTCTCGTGGGCGCAAGTAGTTATCCTCATTCCTGTCTACTCTAATGTCGGGGCCCAACCCTCTGTACGAAGATATGTATTTTGAAGGTTTGAAGGTATTATGGTCCGTATGTGTTCTTTTTCCACTTATGGAAGTAGAATTCATCCCAACAGCACATAACAGCTTGAATGTTCCTAGCTTCTCAGCTTTGCCTGGTGTAAGGCCAGAGAAGGCAACGACTTTTTCTTCAGTGGGGTGCCGCTCTGCACTCATTTGTTTTATATTATAGTTTTTTAGGCGTCAAGTTACGAAGGGACTGAGGTCGAGCGCAACCTGTGGATGCGTCCGATAGCTATCAGCAATGTTCGCCCAAGGCGAATATACGGAAAGTCCCTTCAGCTACTCAAACATTGATTGATAGTAGTGGACGCATGAACCCTAGTTGCTTTTAATTTTGTTAATCAATTTAGAGGTTACGAAGTTGTTGTTGAAATTGGAATGATAAAACTAAGATTCACTTCTTATGGCGGAAAATATAAAAACTAAAAAGAACAAAAATATTCACAATTAGTTTATTTCATCAAAATTCAAACATCAATATTTGTAAAATATAATTCTTGTATCAAGTAGTTGTTACATTTCTAACATTTTATTTACATACAGAATCTTCATATACTGTAACGAATATTCATAATTTTAACGAAAAGAAAATTATCCATATTTGTTATTTTTGTTTTATTATTTATCAATCGATCCTGGTTTACGACGGCAAAACCTTATAAAACGGATTAATGGATTGGCACGTATGGAGAATCACTTTCAGTTAGGTCATAATCTATGACCTAAATTCTTAAAGCGAATACCATACTGAGAAATTGTTCATAGTGGATAGTTATGACTCCGTCCATATCAGAATCGTGTTGACGAAAAGCTGATGTCAGCGTCTGAAATTAAACAAAATAGGTTTTTTATAATTTAAAAGCTTTGTTCTGGTTAATTTCTCTGTGCAATGAGGTTTTGGGGTGGAGACCTAATTATTCGATTTTCATAATGCCTGAGATTTTTTTTGGGAAAATGTCTTGTTTTAAATTCTTTCTGTAATTGCATTTCATAAGTAATTGGCTTTTAGCTTTTTAACTTTTTTCATTGTTAATTTGCGAATAAACTTATTAAATCCATTTGAATGTTGTTTTTATTAAATTTTCAAATTTTGTTTTTTAAGCAGTGTAATTTTGATTTTTGGGGGACTGAGGTTGGATAAAAAACATTTGTAGATATGCTGCCATTGTGGTAGTAGCAGAACAGTTGATATTTTTATTTGACGCAAACTAAAGCGAACTATCCCTGCAAGCATTTTAAGCCTATGTTTTAAGCCCATTTTTTCGATGTACGTGCTTAATCATTCAAAAATTATGATGATTAACCGCACAAAATTAAACTCAAAACTTGGATTTGTTAAAATCCAATGTTAAATCGAAATATCTTGGCATACAACACTGCTTTTTTGTTCCTAATGCAACTATTGTAGTTTGTGCGGAAATTGGCAACTCTGTTCGTATAACGCTTATTTACATTTAAAATTAGCTGAAAACAAACTTAAGTCTTTGAAAAAAGATATAGAAGTTATTGAAAAAATAAAATGGATGCTGTAAAGAATGAAAGGTATGCTCTTAATTAAACATAAATTGTAAACAATATGTTTGATAATAATTTGTCTGCTTATATTTCGCAGAAAACAAAAACAAACTTTTAAGGTCACTATCTGTAAAAAAGTAGACAGGTTAGCAATGGTTTCACACCGGCTACAGAAACTATATCAGCCATCAATCCCAATCCCACGGCGGTCGGTTTTATGTACCGGATTGACTCGGAGGCATATTTCTCCGACCAGGGGCCGCCAACCCAGCAAATACATGTTCGTGTTCGTCCATTTTTCTGATGTGGGAGCAACATCACCCGGAATGTTTGCTCCGTATTCTCCTTGTCCGAGCAGGGATCGAGACCAACCCCGGACCATGGTTCTGCTCCGTTTGTCGTAATCGCATCCACCACAGATCGGTTTCGGTGAAATGCAATGGATGCATGGAGTGGGTGCATTTCCGGAATTGTTCCGGCCTAAACTGGGTACAGGAGTATAGCGATAGGGACTACATTGCTTCCTGCTGCGTCAATGTAGACCCCAGTGAGTCTTCATCTTCGGGGTCCTCATCGTCGTCGCAATATGAGACTCCCCCGCAATCTCCTCAACAGCAATCTACGCAGCGGTTGACGCCACACATTGCTGTTCAGGTTCCGGATAATGCATCATTTCTCCAATTTAATTCTGATGGTCTCAGAGGTAAGATCAACGAAATTGTAAGCTTTATGAGTCGGAAGAACATCAAGGTCGCAGCGATCCAGGAAACGAAGCAGAGTCCCACCTGCAGGCTTCAAAGTTGTGATGGATATAACGTACTGAGGAAGGATCGCTCCAGAGGTGGAGGTGGAGAATTAGCGTTCCTATTGCACCACTCTGTCCAGTACAGACCTATCTCGCCTGAGCTTGACTCTAGTGACCCGTACATGGAATGTATGGGGGTAGCGGTCAAGTGTGGAACCGCCGAGATAGAGGTGCTCAACGTGTACATTCCGCCGTTAAATAGCTGTGCCCCATGTTATATGCCTAATATCAGTTCACTACTGGTAGGCAATAACCGTCTGGTGCTAGGGGATTTCAATGCCCATCATGAATTATGACATTCCGTCCTAGGTAATGACCAGAGAGGCATGGCGCTGGCTGAGCAAATTGATAGCTCCACGTTTTGCACAGTGAATGAGGACGCGCCCACCAGAATAAGGGGAGACTGCCACAGTTCTCCGGACATATCCATCGTGTCCCCACGTCTGACGAATGACGTAACTTGGCAATCAGATATCTCTCTAGGCTCAGACCAACTCCCCATTATTATCGGGAATTTACTCTGGAGGTAAACAAATTAGTAGGTGAGCATAAGCGGAAAAGTGGTTTGAACATCTGAAGCATTGCAACATCGGTACCGGAACGAGTAAATTGTGGGCAACGGTTAAGTCGCTTTCGAACCCCGGAAAAAAGGACGATCGGACATCTGTCTCATTCAACGGCGTAGAAGTGACAGATCCGAAGAGGTGCGCGTGTTGTTTTAACCGGCAGTTTGTAGAGCACCCCGAGAGTGACAGGGCGAAGAAAAGGATCCTACGCCGTGTACGATCCCTTCCAGCCGAGGAGGTACCACCACAATTTACGTTGGCAGATGTTGCACAGGTCATCAGAAGCGCAAAGTCATCCAAAGCGCTTGGTCCTGACGGAATCTCAATGGTGATGTTGAATCAACTGGATGATCCAGGAGTTGAGTATCTTAAAAAACTTCTCAATCTGTCGTTAGCCACCTTAGTAGTTCCCGATGCCTGGAAAATGGGCAGGGTGGTCCCGCTACTGAAGCCAGGCAAGGATGCCGGCAAAAGTGATTCATACAGGCCGATATCACTTTTGTCATCAGTAGCAAAGACGCTTGAGGCTATACTCCTCCCCAGCATAAGAGAGTGTTTCCCAGTAGCCGATCATCAACACTGATTCCGGAAATTGCATAGCACAACAACAGCTTTACACGCCATTTCCACACATGTCAGTAGAGGTCTCAACCAGAACAGGCCGTGCGATAGAACAGTTATGGTGGCACTTGATTTATCAAAAGCCTTTGATACAGTCAATCATGCCACACTGTTCGAGGACATTGAACGCACCACCCTCCGGCCAAGTTTGAAACGTTGGATAGTAAACTACATTTGTGGACGCCAGTCGTACGTGGAATTCAGAAACAAGAAGTCGAGCATCCGGAGATATCACCCCCCAGGGAGTTCCCCAAGGTGGGGTGATATCTCCGGAACTGTTTAACCTCTACCTTTCTGAAATTCCACGCCCTCCAGACGGCATAGAGATTATTACGTACGCAGATGATTGTACGCTCGTGGCGTCCGGACCAATTATTGATGACATTTGCGATCGGTTGAACGCTTACCTTGTTGATCTTACCGCCTTTTTCACTGCGAGGAATATGAAGATATCCGCCACTAAGTCGACGGCCACACTTTTCACCACATGTACTGCGGAGATGGGGCTATCCTTGAATGTGCAGGTCGATGGTGCTATTATTCCGACCACCAACTACCCCAAGGTACTAGGGGTCACATTCGATAGCCTCTTTAAGTCGTCCGCGCATACCACAGCTATCTGCGACAAGATTAGAAGTAGGAACAAGGTCCTCAAGTCTCTGGCTGGCAGTACTTGGGGAGCAGATAAGGAAACCTTGTTGACCTCTTATAACGCGATAGGTCGGTCTGTGGTAAACTATGCGGCTCCGGTGTGGTCCGCTAACGTCAGTGCTACGCAGTGGAAAAATGTTCAGTCCTGCCAGAATGCCGCCCTTAGAACCGCAACAGGGTGCCTTCTCATGACACCTGTCGATCACCTACATGAGGAGGCGAAGGTCTTACCGGTGCGACAGCATAACAAAATGCTGTCAATGCAATACCTGCTTGGGTGTTATAGACAAAGCCATCCAAATCACCATCTTGTGGATAGGCAACCTCCGCCCAGGCACGTTAGGAAAGACCTTCATGATCTAGAGAGAGAGGTACAGAGGTATAAGAGAGAGCCTCTAGATCAACAGGCCTATCAAGCGGGACTGAATAGTATTCACTCTAATGCGGTCTCAGAAGCCATTGAAGGATATAGAGTGAATACTGTGCTAGGAGACCATCCCCCTCCCGTCGCAGCTGAAGAACGAGAGCTGCCCCGACAAACCCGAGTAGTCTTGGCTCAATTACGATCCGGATGGTGCAGCCGCCTAAATTCTGCCCAGCATGTGGCACAGGCCCACATGACACGCTGCACCTATTTCGCTGCCCAGCCAAGCCTACTCACCTAACTCCAGTCTCGTTATGGACACAATCCATACAGGTTGCATCCTTTTTGAGACTGGACTCAGAGGCAAAACCTGATTGAACTGAGTCAGGAAATGGAAACCGAACGAACACAGATGTATGCGCTGCTACAACAACAACATCAGCCATTGAATAAAATAAGAAAGAAGTTACAGAAGAAAAACACAGATTAGGAAACATAAATTAACAAAGGGACATATTCTACAACCGCTGCTCAGTGGCTGTGTCTACCGTACCGCATAGGGAATTGTAGATCAAATGCCAGTTGATCAAGCAGCTTATTAATTTAAACTTTCAATGTAATATTTACAACTACACAAAGACGAGTTCTATTGGTTCCGATTAGGGAATTTTAAGGGTCCGAAATTACGAGTTCTACGAGAAGGAACATTATGGTTTACTTCACCTATAAGAAATGTAGAATCAATGAGATCGCGTAATAATTTCAAGTGATGAAAATCAATTAACAAAAACCAACTCTCTTAGGGTGGAAGAGCTTCGGAAGTGTTCCAGTTTAAGCCACGTAAAGCGAAAAATAACAAGTAAAAAAACATTAAGTTCGGCCGGGCCGAACTTCCTTTACCGTAGGGTAAAGGAAACATTTTAATATAAAAGTATCTGAATTCAAGCGTGTTTCATTTTAAACTTCGTATATCATTTAGACCGTTTGGATAATGCAGTTAAACTTATCAAAAAACCATAAAGTGAGTGAATGAGGCCGTTATATGAGGCTACACCAAAACGGGAACTTCTATGGACAAATTTGTATGTATGAAAAAATGACTAGGATTATTAAAACACCTAATATCGGTGGGTATCGTAATATGTGCGCAATAGGAAAACGTGGAACTAAATGTTCAATGTTCTGCCACCGAGCTAGAACCCATTATGAACTATAAATATCAATTTTTAGACAAATCCGTGAAAAATGTGGCAAAAATCATTAACATATCGAATATCGCAGATACCGTTATATGAGGGCTATACCACTTGAATCTATACATACATGAACATATACATACAATTTTTCTCCACCGGAGCTAGAACCCATTATGGCCAATAAATACCAATTATAAACAAATCCGTGAAAAATTTTGCAAAAATCATAAAAATACCGAATATTGGGATGTACCGTTATATGGAGGCTATACCAAAACGTGGACCTATAAACACAATATTTCGTCACACGAGCTAGAAACCGGTGTGACCCACAAATACCAAGTTCTAGACAAATCCGTGAAAAACTTTGGCAAAAATCATAAAAATACTGAATATTGGGAGATACGTTTGTATGGTGGCTATACCAAAACGTTGTCCTATACATATAATGTTTCGTCACACGGGCTAGAAACCATTATGACCCACAAATACTCATTTTTTGACAAATCCGTAAAAAAAATTGGAAAAAGTTATCAAAATACTGAATATCGGGACGTACCGTTATGTAGGGGCTATACCAAAACGTTGACCTATACATATAATGTTTCGTCACACGAGCGAGAAATCATTATGACCCACAAATACCCATTTTTAGACAAATCCGTGAAAAAATTGGCAATAATCATCAAAATACCGAATGTCGCGTGGTATCGTTTTATGGGTACTATACCAAAATGTGGACCGATATATCTCATTTTCAATACCAACCATCTTAGACACAATACAAATTGTTCTGCTAAATTTTGACGAAGTCAAATAATGTGGGCTGTGTCGTGATTTTAACAGACTGATAGACGGACATCGTTAAATCTAACTGACTAATATTTAGGGATGTTACAAACGGAATGACAATGTTAATATACCCTGCTTTCCAAGGTGGAGGGTATAAAAAGTGAATAGATACTGATTCAATTTTTTCAGAGTAAAATTTATAAAATTGGAAGTCTATTGTTTATGCACAAAACCATTTTGAACTTGACAAACAAATTCTAATAGATTGGTAATAGTAGATCTCCCTTTCATGAAATCGTGTGGACAAGGTGAAATTATGAATTTTAAGTAGTGTGATATTATTCGCGATACCAAAAGAAATAGGGAGTAATTAACAATTTTTAGTGAGAGGTACAAACATTTCACTAGCGCAAAATTATAGAATATTCTTTGGAACGTCATCACGACCTGGAGAGAACATAGTGTTTTTAATCCAGAGAAAACTTCGTCCTCTGTTTTTCAATATTATAGTTATAAGTACCGTTTAAAGTGTCCGGGGTATAAGATGATTGAAAAAAATCACTGAGTTATAAGAAGAATCACAATTACCATGTTTCATATTGCTGGAAAATTTCTGTGCCTTCCTTTTGGAATTTACAAATTTAAAAAAGCTTTTGCGATTATGCAGCAAATTTTATCTAATTTTTATTAAATGTTGAGAATAACATTTGGAGTTTTCAGATTTATATATATATTCCTTGCCGAACAATACTTTGAATATTATTCGCAGTATTCGACATTCTAAATTGTTTGAAAATCTGCTTTTCAAAATACGTAAACATCTCAGTGCAGGGGCAAACTAATCAGGACCCTGATCTAATCTAAATTATGTTTAACTGTAGGTACAGAGATAGATAATGCAAATTTACGTAGCTCAAGTTAAAGAAGTCAAACAAGGTTTGTTTTCCCAAAGTTGCGCCTATCAATAGAAACATTAGCAGAAATTAAATTCAGGGAAGAGTTTCTCAACTCGAGGTTTATCAACAACATAGGATGATACCCATCCTCTGGAAGTAGATAGGGAGAACATCAAGAAATCGAAATATTCAATGAAGTCAAAAAAATTAAGTCTAACATGTTTATAATATTTAACACACAATTTATTTGGTACAGACAAAGCTCAAATATCTTATCCTAAAAGTTATCAAATTTAGTTGGATAAGTCAAAGGTATGAAATCTAAAATATTCTCACACGAAGTCCAAGAAACCCAACCCAAATTAATGAAGAATTGTCTGTAGTAATGAAGACACTTTTGCAAATAAATCAGCATGGTTGAAATAAATTTCAAGTCCAGAATTATTTCATCACAAGTTAAGTAAGCAGTATTACCAATGATATTAAATTTTGCACAGATAAACTCGCTATTAGGATCCACTGAGACATCAATCATTTCTGTAGGAATCGGACTATGAACTGCTATTAGAAATTCACCTTTTCTCAATAATCTATCCTTTCTGTAAACTTAATAATTTACTCAGTGTCTAGGACATCACATTTTAACCACGCTTTTTATTCAGAAAAACACTTTTAAGGAAAACATCTTTCTCTTACATTTTGATAAAGTATCAATTTTTTTTGGCGCATTTAAGAAGTTTGCAGACCTATCGACAAATCAAGTTCTTTTACCAAAATATCATCGGACCAAAAGGAATTATTAACAATAATGGTAGTAGTACTATTTGAGTTTGTAGCATCCAATCCTTCACAATTAAGAAACTAGTTGTTATACCCTCCACCATACTATGGAGGGTATATTAACTTTGTCATTCCTCATACACATGTCTTACACAAACAAGTATATATTCTTGATCAGCGTAAAATTCTAAGTCGATTTAGCGATGTCCGTCTGTCTGCCCGTCTGTCTGTTGTAATCACGCTACCTTTCGAACGAATTGAGATAAAAGGCTTAAATTTTGCACACATGTTTATTTTTCCAGTAGGCAGGTTAAGTTCGTAAATGGGCCATGTAAGTCCACGTTTTATATAGCCCCCATATAACGGTACCTCCCGATATTCGGTATTTTGACGATTTTAGCGACATTATTCACCGAAATTGTTTCAAATTTGGTATTTGAAGTTTGTAATGGATACTACAGCCTATGACAGAAAATTGTCTATGCAGGTCCACGTCTTCGTATAGCCCCCATATAACGGTACCTCCCTATATTCGGTATTTTAACGAGTTTAGGTACAATACCCACCGAAATTGTTTGAGATGTCGTATTTGAAGTTCGTAATGGACGCTACAGCCTGTGACAGAAACTTGTCTATGCAGGTCCAGGTCTTCGCACAGCTCCGATATAACGGTACCCTATATACGACATTTTAATGATTTTAGCTACATTATTCACCGTTTATTTCAAGTTTCAAAGTTAAATTGAAAATTTACAACATTGTTCCAAATAGTGGAGGGTATTCAAAGTTCGGCCCGGCCGAACTTACTGCTTTTTAACTTTTTTGTTATTAGGAGAGGCATTAAGCGAAATCGGAAAATTTAAGCTTATTAAATTATCGAGACCTCAATTATTCGAACCGATATTGTCAACAACAACTGAAGTTTTTTTCCTCTTTGCAGAATCATCAGAGCATTCAAACCTTTTGACCAATTTTTCAAAATTTTTAAAAGTTAAATATAATTTTTTTAACTTATCGATTTCAGCTTTAGTTTCTTTAAAAATGCAATGATAATAATTTTATACTTTCTACCATTAAATCCACCACAATGAAGATGCAAAAAATTTATCGCAAATAAAGTAAGAGCAAGCCATTTTTATAACTAATAATGAAACTAATTAGATGAAATGCCAGTAAATGTTTTTAATATAAAACAAGTAAGCAAAGGCTATAGTCGTGCGGTCCGACCATGTGATACCCTACAACACTGCAATATGTTAGAAACCCTCTTCTGTCCATTTTGGAAGATTTCGCTTTTGAAATGATGTCATAGAGCACTGCCCAGATATTACCATTAGTTTTTTGGCCAGGGCCATTTGCCCAATATTTACGCACTCCGTCGTGCTGTTAGTTGTTGTGGTCCATTTTACAGCTAAATATAATCCAACGTTGTTGCTCTGTGTCGATTGGCTTCATTTGTGTGATCAGGAATTTTTTCTGATTTAGGTTCATTTGAACCACTAAATATTTTGCGTTCATCTTCAAAAGCAAGGGGCCTCTCTGATCTCCAAATTTAGACTCATCTGTATCATTTGCTTGTCCACGATATTTTGCTATATTCGTCAACGAAATCAGCATGAAAAAGGCAGATGTTCGCCTTTTGTATATTTTGAATTTCGCCTGTAAGTTATTTTCAGCGTTGCGGTAGAATGGAAATGTTGGTATTTTTTTACACAAAAAAGTAGTGATCCACCGATGTCCTAAACTCTAATTTCATGCGAGATTTCGCTTTTGAAATGAAAAAAATCGATAAAAAATATGAAAAAATAAAAAAAATGTCACAAAACACTACAAAATCTATATTAACATAATTATTGGTATCTTTTTATGCGAATTTCTTAAATTTTATTCTTTTAGGCCAGGAGGACATTCAGAATTGACAACATTTGTCAAAATCTGTCCAGCCATTCTTGAGATATAAGTATTCTAGATAACATTCCTTTGTATATACACATTGTATATATTTCGCTATATATATCCGATATATTTACTATCGGTATGTACGCAACGGTCAGAATTGACCTGTTCGTCTATTTGTGATTTCGCAAGGATTACAAATATTCGCGGTTTAATGGAAAATTTGACTTTTATTTAACACAAATATTACTTGATGACCATTTAAATTGGAAGACTTCTGCTCAGCCCTAATCTCTAGCCCCATGCTAAATTCCGCGTCGATTGGTCTATAATTGCGACCTGTAGAGTAACTGCAAAATCATTAAATTTTTCAGTTTTTGGTCCATTTCTACCCCTAAATATTCTGGCCCCAGTCTGACCTCCATTCTAAATTTCGTGAAGATCGGTCCATAATTGCGACCTGTACATTGATTATAAATTAACATGGACAGACGTCGGACGGACATACATTGCTAGATCGACTCAACTCGGCGAGATAGGAAGATCCATATATACTTTCCTATGTGGGAAACCAATATTTCGAGGTGTTACATAATTTGTGGACCAATCAAACTTATAATACCCCCAGCACATAGTTTTGTAGGGTATAATTAGTAGTTAAATTTTGTGATGTGAACACTGTGGAATAATCAATATGCAGGGTGAGATGAAAAAACTCCTACCAACTTCAGACTGCTGTCAATTCTAAGCCACTCGTCCGACAGCTGTTAAAATTATTTCACTGACAGCTCATTATATTGTTTACAAGCGTACAAAAGCATTTTGGTTAAAATTTTCAGAAACAAAGTTATTCGAGATGGAAATCAAGCGTGATGGTGTGATTTCTTTATATTTGGCTGGAAAACCATAAGTGGCTATCGTTAGAGTACTCCAGCATTTAAATGTGAATAAATCTTTTGTGTCTCATACCATCGCTCGTTACTGTGGTACTGGTAGCGTAGCCCGAAGCCAAGGAAGTGGACGTAACAAAACAGCAACATCAGCAGAAAAGTAAAGAAGCGACTTCATCGAAATCCACGTCGCAGTGGCCGAAAAAATGGCTCGTGAGCTGAACATATCGCAATATTCCATTCAGCAAATATTGAAAAATGAGCTCGGGGTAAAGCCATTGAAATTCCAAATAGTGCAAGAACTTACACCACAACAGAAAGAAAATAGACTCAAACGAGCTAAAGATTTGCTTCGCTTGGCCGAAAGAGGTGAACTGCCGTTTTCTCCGATGAGAAAACATCGTTGTCCAGCAGTTTATAAACAAACAAAATTATATGTAAGTAAGTTATAAGTAAGTGTAGAGTAATGGGGGAAAAGAAAATACAATGAGAAATAAAACAATTAGGATTAGTTTCTTTTCTTGCAAAATTTGAATTGCTTTTGGTGTGTGTTTTTTTCGACAATAAGGTTACCTCTTTTCAATTATGGTGTGTTGGCGACAGTGGCCGTGATGGTTATTCGTTCAATGACTAAAGACAAGTGAACGCAGAGGTTCTAGGTGATCGCAGAGGATCCCATGTCTGTCTACTAATACAACTACAACTACTTCCAATGAGAGCATGTGTAACAAGGTGAGGTTACCGACAACAACCAATGTCCAGCGACGATCCGCTCACTACGGTCTCCGCCAGGGGAGTTGTAGAGGAGATGCCTGTGCGCCAATCAGCATCCGTGATTGATCGAGTAAGGGAAGTTGAGGGGCAAAGTATCTAACTTATACATTGCCGCCCACCTCGATATACATGCATGTGTATCAACTAAATAAAGCTCAAAGGAATTATGTTATATATTAATTCATGTGCAATAAAGTTTATAAGTTATAGGTTAGGACGTAAGTTCAGTTTATTTGTGAGCATTTTATTCAAATAATTTTAATTCATATAATTAGATATCTATACCGCGGCAATTACAAATTGACGGGGCCGAAATTACCCAACCAAACCAGGTATTTTTCGCAAACAACAGACTTAATTATGTAACACGACTAACTTGACGACTGGTCGCCTAACAATACCCTGAGCAGTTCAGACGTTTACAACGCGAACGTTACCGTCATTACCGGGATGTGTCTCGACTACACGTCCTAGTTTCCAAGAAGTAGGTGGAAGTTTTTTCATGCCTAATGACTACTAAATCATTGATTGCAACATTTCTCTCTGGATAGTTACATTTATAACGCTTATTCAAACTAAACAAATACTCTTCTTTCCACCTAAAGCAGAACTGATGCGTCAATGCCTTCAGTTTTCTATACCGATTGACTAAACTCAATGGCGATTCTTCAACAAGGGGTTCTGACGGAGCAAGAAGGGGGGCACCTATAAGAAAGTTTGCGTCGCAGCGAATTTTCATTCCATAAAAATGGACTCATAACATTCTGAGGCGAATCACCAATGTTCAGGCTGTGAGGAAATTCAGAACGTATGGGAAGTGGGACAGCGTAACGACACTTCGAGTTTCTCGTAGTTGTGGACCGGAAATTTTACAACAACATATCTACTGAACGACAGTCAAAAAGGTTTGGGTCAGCCAACTGGAGATTTGGCAGAGAACGAACTAAAGCAGGGTCAACAGAAAAGGATGGAAGGTTACTAGAAATTTTGGGGAGAACAAAAGCATCGGTTTTCAACAAAATTGAAGCACTTAAGCGAGAACTTATACAAATTCGACAGGTTTTTCCAGAGGTAACGGAAGACGAACCATTTACACCAGAAATGGTTGCAAGAGTGGATCGAGACGAAAACTTCAATCTATTTTGAAGGTTCTCAGTTATAAAACTAGCCTCAGACGCAGGGTCAATGAGGGCTCGAACAGGATAAGAATTTTCTTCGTGAACAATATTTACCATGGCGGTACTGAGAAGGATTCGCGAATTATGCGATGTATGAAACACTTGACGGTTCATTACAGTCGGATTAGCACCAGTGCATGTAGAGGCAACATTATCTTGATTAGAATTGGAATGAGTTCTTGGGACTCGAACTGTAGGCGAAAAATTTAAAGGGGAGCTATTTGTAGGTACCGATCGATTGGGTTTATGCATGAGGGTATGATGTTTTTCATGGCATACATAGCAGCTATGTGCACTGGGACAATTACTAACAGAATGACCTCTTGACAAACAATTGAAACACAAGCCATACTTTTTTACAACAGCAATTTTTTGATCGAAAGACATCTTTTTGAAACGATGACAAGAGTAGAGCGCATGGTTTTGATTAGGGCATACAACACAACGATGTTTTGGATAAGATTTTACTGTATCAGAGGAAGTTTTCGCCAAATGTGCCTTAACGGTGCGTTGGTTTGGGGATTTTGATGAATCTATACCTTTTATGTCCCGCAAACAGGCAAGCGTCTGAATTCTCTCCGTGAGGAACGAATTGATCTGAGCCCATGACGATAAGGAAGACTTATCTGTGAGACTCTGTTCCCAGAGTGTCACCGTAAGTTTTGGCAGACGCTGAATACAAATAAAAACTAAAATAGTGACAATGTCATAGACTGACATGGCAGATAAACAACCGTTAATACCTCTCTGTAAAGTTTTAAGGCCTGACCTAACGATGGAAGATTGAACGAAAGCTTTAAATGACTATTGACTAGAATTCTTTTGTTGTCATAAGCACCCTTAAGAGCTTTCCAAGCCAGAACAAAACTTTTATTAGTGAGTGAAAACTTCGACACAATTTCCCTAGCCTCACCTTGAATTTTTTTAATTAAATGACATAACCTCTCAATATCAGTTAGTCGGGAATTATTTATGAACATTGCAGAAAATAAATCCCGGAACGTGGGCCACGACAAAAAATCTCCGTGGAAATCATCTATATCGCACGGCGGTAAATTAAGATTATGCATGGTGTCGGAACCACAAGGCGGTAAACTCCAATTCGAAACTGAGATATCCGAAGTACTCTGAATATCTGGATAAGCAATATTGGATAAGGGTGGCAAACTATTATTCAATACATGGTTTGGATTGGTTGTACCTGACTGTGAATTATTCGACCTATTGCATGACCGCGCCACCGAAACCTGATTTTGGACATTCTGGGGGGTACTAACACGAATTTCAGCTGGGGTGGAAGGAGGTGTCTTCACAGACTTGAGTTTCTGCAACAGTTCGGTTATTTCCGATAAACATTCAACGAAGTTTTCCCTGGTGGACTGATATTTTTCATCAGCAGAAGCAATTCCGTCTGAGGTAGTACCCTCAACGGTTATCAAATAATCAAGATACTTTTCGTAAGTAGCCTTGACCTTGTACAAGTCCTGAAGTTCGGTGTTTCGAATTTCTAAATTGAAAACCGTGTGAGTTTCTGCCTTAATCAATTTAAAAGCTGCGGCAAATTTAACAACATTATCGGTTGCCCGAATAAATTGAATTAGTGGAGTGACCGACATGGTTTCAGAATTCGATTCCGACAAATACTAATAAAATATTCAGCAAAGAACCCACAAAGGAAAACTAAGTGGAAAGAAGATTGACTTCCCAAAAATTTACCAAAGAAATAGCAAAAAAGAACAAAAAGGTTATTTAGAATTGAAATGTATGTATTAAATATATTTAAATTGGGGATATTTTTCAATCAATATTGGAAAAATTCGAAAAATAAGAAAAATTGATAAATTGACACACCGATTTGAGTGACAAAAATTAAAAAAAGTCCAAAAACATCTTTTTTATTAAATATTATCAAAAAAATTAAAATTATTCTCTCAAAATTTTATTTTTTTTAAATTCACAATTTTCTACTTGAACCCACTGTGCAGTGGTGAATAACGAATACCGCACAAAGAATAAAACACAAGCAGTGTTTGGTGGTCAAACAGTGACGGGGTGGGTTAACTACCACACTACGAGCTGACCGACGACAATGATCGCAACGGATATCGCACAAAAGAAAATAAAACACAAGCAGCGTCAGCAGAGCGCTCAGTGTGTGTGGGTAAGCAACTGCCTCGCTACGAACTAACCAACGACGACGAACCAACAGTGAGAGTTGGAGAAATAAATAAGTTGTTGTTATAGTTGTTGGTTAGTAGACTGACGCTAGAAAAAAGCGTTTGGAATTTTAGGGATTATTGTTATTGCAATGACAAGACAAACAGACCAACGAAAATGACCAAACAGTGTGTGTTGGGGCGAGGTACGGAGGGATTTAGCAATTGTTGGTATGTTTGGATGTTAATTAGAAAAAGCGGCACTTGCAATGTGGTGATTTTAGAGTAATAGCGAATTGATGAGATGTAAAAGAGATCACTCGACAAAGCAGAAATGTGTGGGGAATATTGGAATAACCGAACACAAAATTATGCACACTACAGCGGTAGGTTATTTTATAAACAGAAATATATTTCTTTTTGATAAATTCGAATTAGTAAAAACACAAATTAAACGGGAAATTCGATTATTTCGCAATAAAATGGAAAATAATGCAAATAAATCTCGATTTAAAGGAATCTTTAATATATTTTTCAGCTAAATGAAATTGTTGCGGACTGTATATTTAAAGATACCACGACTAAGGGTAAAACAAAGGCGACCAGTACCGCAAAGAAAACGAAAACTAACACTTTTCACTTATTTTTTTTTCAAAATAAATAGCACTCTAAGCTCACAATAAAACATTTCACTGAACTTACGTACCTTTTTGATGTTGATGAATAGGATGACGTTGATGCGGTGGTGCGATTAATGAGGGGGATGTATGTTTTGCAGTTGATTCCTTTGTAAAAAGATAACAAAAAAACCACAACAATTATGGTGTGTTGGCAACAGTGGCCGTGATGGGTATTCGTTCAAAGACTAAAGACAAGTGAACGCAGAGGTTCTAGGTGATCGCAGAGGATCCCATCGAACTTTGGGGTCAAAAATCTGGGGTCCCGGGTCCGTCCCAAAAAAAAAAAAATAGTTTCCCGGGATAATAATAATACCTAATAATAATAATAAAAATACCTACCACTAGAAAAAAATTTCGAAAAAGTTGAAGAGTTTTTCTAAACTAGAGTTTAGCCGTTAAATTTAACAAATTAAAAATCAGTAAGTTCGGCCGGGCCGAACTTTGAATACCCTCTACCATTTGGAAAGAATTTGGAAATTTTTAAAATATAAAATCATTAAAAATTCTGTCAAATCTTTGAAAATACGGAATATAGCCGTTATATTGGGGTCTATACGACGTGGACCTACATAGGCATTGTTTGTCATAAGTCATTATCATATTAAACGGTGAATAATGTAGCTAAAATCATCAATATATGGTATATAGGGAGGTACCGATACATCGGAGCTGTGCGAAGACCTGGACCTGCATAGACAATTTTCTGTCACAGACTGCAGTTCCCATCACGAACTCTAAATACGTAATTTGATTAGGGAGGTACTGATATATGGGGCCTATACGAAGAACTGGACCTGCATAGACAATTTTCTGTCACAGACTGTAGTTCGCATCACGAACTCTAAATTCGTAATTTGAAACAATTCCGGTGAATAATGATCATCAAAATACCGAATATTGGGAGGTACTGTTATATGGGGGCTATACGAAGACGTGGGCTTGCACAGACAATTTTCTGTCATAGACTGTAGTATCTACTACGAACTTCAACTACCAAACTTGAAACAATTCCGGTTAATAATGTCGCTAAAATCATCAAAATACCTAATATAGGGAGGTACCGTTATATGGGGGCTATACGAATACGTAGACCTGCACAGACCATTTTCTGTCTTAGACGCTAGTACCTATTTCGAACTTCAAATACCAAATTTGAAACACTTCCGGTGAATAATGTCGCTAAAATCATCAAAATACCGAATATCGGGAGGTACCGTTGTATGGGGGCTATACGAGGTCGTGGACCTGCATAGACAATTTTCTGTCTTAGGCAGTAGTATCCATTTCAAACTTCAAATCCCAAATTTGAAACAATTCCAGTGAATAATGTCGCTAAAATCATCAAAATAACGAATATTGGGAGGTACCGTTATATGGGGCTATATAAAAACGTGGACCAACATGGTCCATTTACGAACTCAACCTGCCTACTGGAAAAATAAACATATGTGCAAAATTTTAGCCTTCTATCTCAATTCGTTCGAAAGATAGATTTACAACAGACAGACGGGCAGACAGACGGACATTGCTAAATCGACTTATAATTTTACGCTGATCAAAAATATATATACTTTGTTGGGTCTGACATGAGTATATTGAGGAGTTACAAAGGGAATGATAAAACAAATATACCCTCCATAGTATTGTGGAGGGTATAAAAATGGATTCGATTTAAAATGACTAACTCAATATTTTGTACAAAATATTACAAAATGTTGTTCGATAACGCAAATGTTTAGTAAATGAGAGTGAGTGAAATGAGCAATGTTGACAGTTGTGTTACTGAGAAAAAAATGTACAGTAATATTAGCTTATTGAAAAAAAGCTGCATTGAGGCCGATGCAAAAAATTTAGAAAATTTGTGGCATAATTTGCATAGTTCAGGTCCGAAATTTAGTTTACAGGTCCGATATTTAAAAATGGAATTCGAGTTGAAATATATACAAATTTCTCTGACAGGAAATTGTTTATGGAGATTAACGTTTCGTAAATATAGCCCTTATATACCGATACATCATCCCGATATTGTCGACTAATCATTTATGTATACCGCTTGCGGGCAAATTGCCGGAAAGAATTATGTCAAAATTAGAAGCTGAACAAATCTGTGGTTTTGCCCATCATTTCCTATGAATGTCTTATCTAGGGACACGCATTACTATACAATGTAAGTAGTTCAAACAGGGATCTACCCCGGCACGGGAGCCGGAGTCTTCTATGATCTATCGGACGCGTCCACAGGTTACGGATAGTGAGACGCCCAATAGATATATTGCGCAGCTGCGAATTAAATAAACAGTCGCGGACAGCTCAGCGGTACCAGGTGGAGAGTCTCGGATCAAATATCTGAGTGCCCGTGATCATTGGTTCGACAGGGCGAATAGCTGGCGCCTCTAAATAACCAGCGATCGGTGTTGGTCTACCGAGATAAAGGACTCCCTAACGCTGGGGTGTTACATAACCGTGCCCAAACTGTTGCCTCACTGATAACTGGGGCCTCAGTGAGTAGCAGGCTTAGATGCCAACTCCTTACCATCGTCTCCTCAAAAGTACGAGATTCATATGGAGAAGAAAATGTATAAAGAAAAAAAAACAAACCTAAAAACCTCTACATCAAGGGGAAATTCGTAGGTCATTTCCGATGACTCAAGCTTCCATCGGCAAGACGCCATCGACGTAGGTGCTGACAGCAATCCTACACTCGCGAAGGCGCCGACCCGAAAAAGGCAAAAGCAAAACGGGATTACTAAAGGTCGGTAAAGTTCTGTAAGAAATTTACCGGTCGGAAACCACACAGACTATGGAGAGAAAAAGGATCCTGATCAAGATGAACCTCAAGGCAGTCAAAAAGTTCAAAAATAACCACCCGCGACTACCGAGTTGCTCTCTTGATCAGGTTGCTCTAGGTCTCCTACAATCTGTTATCAATAGGAGGGAAGACCCACTCGTAGATCAACTTTCCGTTGAGGACCCTGTGGTGATCAGCAAACCCATTACCTCCTGCCAAGAGCTGCAGAAGACGTAAGGCTAGCAAGTCAGAGCATATGGCAGCCCGGCAGTTCCGAAGGAAACCGGCCGCTCTTCTCGCTCAGCATTGAAGAGAGGTCGGTCTACCGAGGAACCACTTCCTGAGGACAAAAACACATCTACGACTCAGACCTCCCAGCCAAATCATACAAATCCCATTCCGTCTATCAGCAAGCCGATGTAACCAACCCGACTCCGGCTCAAAGCCTGTAAAAAGCCACAAGGAAGCGGTCAAGCCACAATCGGCAAGCGAAACAGGACGGAAGATTAAGCAAACCCAGACCATCTACCCAGACAATCTTCGAGTAGAGGTCATCGATAAAGCTGAACCGGAAGGCAAAATCAGCGAGAGTCGATAGGTTCTAATCGAAGATCGTCTGAAGGTGAAAGGGATCCAAAGAGGTTGCAGTTTGGAGGCGCTACCCTTTGCAAGGGCGTGAAGTCATCTGCTGTGAAAACGAGGTATCTAAATAATTCCTGGTCACCACAGCTTGTCGGCTGTATCCTTGAAGGAGATCCCCTGCCGTAAAGTATTGACAGCGTGGGTGCCATCACCATCGATGGATGCGGCAAGTATTCTGACGATATCCCGCATACAAAACCCCAACCTCAGAACAGATAACTGACGTATCGTCAGTTCAAGCACTGAGGGGATGTCCTGGTTATTGTTAGGGTTCTACTGTAAACATTCAAAAACTAGGCATCATTGTTATTATGCATGCACACATACATACACTACCCTCAGCTACACTCTTTCTCACTCACTCCGTCTTTTTCAGTCATTCAGACAACTCAGTCACTGCACAGCACATTTGTCTTACACTCCAAGTCGTAACGCGCTCCATCACATTTGTAACGTATTTTAGTTTCAGAAATAACCAGAATAAATCTTGCTCAAGTTTGTTAACTTATCAACAAGTCTTTTATTAAAAACGTAAAATCACAACTAAATCAAGCGATAACATTGTGAAATTACTAGCTGAACAGCAAACGACTATGAATCTTCAAACGCAGTTATTACAACAATTAACCAATCTACTTCAAGCACAGAGTACTGGAAATACCAACAATGCTACGAGTCCCAGCACTTCAAAAGCAGCATTAATGGAATCTCTTTCGCATTCCATAACAGACTTCGTTTATGAACCGGAGAGCGGATTAATTTTCCAAGCGTGGTACAACCGCTACCAACACGTTTTCGAGAAAGAAGCCCAATCCTTGGACGATCATGACAAAGTTGCGTTACTCTAGAGAAATATGTCAAACAGTGTTCACGAAAGATTCTGGAACTACGTTCCTCCAAAGAATCCAACAGAAATGAGTATCAAGGGCACCCTAGAGAAACTTAACAAACTATTTGGTAAGGTAGAAACTCAAGTCTCTCAACGCTACAAGTGTTTACAAATAAAAAAAACTTGATGGAGAAGACTATAAGGAATACGCCGGTAGAGTCAACTTACAGTACAAACTCTTCGAACTAAATGAAATGCAAGTGGATCAATTCAAGTGTCTAATGTTTACAATAAAGCAAAGACAACGACATTCGCTTACGTTTACTCAAATTGCTAGATGAAGCAAAGGACTCCACAACTCTAGACACTCTTGTAGATGAAACTCAACGACTCACGGAATTGAAAACAGACAATACATTGATCGAGCATCAATCGCAATCAATTTGCGCAGTTAAGAAATTCGCCAAGAACAACAACAAACTTTCCCATAAAATTCTTAAAACGACCTGCTGGTTATGAGGATATATGCATTACTCAAAATACTGTCCATTTAAAAATCATAAATGTTCACAGTGTCAGCAGACAGGTCACAAGGATAACTTTTGCAAAAGTGCAGAACAAGGCAAGTCCACTACAGACAAAGCCAAAGTCAAGTCGGACAAAACAAAATACAACGCCCACACAAAACAAAAGATACTGCAACAGACGTAAATTCCAACAGCATCAGCCTAATCGGAAAGTGTCAATGCAACGCAGCGGTATCAGACAAAACACTAAATCTACAATGCTACGTCACGGAAATCGATAACTTAAACATTATGGGTATCGACTGGATACAAAGTTTTAACCTTTGGGACAAACCAATTTCAGCTTGGTGTAGCCAAATATCAAACGATGAATACATATCTAACCTGATCAGTATCCTTTGCCTACTCCTGAAGAAATTCTATCAGAATGTCACGATTGCACGATATTTAGTCATTTAGATCTCTCTGACACATACCTTCAAGTAGAACCCGACGACCAAAGCAAAGACTTGCTAACTATTAATACTCACAAAGTGTTATACAGATTTAATCGCCTCACTCCAGGTATCAAATCAGCACCACGATCCTTCCAGCGAATCATGGATGAGCTATGCACAGGCATCCAAGGAGCACGAGCGCATATAGACGACATAGTCTTGGCAAGTAGATCTCTTCACGATCACAAAACTAATCTTAATTTGTTATTACAGAAAATTCAAGATTACGGTTTCAAACTCAAATTCGAAAAATGTCAATTTTTCAAACCATCAATCAAATATCCTGATCAAATCATAGACAAAAGCGGCATACGCCCTGATCCAGACAAAATTCTTGGAAAACAGAACCTTAAGGTCCTGAAAACATTTCAGAAGAACGATCCTTACTGGGCTCCATAAACCACTATGGAAAGTATGTCTACAACATGAGAAATATCCGAAAACCACTAGATGATCTCTTAAAAAGCGATCACAAATTCCTTTGGACCAAATTCAAACGTATTCTAACATCGGATTTACTACTAACTCATTACAACCCATCACTGCCAATTCACATTGCAGCAGACGCATCATCACATGGCATCGGAGCGGTAATATACCATATTTACCCAGACAACGGTGTCACGGTCCAACGGAACGAAATTACACACAAATCGATAAAGAAGGACTAGCACTAGTTTTCGCCGTACAACGTTTCCACAAAATGATTATCGGAAGAAAATTCACCCTACATACCGACCATAAACCATTGCTCACAATATTTGGTTCCAAAAAAGGTGTTCCGGTCCATACTGTAAAGAGGTAACAACGCTGGGCTCTTATCCTTCTCACCTACGATTTCGATATAAAATATACCAATACTAAGGATTTTAGACACGCAGACGTTCTGTCAAGATTGATAAACGCACATGAAAACCCATCAGATGAGTACATCATAGCTTCCATCAACCTAGAAAAAGACACAAGGTATGATATCACAGACGCCGTATCAACACTCCCAGTTAATTTAAAAAAGATACAAATTGCTACTAAAAACGATCCAACCTTACTCCGAACTACGTATACAACGGCTGGTCAGAAAACAAAAACAACATAAATTCATCAATTATTCCATACATCAACAGGCAAGATTCAATATCAATAACAGATTGTTTTATGTTCAATACGCGCATAATAGTACCAGAATGCTACAGAAAACCAATTCTCAAACAACTGCATCGCGGACACATAGGAGCAGAAAGAAGCAAATCTATCGCACACAGCTACGTATATTGGCTGAACATTGACAAGGACATAGAGACTTACGTCAAGAAATGCAACAATTGCCAAATTGCAGCAACAAGTCTAATCAAAACCAACCAACCGAACGTGTTCACATAGATTGCGCAGGTCCTGTAAGAAGCATTTACTACCTCGTAACAGTGGACTCATATTCCAAATATCCTATCATATGAAACTTCATCAACCACGACCGCAGCAACATTAAGGTTACTAAAAACTTATTGTTCACAATTTGGAAATACAGGACAAATCGTATCCGACAACGGAACAAAATTTTTCTTAACAGATTTCGAATATTGGTGTTCTCAACGAGCAATAAAACACACACGAACAGTTCGATATCGCCCAAGTTCCAATGGTCAAGCAGAAACGTCTATAATCAAAAAAATCAAAGGATAGGTGACTGCATCTAATGCACTACAAACATTCCTAGAAGTGTATCGTTCAACACCGAGCAAAAGCTCACCTCATGAACTTTCTCCAGCGGAATCATTCCTAGGCCGAAAAATACATACAGTATTCGACTTAATAACAAAACCTCCACAAGCGAGTCAAGAGAGAAATGCAAATGGAGGAACAGTACAACCGTAAACACGGCACCAAACTACGAAATTTCAACACTGGAGATCTTGTCTACGCTAAACACTTCACATGTAATAAAAGCTACTGGGTTCCAGTGAAATTATCAACAAAGTGGGAAATGTTACCTACAACACTCTTATTCAAGTGAATAATCGACAAATTCTCGTGAGATCTCACGCAGATCAACTCAGACTAAGAGAAGACGATCACGATTTTGTAGCTGCAGAGCAAAATGATAAGATTTCACAACTCCACCATCATCACCGATTAAGCTTCCACAACGCATCACTTCTCGAAGACATCCTGTACAGCCAATATCCAGGACCCCCGAGTAAACATTCAAAAACTAGGCATCATTGTTATTATGCATGCACACATACACACACACTACCCTCAGCTACACTCATTCTCTCTCACTCAGTCTTTTTCAGTCATTCAGACAACTCAGTCACTGCACAGCACAATTGTCTTAGACTCCAAGTAGTATCGCGCTACATCATATTTGTAACGTATTTTAGTTGCAGAAATAACCAGAATAAATCTTGCTCAAGTTTGTTAATTTATCAACAAGTCTTTTATTAAAAACGTAAAAGCACAACTATATCTTTTACACAATCGTAAGAGTACAACAGTTATGAAGGTAGTATTGATACGGATGGCCAGGACTATCTTCAAGCTCGTGGGGGGCAAGTTGCATTTCGGAACGGGTTGGATCCGTTTCCGACTGGCACCACTGCCTTGGGAGGAAGGAAACAGCAGCTACTTATCATCATGCAGATTAAGTTGCATCACTGAAAAGCAGCTGCTGCCGAACTCCTTCTATCCTCACGAAAGCTGAAGTAGACATAGCCCTGGTACAAGAATCCTATATCTACAACGAAAGGGTGAATGGACAGTCTTTTAGGCAGTCTCCAATGGTGACAAGGTGAGGACGTGCATTGTTGCTAAAGAAATTAAATCTAATCTTCCTTGGTAATTTCAGTGAAGGAAATACTACGGTGGCGACTGGAGACAAAATCCGGGGGATTCTCATCTTCATATCTCTTTACCTATCGTACGAGCGGCGCGACCCTCCCACCCACAAAGTAGAGAAGCTGCTCACAGATCCAAACGGCAAAGGGCATCGCATCATAGGCTGCGATGCCAACGCCCACCAGTTTCAATGGGGCAGCAAAGATACTAATGCCAGAGGTGAGTCCATTTTTGATTTTATCTTAAAATATAATCTCAAAATATGTAATAGGGGCAATAATGCAACTTTTAAAATTAAAGATCGACCTCACCCTAACTAACAAGGATGAATTTCTTATAGAGGACTGAGTGCTCCTTTTCAGATTACTGACAGAGATAAGATAGTTTTCAAAAAATCTGTAGAAGGCATTCATCAGAAACCTCATAGAAAGCCAAGGAAGACAAATAGGGAGAAATTTGCGGAATTGTCTATACCTAAGCTTCGCCGTTTCGACAAAATGGCCTTAACCTCAAACTCTGACATAGACAACTCCGTAAATGTGATAACAATGTGATAGTTAGCAACCCTGTTGTGATTAGTGTCAAAAAATTATGGTGCTCCGTGCTTGTGAAAAAAATTAAGTTATATGTTTTATTAAATTAATTAATCTGGTAAAAAAGTGTATTAAAGTGTTCAATAGTGATTTTGTAACTCAAAGTGATAATTGGTGTAGTGTTTTAAAATTTTGTTTTGTCTTTTAAAGTAAGATCAATTTTCAAATTGTGTAGTTGTACATTCTCCTTTTATCCTCTTTCTTTTGTTACATTAGCTAATTAGTTGTTGTAACATATCGTCTTGTTTTGTTTGTCATCTCATAAGAGTTGCCAACATTTAAGAATTTAAAAAAGAATAAAATAAATAAATAAATAAAAAATTCCAGCTACAGATCTAATCTTGAAAAATATAGCTGTAACTTGTGTATTAAAAAAGAAATAATTATAATTAAAATAAATAATAATTATAATAATAAATGTCGTGCCCTTTTGAATTATGTAATATTGTTGCAGAGGATGAATTGTGTGTTACCTGTTGGTTTTGTCTTAATCAATGGCATGCAAAATGTGCTAGGATTAATGCAAAAGTTGTAGACACAATTAGAAATAATGTTGGTGTTCGTTGGTGTTGTGTGCAATGTAGGAAACTCTCTGCAGACTTTTATAATTTTGTAAAGGATTTGCAGTCGGAATTGACATCGATGAAAAAAGATTTTTCCTCACTATCACTCCGATTCGAGAATTTCTCTACATTGTTTGAGAAATACCAAGAATTAGATGAGTTTGTGTCGTCACCGTAAGTTTCTGGCCAGAAACGCAAAAGGGCTGCGAAAAAGGCACCAACTAAGGGAATGCCTAGTCGCAAAGCAATAGTTTCTGTGGAGAACACTGTTCCACAACCGGTTTCAGTTAATATCACTGAAACAACTGAGACTGGACGTGAACAGTCGTATGCCAGTGTTGTTACACACCCAGTTCCGGTAGATAACAGCGGTATAGGTAAAGGGGTAAATAATCCTGAAGTTATGAGTATTGATAGTGAGGTTTCTAAGAAAACCTCCCAATCTACTCGTAACATACAGGAATTATCACTTCCTTCACTTATCACTAGTGATCGTCCCGAGACTGCTACTGGCAAAACTCAACCTGTCCAAAGGTCATTATCTATGGCTCCCGCCATGAAAATGATATTTGCAACAAGGTTTGCGCCAGAAACAACGGCCGATGACATAATGTATTATATAAAATCAAAAATTGAGGGAGATTACTTTTTGAGATGCTATAAGCTCCGATCTGCATTTTCTGAAAGTAGATCTTCTTTCAAAATCGTTGTGCCTGAAAATATTTTTGTACAGTTGATTTTAAAAGAATTTTGGCCTGCTAGGGCATTTATTAAAGAATTTGTGGAGAGATCCGATAATTTAGCTCATTTGCCTCTTAGACCAGATTCGGTGCCAAAAAACTAAATGACTCATTTTCTATTTGCTATCAGAATGTAAGGGGGCTTAATACAAAATTAACCAGTTTATATACTGATAGCATTGGTTTCAATTATAATGTATTGGTTTTCTCCGAAACTTGGTTAAAAACATCTGTATTAAATAGTGAAATTTTATGTTCAAAATATCAAATATAGAAAAAATAGAAAAGATTGTGTTTGTAAAAAAGGTGGTGGCGTCCTTATTGCAGTTGATACCAAATATACCACTAATTTAATTGATCTAAATGATTTTCTTGATATAGAATTTGTTGGTGTTTCCATTGAATTGGGCATATCTAAATTGTTTGTAACTTGCTCTTATATTCCTCCTTCATCTTCACTTGACATTTATAATCAGCATTTATCAGCAATAAATTTAATCACTGAAAAATGAAAGATTCCGATCGCATTCTGATCCTTGGGGATTTTAATATGCCCTCCATTAGGTGGCTTCCAATGCCAGATTCTGAAGCTTTGATTCCTTTGCCACCCGAAATGAACAGTACCCAGTATACATTTGATGTTATAAATAGTTTGTGTGACTTAAATCTTTATCAAATAAACAGTGTGAAAAATTCCCTCGGCAAAATTCTTGATTTGGCGTTTGTAAATATAACACAGCATTTTGATATATTCAAAATTCCTCCAATATGCACTCCTGAAGATATATACCATCCAACTTTATATATCTCCATGACTCACAGTTATGTAATTGAAGAAAGTCAGCCCGACTCATTTAAAACTGTCCTTAATTACAAAAAAACTAATTTTAGAAAATTTAATACCCTCATTTCCTCCGTAAATTGGGCTTCTGTGTGCCTGTGTAACAGCCATAAAGATTTAGAATATGAAATTGATAAATTTTATGATATTTTAAATAGATTTAAACTGGAATGTGTTCAAAATTAATTATTGCAGTAATTTCACAGAAAATTCAATCTATATTGAGTCCATATCAGCATGGTTTTCGTAGTGGTCTTTCAACTACAACAAATCTTATACAATTTACGTCAACAGTAATAAAATGATTTGTTCAGCGTAAAAAAACTGATACAATTTATACTGATTTAAGTAAAGCTTTTGATAGGGTTAATCATGAACTCCTAATATATAAATTAAATTATATGGGTTTCAACACAAACTTAGTCAAATGGATATCATCTTACTTAAAAGATAGATCACAACTAGTTTTGTTTGAAGGGTATCTATCCAAAACGATTAACGTTCCATCGGGTGTTCCGCAAGGAAGTCACCTTGGACCGGCCCTCTTTCTTTTATTTATCAACGATTTACCTAATTCCATAAATTACTCGAAATTGTTAATGTACGCAGATGATGTTAAATTATTCATTTCCCATAATTGTGATAAACGAGCCAGTTTACTTCAAAACGATTTAGATGGCCTTTTTAAATGGTGCAAGTTAAATTGTATGGAGTTAAATTTAAGCAAATGTAAGCATATGTGCTTCTCCAGATCTTCTTCTCTGATATTACAATATAATATTGACGGTCATTCATTATCAACTGTAGATTCATTTGTCGATCTAGGCCTCTTGATGGATCCAAAATTAAATTTTAATAGTCATGTAATAACAATGGTAAATAAAGCAAATGGTGTTTTAGGTTTTGTTAAACGGTGGGCCAAAGAATTTTCTGATCCATATATAACAAAACAGTTATTTACGTCTCTTGTTAGACCTATATTGGAATATGGTTCTGTTGTATGGGATCCTCAATGTGCAATATATTCAGATAAAATAGAATCCGTGCAAAAACAATTTCTGCTATTTGCCTTACGAGGTTTACATTGGAATAGTGATTTTGTTTTGCCTTCTTATGCTAGCAGGCTAAAATTAATTAGATTGCCTACACTTAAAAGCAGACGTATTATGTTGAACTCCATGTTTGTACTAAAAATATTAAATGGTTATATACCTTCAGATTTCCTAATCTCATCTATTAGAATTAATGTTCCTTTTAGATCTAGTAGATACTACCAATTATTATATACTGATTTTCACCGCACGAATTATTCAATGGGCGAACCTCTCAATAAAATGTGTGTTGACTTTAATGCTGTGTATTGTAATGTAGATTTTGGTATGAGTTTAGAAGTTATTAAATCTAGAATAATTTTATTTTTAAACAATTAAAATACATGTTTTATTATTTGACAAACTAGCTGATGAATTAGATTCTGTAGCTGGTTTTCAATTTCCTACTGAATTCCCATTATGATGCGGATCATGATGTGTACGCGATCCCTCCGTAAAGGGAGGTCGCCCCCTCGGTCGGCAGGGGTGGGAATGTGAGGCGTGGGAACGTTCGAAAAAAAAAGTGTCTTGCTTGAGTGCTGTATGTCCGCTTACCCACCCGGACAAGAAATGCCAACCAGTTTGGTTGTCAAAACATTTATCCAAATTGAGGAGGGACAGTAGGCGACTGTACAATAGAGCCAACTATAAAACATCCTTTAACAAGTACAATAGTGAAATCAAGAAGGCTAAACGTATATCTAGGGTATCCTTTACTGAGTCAATAGAAAGTGTAAACGATGCTGCCAGATTCCGTAAAGTTCTTTCGAAGGACCCTAAATACATAGGATGTATAAAGCGGACTGGCGGTACGTGGACTGACTCCGGATAAGAGACTCCTAATCTGTTAGCCAGCACACACTCCCCTAACTGTACTGACGCGGTAATGACTCGGTAAACCGATCAAGCGTATCGTAACTATTCGGCTGGGGACCTAAATCTGATCGAGAGAATTGTAAGCATATCAAAATTATGTTGGCCATAGTCACATTCAAGACTTTTAAATCAGCAGGGCCAGACGGCATAATTCCCGCCATGATTCAACATGTCTCGGCGTCAATATCTCCGGTTTTGGGTGAGAATTTCTGAGCTTGTCTGTGCCTACCCTAACATGAATGACTACTTGCTCACATTGGCAGCTTTCCTTGATATTAAGGGGGCCTTCAACAATGTCACACTAGAATCATGATTCCCTATTAAGACTTGGGGTACCCCTAACTCTTCATAAATTGGATTGATACAATGCTTAGTTGCTGAATTATCAACACAAGCATTGGGGAAATATCAATTCGGTGTTCTATCACCATTGCTCTGGCTTCTGTATATCATATGCTCATAGATCTAGGGAAAACTAGGATAAAGGTAGTCGCTTATGCTGATGATGTTGTCCTGTTGATTGTGGAAAATTCCTGCAAACTATCTCTGATCTGATGCAGGGAGTTCTATTCACCTTATCAAGGCGGGCACGTCGCAATGGAATAGGCTTGAACCCACCAAAGTCAGAGCTCGCCCTCTTTACGAGGAAACGTAAATGTCCTTCTTTTATACCACCGATGCTAGATAGGGTCACGCTATTCCTCTCCTCTGAAGCAAAATATCTCGGCACTATCCTCGACCGTCAACTAAGCTGGAACAGGATCGCCAAGCTATTCTTGAAAGAACTCCATAGTTAAAAGCTGGGGCCTCAAACCACACATAATAAAATGGGTGTATTAGTCAATTTTTCGCCCAATCCTAATGTATGGAGCACCAGTCTGGTGGAATTCCTTGAGAAAATCATCTTACTTACGCCATATTGACAAAGTTCAACGAGCCGCATTCCT
Source organism: Musca domestica (assembly GCF_030504385.1). Taxonomy (NCBI): domain Eukaryota; kingdom Metazoa; phylum Arthropoda; class Insecta; order Diptera; family Muscidae; genus Musca; species Musca domestica. Next base: position 560,629 of record NW_026712268.1, read on the forward strand.
ACTAATAACGGGTGCATTCGTGAGCACACCTCAAGCTGAACTGGACACCCTACTTTCCTTAAGCCCACTTAGCGTACGCGTAGAGGAACAGGCAATTAGGTGTGCACTTGGGCTCAAAGAACTAAACCGATGCCGCAGTCAATCCTTTGGACATTCTGCGATCCTAGGGCGTGTAAAGAATGTGGGGGAGGAAGCAAACACTAGTGATTATATCTCACCACGGTGTGCTTTGACCCACCTGACATCCACATACCTGATAGAGACACCTGAGCCCGTGACAATCCACCTTTCTGCGGCATAGTTGTCTATACCGACGGTTCAAAGATGGAATGTGGAACAGGAGCTGGTGTCTTCTGTGACACTCTTAATGTTCGCGAATCCTACAAGCTTAGGAACGACTGTAGCGTATTCCTGACGGATTTTTTTGCGGTCAAAAAAGCCATAGACCTGTTGGTAACGAGGAACAACGAGGTTAACAGTCCGGTGACTATATACGTAGATAGTCAAGCGGCACTGAAAGCCCTAAACTACTCTACTATTCTAAGGATTTTTTGGACTGCAGGAGATCCTTAGGTTGTCCATCAAGCTCTGTTGGGTTACAATATACCAGGCAACGAGACTGCAGACGAGTATCGGGGAAGTTCGGTATTAAATTGCCCTTGACCTGCACATTCATCATCTCCACAGACCATGTGGTAAAGAGTGTGGCCGTTGTCATCAACCACTGGGCCCGACGCCATGATCGTACAATCATCCGCATATGTTACGATCTCTATGCCGTCTGGAGGGCGGGGAATTCCGGAAAGGTAGAAAGGTAAACAGTTCGGGAGAAATCACCCCACCTTGGGGAACTCCCTGCTTCACTCTACGGGCTTCGGACTTCTTGTTCCGGAATTCCAAGTACGACTGGCGTCCACACATATAGTTGATTATCCAACGTTTCAAAATTGGGCGAAGGGTGGTTCTCTTCACGTCCTCAAACAGTATGGCATGATTGACCGTATCAAATGCCTTTGATAGGTCAAGAGCTACCAACACTGTTCTGTCCCACTGGATAGCTTCCTCTAATGCTGGGGAGGAGTAAAGCCTCAAGAGTCTTAGCTACTGGCGACAAAAGCGAAATCGGTCTGTACGATTCGCCTTTACTTTACACTTTGAAATTGATAAACAATTTTCTAGTAGTTCAAAATCTGACTAGTATGACACGAAGGAATTCAGATAAACCTTGCTGATCCTGGTTTTGTGGTATTAGCGCAAGTAGACATGGTGATTGGAAGTGATCATCGAACGGATGGAAGGCAGAGAATTAAATTTTCGTTTCAAACGAAACAATGTTTCAACGAAGACATTAGCCTTAGTACTGCAATCGCGCTTACTTTAAAAGAGTGTATTGCAATGCGACGCATCGCTCGAGGTATACAACACTGGTATTACATTAATCCAAAAGTCGCAGTGGTTTCTAATGGCTTGTATAAAATAAAATTCTCTAACTCAGATAACAGTGCAATAAATATGGGCCCAGACATAAAAAATCACTGGATATATTTATCATTAAAAAGAAATCTTCACAAAAAATTATCTAACGGTGACTTTGAGAAATTGTACCGTTAAAAGTTAATTAAAGGATCTGACATTTCGTATCAGACCATTTTTTAATCGAAAGGATAATCATTCGTGACAATAAAAACGTTATTGCAGGTGACCACAGAATGACAAATTGATCGGCGGCTAGCAGCAAATATAAATGGGAAAGGGAATATATGTATGTGACATGCTAGCAGATGGTCAAACTGTACGTTTTTTGCTAAAAGTGCAAAAATTTATAATATATACGAGGAAATCAAACGGATTTTTGCTGAAGTGAAAAAATTTCAATTTTCTAATCAGTACTCCTTGCATAAGAAACTGGCTTATAAGGTATTTACAGGGAAATCATACGGATTTCCTTTGATGAAATTTATGATCAATTTCTTAGTTACGGGAAAATCGTACGGATTTCCATTGAAGAAATATATGGTCAATTTCGTGTTTAACATTTATCTTCAATTTTCAATCGTAAAGTAGTAAATATTTACGAGCCCAGTTAGGTCAGTGCCGTCCAATCAAAAATTGAATTATTCGGACAAGAAGATTGTCTGATTGCCATCCATATGGACACGAAAAACTTTAATCTGCGGTTAACTGTAATAATGACAATTTGGTCAGAATGGATTATTCTCAAAAAACAAGCTTGGTCTATAACAAACTGAAAAGGTGCGAAGTGGGATAGATTTATATGCGTTGTGTAATAATCAAGAAACTTTTTATTTATTTATTTATTAATCCATTTGTAATAAAAAGGCATAATAGACCGTACATAACTATTATATAGCTTCCTTAAACCTGAGTTAAAACAATTCAAAAACAAGTAAAAAAACATTAAGTTCGGCCGGGCCAAACTTTTAATACCCTCCACCTTAGGGTAAAATAAACATTAGAAGAAATGTGGCAAAAACCATTAAAATGCCGAATATCGGGAGGTAACGTTATGTGAGGGCTACACCAAAACGTGGACCTATTACAATGTTTCGCCACACGAACTAGGATCCATTATGACCCACAAATTCCAATTTTTAGACAAATCAGTGAAAAAATGTGGCAAAAACCATCAAAATACCGAATATCGGGAGGTACCGTTATATGGGGGCTATATCAAATCATGGACCCATGTATGCAATGTTTCGCCACCGAAGCTGGAACCCATTATGACCAACAAATACCAATTTTTAGACAAATCCGTGAAAAAATGTGGCAAAAATCATCAAATTACCGAATATCGGGAGGTACCGTTATAAGGGGGCTATACCAAAACGTGGACCTATAATTCAATGTTTTGCCACACGCTCAGGGACCCATTATGACCCACAAATACCAATTTTTAGACAAATCAGTGAAAAAATGTGGCAAAAACCATCAAAGTACCGAATATCGGGAGGTACCGTTATGTGGGGCTATACCAAATCGTGGACCCATACATGCAATGTTTCGCCACCGGAGCTGGAAACCATTATGACCCACATATACCAATTTTTAGACAAATCCGTGAAAAAATGTGGCAAAAAAAAAACTAAAATACCGAATATCGGGAGGTACCTTTATATGGGGGCTATACCACAACGTGGACCTATACATGCAATGTTTTGCCACACGCTCAGGGACCCGTTATGACCTACAAATACCAATTTCCAGACAAATCCGTGAAAAATGTGGTATAAATCATCAAAATACCGAATATCGGGAGGTACCGTTATATGGGGACTATACCAGAACGTGGACCGATATATCTAATTTTCAATACCAACCATCCTAGACACAATGCAAATAGCTCTGCTAAATTTTAGCGCTCTACGTCAAATAATGTGGGCTGTATCGTGATTTCAACAGACAGACGGACGGACAGAAAGACGGACATCATGAATATATATACTTTATGGGGTCTAAGACGAGTATTTAAGGATGTTACAAACGGAATGACAAAGTTACTATTATTGGCTCCCCAGCCATTAACACTTTAATGCAAGGTGATTAATATCCATGTTAACAATAACTTCTAGATTAGATAGCAACAAATCAAGTTATAAAGCGGTGATATATAACAAATTAGGATGCAAGATGTTGAAGCAGTTTTAATCGAAAACATTGTTATAATGTGAAAAAACTCTTAATTCCTGGGGTAATATGTTCCAACAACGTGCGACCCGTACCAAAAATGATCGTGCATAATGATTTCTAAAGATCCTAGGAATAAAAATTTGAGGTTTTCTAGTTGAGTAAGAAAAAGTGAAACTCATCTTCAAAGAAACTGGCCTACCACTTCTTATTATATTATAGAAGGATACGAGATTACGACAGGTAATTAAGTCATTAAATGTACATCCGATAAACCGTTTCACATATTCAGATATATGTTCTCTTCTACGGACATTATATACAAACCGAACTATAAAATTTACGATTCTTCGTAAGTGGAGAAGGTGAATACCAGTAGCACCGGACACTACCTCAATGCCGTATAATATTGTAGACATAAACAGAGCATGCGCCAACTCTTCCTTTATATAGCAACGTAAATATAGGTTACATGCATAAAACCGTCTTAAATAAGATCACATCTTCCCTGATATGATGTAAATATGATTCTTAAAGGACAACTCATTATCAGTTACCACTACTAAACATTTATGATGGGAGACAAATTCCACATCACATTAAGCAACTTAATATTAATAGTATGAAAAAGATTTTTAAATGCTCCAAACATCATGGCTATTGTTTTGGTTGGATTTATTGTAAGTAAATTCATGGATGACCAATATGGAAACTGATCAAGGCAGGTATTAATGCGATTTTCAAACACTGAGGGCGACTCACGGTTACCACTAAAAAGGAGGAAATATCATCTGCGAATTGATAAGTTTTGCATGACTCAGAATCAGTGACATCCGTAAGATCATTCGCATACAATATAAATAAAAGTGGTCCTAATACCGACCCCTGCGGTATGCCACTATAGGTCAAAACAGTATACGACTGACAACCGTTCACAGCTACAAACTGGGACCTACCGCTGAGGTAGGAATACATAAGCCTACACACCGCGGACGAAAAATTAAATATATTTTTAAGTTTATTTATCATAGTGATGTGATCTACGGAGTTTAAAGCTTTTGATAAGTCCAGAGAAACAAGTACACTTAATCTGCCCTCGTTGATATTCTGGCGTATATTATCCGTTGCCTTTATAAGCAAGTGTATAGTGCTATGCCCTCTCCGAAATGCATATTGAGTGTCAGATATTAGACTCGAAGTATATTCCAAAATTTGATTTTTCATTATAATCTCTACTATCTTAGATACAGATGGTAGTATAGAAATTAGGCGAAGGTCATCTGGGCAACTAACATTATTCGATTTGGGGATGGGGACAACACGAGCTTTTTTCCATGCAAGTGGAAAAGTTGAGCTTACTAATATATAGTTCACGAAGTGTAAAAGAATATCCATGACGTACGGGTCAATTAACTTAATAAATCCACCCCTACTGATTTAGAGTGAATTTTTTTCTTTTAACGGGCTATACATCGTGTGGACAATATGATTCTTGCTCTGTAGTTGTTTTTATGTAGTTATCGTTGCAGAAATATATATGACCCTAAGCCGCAGTTTTCAGTTCGGAAAACACCACTCTACAATGTTGCATACGATGTGTAATAAAATGGGTCGACTTAACAGGCAATATTCGAGTAAATAATAATCGTTCAATTAAGCTTAGAATGGTCATCACAGGCAACATATTGAGTTCGGCAATAAAACTTAAATCATATACGTTACGGAATGACCCGAGTTCCATTCGACCCACATGATCTTTTAAGGCAAGCCGATCTGTTACAACAACACCAACAGAAGTTGCAATAACAAAACCACCCAATTTATGAAGATTGCAGCCGTGCAAGGGGGAGCACGTCGAGGTTCGCCCTAATATAATACAAGGATATCGATACAAACGTCATCGACCTCTCGGATAAGAGAACAAAGCCACTACTGTCCTTGCCTAAACCTGACTTAAAACTTGTGGTAGGTATCATCAGCTGTCACTGCAAGGTGAGGGCAATGACCTCGAAACGGGACAACGATATTGATTACTGTAGAATATTTCAGAACGAAGAAGAAATTGAGACGATCGAACATCTGCTCTGCCACTGTCTAGCACTCATTAACGTCAGACACATTTGGTGCGTTCCAGGTACTCCGGCGTTACTGAGTATTGAAGGAAATGAGAAAGCCGAAAAACCTGGCAAGAAACAGTTCACAGTCAACATGAATTGAGATCTTAAAATTTCCTATTTTTCACTTTACCAGAGCATTAGAACTGCTCTGCCATAAGAAAACAAAAGCAAGAATGGATAACAAGCCGAAGTGCAAGGTGTCAAAATAGATTTAAGTATGAACAAATTCACGTTACGGAAAATAATAGGGATATTTACAGGTCACTGCAACATCAGATCAAGTACATCCAAATGGGATAACTGAAAGGTAGAATACTGCATACAGTATGATGATGAACCAATTATATACCTAAAATGCCACTGCCCTGTTTTCTCAAGGAAGAAACTTCGAACAGTCGCATTGCGGCCGATGCAGATTTTTTTTTTTTTGGAAAATTTCAGGCAATAATTTGCATAGTTAAATTAGTTTTGCATTTTGCCAGTTTTACAGAGCTCTTAATCTCTAGAACAGTTGACTCGGAGCCACTTCTTGCCAATTCATCCGCAGCTTCATTGCCAGAAATGTTACTAAGCTTAATAAAGAACTTCACTTTTTTCAGAGCAATCCTGCACTCCAGGACTGCCATAAATTTGATGGTGAATGAATTTAGCGCTTTTAGGGCCGCGTGATTATCGACTGTTCGATTCATCAGCAATTCTACGGCTTTCTTGACAGCAAAGATATCTGCCTGGAATACGCCAAAAATCTTTATCAAGTTTGAATGAACTCCGGATATTTACGCTTTCGCAGAAAACACTTGCACCCGTTCCAATTTCCATCTTAGAGCCGTTGGTATAGATATCTATACCGCTGAAAGGTGGGGTATTCTGGATCGAAGTGTCTCTGCTGGGTATGTGGATGTCCTGTGTTTCGAAGTCTAGCCTAGGTGATGTAGTCACTAGTTAAAACCCGACCCCCTAAGTTTTCCGAATAATTCATTATGACCGAATGTCCGTACTACGACATTGACCCAGTTCCTTAAGTCTCATCGCACATCTTCCTCTATAAATAGACTTACGGATTTCAAGAAAGGTAGGGTTCCAATGCAGACTGAGGTGTGCTTCTGAGTGGACCAGTAATTAAAAGTTATTCTGCTCTTTATTCTGTCTTTAGCGAGGGAAGCATTCCCCAGAGAGTGCCACCAAACTAATCCACCATAAGTTAAAATTGGACGGACGATTGAATCATATAACCATTTAATGATACACGGTTTCAGTCTCTAGCTCTTCCCTATGGAGTTTTTGCAGGAGTAGAGTGCTATCAAGCCTCGGTCGAGGGTGGTACTGAGATACTTGGCTTCAGACGAAAGACTCAATGTGACGCCAACCAGCGATGGTCGTAAAAATTCCGGGAGTTTACGTTCCTCGTGAAGAGAACAAGCTCTGTTTTAGAGGGGTTGACGCCAAGCCCAATAAAATTTTTGCAGTGAAAAATAGAGAAATTGGAGTTTCTCATTATGGTAACAAAAAGCAATTGATAGAACAAATTGAAGTTTCCAACGATAAGGATGTGCATGGATTCGCATCTCCTTATGATATGCAAAAACGAATTTCGCAATTGGAAGATATGGTAACTGGGTTACGTTCATTTATGGAGCAACGTGAACAATCAGATTTTTATCTGGAACATGTTTACGACTCCGGATGGTAATATTTCTCCGCAAGCCCCACGGCCTAGCTTGCCAAACGTGGCAAACGTTATGACAATATTAACGGAATCACGTTCGATTCCGCCGTATTTTCAGACGAATAAGTTCCGATGTCAGTGATTTCAACGGTGCACACGAGTGCTTCGACTGGTTTACCAACCAACATGCAGCCACAGATAATGTCAACGAATAGTTATTCTGCACCGCTATGTTCAGCACAATCCCATTTGAAACGTAAAGGAAATAATTCAAGTGTTGTCAGAATTTAATCCAACATGGGAAGAATCTATGTACCATTCGCAATTTGTACTGCGAGTCGAATTATGGAAGGCCGGGATGACGAAACTTATATTTGTAGTGCAACAGAAAATGGCTGGTCCTGCCAAGTATTGGGTTGACTTTTTGCCGGAAGTGTTTCTGTCTTGGCCGCAATTTGTTAACAAGTTCCCTTCAGAAAACGCAGCTGATGCAATTAGAATCGCGCAGACAAAACAACGGGACACCGCAGGAATCTTTTTACTGTATGTATGCTATTGGAAAACTGGGTAATTTTAATGAATGATCTATAGCACGGCCCATCGTCAACGGAATTAATGACCAAGGATTGATTGATTGATGTCAATCCCACGGCAGCGGGTACTACGATACCGGATAGACCCGAAACAACAAGATTCCAGTTTCGGCCAGCGGCTGCGAACCCAGTATGTACATGTTTGTGTTTGTTTATTTTTCTGCATTGGGAGCAGCATATCCCGGAATGCTTGCTCCGGATTTTATTGGTCCGTGACGGGATTGAGGAAAACCCCGGACCTTGGTTCTGCTCGGTTTGTCAGAACGTCATCCACCACAGATCTGTCTCGGTGCGATGTAATGGATGCAGAGAGTGGGTGCACTTCAAGAACTGTTCCGGATTAAGGCGTTTGCGAGACTACAGCGAAAGGGATTATGTTGCGACTTGCTGCAGTAACGTAGTCCACAGCGAGTCATCTTCTTCGTCGTCCTCGTCAGAGACGTCGTCGGAGTACGGCACTCCACCGCAGTCTCCAGAACAGCAACCAACACCGCAGCACCTAACGCCACATGTTGCTGTTCCAACTCCGGATTGTGCATCATTCTTGCAATTCAATTGCAACGGACTTCGAGGCAAAATAGATGAGATAGTGGAATTTATGAGTCGGAGGAATATTAAGATCGCAGCGGTGCAGGAAACCAAGCTGAATGAAAATTGCAGCCTACAACGTTGTTATGGTTACAACGTACTAAGGAAGGATCGCACCAGAAGTGGAGGTGGGGGATTAGCGTTCCTGTTACACCATTCTGTTCAGTACAGACCTATCTCGCTTGAGCTAGTCTCTAGTGACCCATACATGGAATGTATGGGGGTAGCAGTCAAGTGTGGAACTGCCGAGGTAGAGGTGCTTAATGTGTATATCCCGCCGATTAATAGCTGTGAACCGCGTTATTTGCCTGATATTAGCCCATTATTGGTAGGCAATAACCGCCTGGTACTAGGGGATTTTAATGCCCACCATGAGTTGTGGCATTCCGTCCTAGGTAATGACCAGAGGGGATCAGCGCTGGCAGAGCAGATTGACTGCTCCACATTCTGCACGGTTAACGAGGATGCTTCCACCCGAATAAGAGGAGAGTGTCACAGTTCGCCAGACTTAACCATAGTGTCACCCGGTCTGATAAATGACGTGACTTGGCAACCCGTCATTTCTCTTGGCTCAGACCATCTCCCGATAATCGTCTCCATAAGCAGGTCGCCCGATTTCATAACCTCTGAACGCCGCACTTTCCTTAACCATGGGAAAGCTCACTGGCCAGAGTTCAGAGAATTCACCAACCGCCGCTTCAGAGAACTGCCCAACCCTTCTGATGTTCGGGTAGCAGAAAGGATTTTCCGAAACATCATCAGAGCTGCAGCCGCTCGCTATATACCTGCTGGTCGAATACCCGAGATAAGACCAAACTTCCCAGCAGAGGCAGCGGGATTAGCAAACGAGCGTGATGATCTCCGTCGTACCAACCCTACTGATCCTAGAATCAGTGATTTGACAGTGGAAGTCAACCGGTTGGTACAGGAGCATAAGAGGAAAAAGTGGCTAGACCATCTGAAGTGCTGCAACATTGGAACCGATATGAGTAAGCTGTGGGTAACGGTTAAGTCGCTCTCGAACCCTGGAAAAAAGGATGATAGGACCTCAGTCACTTTTAACGACGTAACGGTGACTGATCCGAAGAGGTGCGCGGAATATTTTAACCGACAATTTGTCGAGCACCCCGAGAGCGATAGGGCGAAGCGAAGAGTATTACGTCGTATCAGATCTCTTCCCGCCGAGGAGGAACCACCACAGTTTACGATGGGTGATGTTGCAAATGTCATCCGTAACGCTAAGTCATCCAAAGCGTTGGGCCCGGACGGAATCTCAATGGTAATGTTGAAGCAGCTGGATACGCCGGGAGTCGAGTACTTAACGAAAGTTCTCAATTTGTCGCTAGCCACCCACATAGTGCCCGAAACCTGGAAAATGGGCCGGGTGGTCCCGCTACTGAAGCCAGGCAAGGATGCCAGTAAAGGCGAATCGTACAGGCCGATTTCGCTTTTGTCGCCAGTAGCAAAGACTCTCGAGGCCTTACTCCCCCCCAGCATTAGAGGAAACTATACAGTTGCCAACCACCAGCATGGATTCCGTCCACAACATAGTACCACAACAGCATTACACGCCATTTCCACACATATTAGTAGAGGACTGAACCAGAACAGGCCGTGTGACAGAACAGTGTTGGTAGCCCTTGACCTATCAAAGGCATTTGATACGGTCAATCATGCCACACTGTTTGAGGACGTACAGAGAACTACCCTCCGGCCAAGTTTGAAACGTTGGATAATCAACTATATGTGTGGACGCCAGTCGTACGTGGAATTCCGGTAGTTCCCCAAGGCGGGGTGATATCTCCGGAACTGTTTAACCTCTACCTTTCCGGAATTCCTCGCCCTCCAGACGGCATTGAGATCGTAACGTATGCGGATGATTGTACGATCATGGCGTCGGGTCCAGTGGTCGATGACATATGCGAAAGGTTGAACCCCTATCTCGCGGAGCTTGCCGCATACTTCCACGCGAGGAATATGAAAATATCCGCCACGAAATGAGAACACAGCTGAATGTTCAGGTCGAGGGGAATCTAACACCGACCACGAACTACCCCAAGATTCTTGGGGTAACGTTCGACAGTATGTTCAAGTCGTCCGCGCAAGCCACAGCTATCTGCGACAAGATGAAAAGTAGGAACAAGGTCCTCAAGGCGCTAGCCGGCAGCTCTTGGGGTGCGGACAAAGAAACCTTGTTGACCTCTTATAACGCGATAGGTCGGTCTGTGGTCAACTATGCGGCTCCAGTGTGGTCTGCGAATACTAGTGCTGCGCAGTGGAAGAATATCCAGACCTGCCAGAACGCTGCCCTGAGAACTGCGACAGGGTGCCTCCTCATGACACCAGTGGACCATCTACATGAGGAGGCGAAAGTCCTTCCCTTACGTCAGCATAATCATATGCTTTCGTTGCAGTACCTGCTTGGGTGTTACCGTGAGAGTCATCCCAACCATCATATGGTGGATAACTCTCCCCCACCCAGGCGTGTCAGGAAGGACATACATGATCTAGAGAGGGATGTCCAGCGCTACAAGAGAGAGCCTCTAGATCAAGAAGCCTATCAGGCAGGTCTGAGTGGCATTCACAGCGATGCAGTCGCGGATGCTATTAGCAGTTATAAAGTGAATGCCGTCCTCGGAGTCCACCCCCCATCCATTGCAGCCGAAGAACGTCAGCTGCCTAGACAAACCAGGGTAGTTTTGGCGCAATTACGTTCAGGATTGTGTAGTCGCCTCAATTCGTATTGGGCACGAATTGATGAAGATGTGTGTGACGCCTGCCCGGCGTGCGATACAGGCCCGCACAATACGTTACACCTTTTTAATTGCTCAGCCAAACCTACCCAACTCACTCCAGAGGATCTCTGGCTACAGCCCGTTAAAGTAGCCGGATTTCTAAACCTGGAGCTTGAACCAGATTAGCAGAACACAAGCACACACATGTACTACTGCTACAACAACAACAACCAAGGATTGAAAAACGATTATATTACCTGCAATAAACTTCTTAGTGACATCAACGCTACAATGAATTAAAAAAGTACTGAATGTTAAAAATACAGTTTCAGAGAAGACAAGACGAATAAGTTGTAATGTTTTAATTGTGGTTATGCAGGCCTTAAAGTAGCAACCTATCCAGAGGCAAAGAAGAAAAATAGGTACACGATAAGCAAACGAACTTCATACGGTGCTAGAGAATCCGACAGTAAACAAAATTAAGGACAGCGGAAATTCCAACGAAATCTTACGTAAACTGGTTACGTAAGTGATCGCAGTTTGATCCGAAGAAGCTTAGCAACGAAAATTGGTGAAACGAAAAAGTGCAGTGTTGTTTTAAACGGATTTACGGGAGCCAAATACTCGTGCACAACGTTTGTATGTCTTTGAATCTTTATATGGTAGAAGATTCGATGATTCCGAATGATGTACTTTTGGGTCGAGATGTTTTATGCCAAAAAGGTCGACGCATCATAATTGAAGGTGACGAGTGCTTGATGCAAAGCATTTCGAGCAATGAAAACTTAATAGATGAAGAAAATAACACATTACAATAGATCATTCAGGAAAACCACAAATGTTTCTATGAGAAGTCAAACGAATTGGGTTAATGTAAGTTAGCGAAAATGAAAATTCAAGTTACTACGCAAGGACCGATGCGATGTAAGACATGCCGTATTGCATTTGCAAAACGTCCCATCGTTGAAAATATTTTCAGGGACTTGCTCGAAAGCGAAATTATAAGGAAATACGAATTATCCGTATGCATCAGGAATTGCATTGGTCGAGAAGAGAAATGTGAACATCGTTTATGCATTGATTATAGGCAGCTGAATCAAATAACTGTACGTATACCATACCCAGTGCCAATACTCGTTATTTCACCACACTCGACTTACGAATGGGTTACCATCAAATCTAAGAAGTTCACCGCGTTCGTGACTTCAACTGGATGCCGTTTGATTTGGTGAACGCTACCGCAATTTTCTAGGCAACAATGAATCGCATAATTGAATTCATGAAACCAGGAGAGTTTTGGCGTATCAATTGAACAAGGCTCGGAACGATTAAAAAGATTTTTGAATGTTTTTAAGTAATGTGGTCTCACGTTACGATTGAGAAAATGTTCGTTTTTAGCCGAGAAGATTTCTTATTTGGGCAAGAAGGTATATCACATGGAGAAGAAAAGGTTAACGTTATTAGAAAATTTAAAATACCAACGAATGTAACGGAAGTGTGACGATTCCTTGGCCTAATGAACTTCTAAAAAAAAATTATGAAAGACTATGACGAAACCACTCACGATGTTGACACGAAAGAGTGAAGCCGATACATTTCATTTGGGCGAACATCAGGAAAAATCATTTAGGAGGCTGATGAACTTTTTGTGTTGCGAACCAGTTCTAGCAATTTACAATATGAATGTAGTTCACTAAGGAGCTCTATATTTTAGTGAAGTCCAACCATTATCATTCAGGCAAGTGCATATTGGGCAAATCATATTGATAAAAAGTAAGCATGATCATACGCATGTAGCCCACTCCTTCTCGATATTTGTTGTTGTCAAAACTATATGAAATACTAAGAAATTGCCTGTCATCACAGGCAAGTTGAGAGGGTCAATCAACTTATCCTATCTTATTTGCGAACAACCACCGAAAACACGAAGGCGTGAGACATACGTTTTACAATTATCAATAAATTCAACGAAACATTCGACCACCACTATTTACCACATGGACTGCGGAGATGAGAACGGCTGAATGTGCAGGTCTAGGGGCACATCATTCCGACCACTAACTACCCCAAAAACCTTGGGGCCACATCCGTCTTCAGTCTTCAGCGCAAGCCACAGCTATCTGCGATAAACTGAAAAGTAGGAACAAGGTCCTCAAGGCGCTATCCGGCAGCACTTGGGGTGCGGATAAGGAAACCTTGTTGACCTTTTATAAAGCGATAGGTCTCTCCAGTGTGGTCTGCGCATACAAGTGAATCGCAGTGGAAAAGTATTCAGACCTGCCAGAATGCCGCCCTGAGAACGAAGCCAACCTTACAACACGAATAGATCTGATCACTAAATAAATTTTCTTGATAAAAGTTCATGTGTTTCATTCAATCGACCTTGTGTTGCTGTCATCTGTTTTGTCACTACGGTATTCTCTTCTTATTGCATTTTATTGATTTTTTTAATAAGATGACTGTAACTGTGTGCTAGATTCGTACTTTACTTTATTCGTTGTGATGTTGGATTATTCATTATGTGTAGAGTTTTCAACATAAGTCGCTTATGGTAGTTGTTCTCGCACTGTAGTACTCTCACTCTCTCTAATACTGGATGTTGTTGTAGCAGTAGTACATGTATGTGTTTGAGTTCTGCTAATCTGGTTCCAGCTCCAGGTTTAGAAATTCGGCTACTTTAACGGGCTGTAGCCAGAGATCTTCTGGAGTGAGTTGGGAGGGTTTGGCTGAGCAATTAAAAAGGTGTAGCGTATTGTGCGGGCTTGTATCGCACGCCGGGCAGGCATCACGCACATCTTCATCTATTCGTGCCCAATACGAATTGAGACGACTACACCATCCTGAACGTAATTGCGCCAAAACCACGATGGTTTATCTTCAGCTGCAATGGATGGGGTGGACTCCGAGGACGGCATTCACTTTATAACTGCTAATAGCATCCGCGACTGCATCGCTGTGAATGCCACTCAGACCTGCCTGATAGGCTTCTTGATCTAGAGGTTCTCTCTTGTAGCGCTGGACCTCCCTCTCTAGATCATGTATGTCCTTCCTGACACGCCTGGGTGGGGGAGACTTATCCACCATATGATGGTTTGGATGACTCTCACGGTAACACCCAAGCAGGTACTGCAACGAAAGCATATGATTATGCTGACGTAAGGGAAGGACTTTCGCCTCCTCATGTATATGGTCCACTGGTGTCATGAGGAGGCACCCTGTCGCAGTTCTCAGGGCAGCGTTCTGGCAGGTTCTAATAGTGGATGATGTCGTTCGGTGGCACAGTGTATAGAGGGTGATGTTTTCTTTGTTTAAATAAATTAAAATAAAGGCCTAATAAAATAACTAAAAATCGAAGTATTACAATTTTTAGAAAAACTATGGATCGCGTAGCCGGTGTTGGACATAACCTAGAGGTGAAAATCTCAAGCTCCGGCGAATGCCAGCTACTTACAAAAATTATAATGTTTAGAAAAATTATAAATCGCGTAGCCGGCGTTAGACACACTCCAGATGAGAAAATCATATCAATCAAATCAAATATCAGCACATATACCATTTTGGAAAGGCTAGAATATAGGCTATAATGTAGCATATAGATTTTCGAGTTTTTAGGTGTTTTTCAAAAAGTACTGGTATAAAAATACCAATTTTCTTGCATTACACCGGAACCGGTTCCAATAACCCTTTCACTTTACAACCGGGTAACCGCGTTCAAGTTTAAAATACCCGCCTGCGGTAAACATTTCAAAATTATCCGAGCATAGCCCCCAAACTCAACTTGCTCCATGAAAATTTTCATATCCAAATCGGTTTTAAACCACGCTGTGATATTGGCGTGGACCTTATATTTAACCTTGCCACAAAGAATAAGTTGCAATTTGTTAAATTAAAACTACGCGATAGTCATTTTTGGCCATCTCCTCGAGATATAACACAGACCCGTAAAAGAGTAATAGTTTGGTAGCAGGTGTGACAGGTAGAGCCGTATTGTGGAAAGTAAATCTTCCAGAAAAATAACATACTGCTACGACCACAGAAAATCATTTATCGCTCCATTCAACTGAACTGTTAATCCAAATTCATTTTCGAAAAAGCAATGCCCAAAGACCCCGCCGAACCGACTAGTCACTCGTTAAGAATGCAAAGTCTCAACCACAATTTTATTGATGACGTATATAGAATGCCAAATTCCAATTAGGGCATAAAAACAGCACCTATTTGTGTACCACTCTAGCATTTTTATACCCTCCACCTTGAAAAGGAGGGTATATTAACTTTGTCATTCCGTTGTAACATTCCTAAATATTCGTCATTGGCCCCATAAAATAAATTTATTCATAATCAGCATAAAATTCTAAGTCGATTTAACGACATTATTCACCGGAATTGTTTTAAATTTGCTTTTTGAAGTTCGTAATAGGTACTACAGCCTATGACAAAAAATTTCGTAAGCAGGTCCACGCTTTCGTAGAGTCTCCATATAACAGTTTTCATTTAAATTTTAGCTGCTTTTTTACCTGTTATTTATTTATTATTATTAATTATACCCTACACCTTGGAAAGGATATACCTGTGGTACAATGAATACAAGGTAGGCTAACTTTGAAAAAATTGCAAGTATAGAGGTCTACCTGTTTGGCTTGTAATGTCAGAATCACTATCAAAACAATAAAAAAGCAAAACACTTGTTGCATTGGTTTTGAATTAATAATTTAAAACCGCGAAAACTGAATGAAAGGTCAAAATTTCTTTTCAAAATCATGTTCTATATATCTCTTATAGTTTATTTCGCGACAAAAACTGTAGACTTTGTCGATGCATACGTTGCAATAAGCATTTTAAAAACACCCGAATTTGAATATTTTTTGAACAATTTTTTATTATTGAAAAGAATACGCACACATAAACAAATGAAGTTGACACATTAAGCCAGAAAAATAAAAAAATTGAAATCATATGGTAGTTATGTCCTACCTTGAATTCATTGTACCTTGGATATACTAACTTTGTCATTCCCTTTATAACATCCCTAAATATTCGTCGTAGACCCCATAAAGTATATATATTCATAATCAGCATAAAATTCTAAGTCGATTTTACGATGCCCGTCTGTCTGTCTGTTTGAATTACGATACAGCCCACTATATTTGACGTAGAACGTCAAAATTTAGCAGAACAGTTTGTATTGTGTCTAAGATGGTTGGTATTGAAGATGAGATATATCGGTCCACGTTTTTGGATAGCCCCCATGTAACGGTACCTCCCGATATTTCGTATTTTTATGATTTTTGCAAAAATTTTCGTTTTTCCACGGAATTGTCTAAAAAATGGTATTTGTAGTTCACACTGGTTTCTAGCTCGTGTGACGAAACATTGTATGTATAGGTCAACGTTTTGGTATAGCAACCATATAACAGCGGGTTCTACGACACCGGATTGACCCGAAACAACAACACTCCAGTTTCGGCCAGCGGCTGCCAACCCAGTGTATACATGTTCGTGTTTGTTTATTTTTCTGTTTTGGGAGCAGCACATCCCGGAATGCTTGCTCCGGATTCTTTTGGTCCGTGCCGGGCTTGAGGAAAACCCCGGACCATGGTTCTGTACGGTTTGCCAGAACACCATCCACCATAGATCAGTCTCGGTGCGATGTAATGGATGCAGAGGATGGGTGCATTTTAGAAATTGTTCCGGTTTAACCCGGTTGCGAGACTATAGCGATAGGGACTATGTTGCTTCGTGCTGCACCAACGTAGTCCCCAGTGAGTCCACGACCTCGTCGTCAACTTCCGAGTCGTCGTCGGAGTATGGAACTCCCCCGCAGTCTCCAGAACAGCAACCTTTACCGCAGCACTTAACGACACATGTTGCTGTTCCAATTCCGGACAATGCATCGTTCTTGCAGTTCAATTGCAACGGACTCCGAGGTAAAATTGATGAGATAGTGGATTTTATGAATCGGAGGAATGTCAAGATCGCAGCGGTGCAGGAAACCAAGCTCAATGAAAATTGTAGCTTACAACGTTGCAATGGTTACAACGTATTGAGGAAAGATCGCACCAGAAGTGGAGGTGGGGGATTAGCGTTCCTGATACACCATTCTGTTCAATACAGACCTATCTCGCCTGAGCTAGTCTCTAGTGACCCGTACATGGAGTGTATGGGGGTAGCAGTCAAGTGTGATACTGCCGAGGTAGAGGTGCTTAATGTGTATATCCCGCCGGTTTATAGCTGTGAACCGCGTTACTTGCCTAATATAAGCCCACTTTTGGAAGGCAATAACCGCCTGGTACTAGGGGACTTCAATGCCCACCATGAGTTGTGGCATTCCGTCCTAGGTAATGACCAGAGGGGATCAGCGTTGGCAGAGCAGATTGACTGCTCCACATTTTGCACGGTAAACGAGGATGCCCCCACCCGAATAAGAGGAGAGTGTCACAGTTCGCCAGACTTAACCATCATGTCACCCGGTCTGATAAATGACGTGACTTGGCAACCCGTCATTTCTCTTGGCTCAGACCATCTCCCGATAATCGTCTCCATCAACAGATCGCCCGATTTCATAACCTCTGAACGCCGCACTTTCCTTAACCATGGGAAAGCCCACTGGCCCGAGTTCAGAGAGTTCACCAACCTTCGCTTCAGAGAACTGCCCAATCCTTCTGATGTTCGGGTAGCTGAAAGGATTTTCCGGGACATCATCAAAGCTGCAGCCGCTCGCTATATACCTGCTGGTCGAATACCCGAAGTAAGACCAAATTTCCCAGCAAAGGCAGCGGGATTAGCGAATGAGCGTGATGAGCTCCGACGTACCAACCCTACTGATCCCAGAGTCAGTGAACTGACAGTGGAAGTCAACCGGTTGGTACAGGAGCATAAGCGGAAAAAGTGGCTAGACCATCTGAAGTGTTGCAACATCGGAACCGATTTGAGTAAACTGTGGGTAACGGTAAAGTCACTCTCGAACCCTGGGAAAAAGGATGATAGGACAGCAGTCACATTTAACGACGTAACTGTGACTGATCCGAAGAGGTGCGCTGACTGTTTTAACCGCCAATTTGTCGAGCACCCCGAGAGTGATAGGGCGAGGCGAAGAGTACTACGTCGTATAAGAGCTCTTCCCGCCGAGGATGTACCTCCACAGTTTACGATGGGTGATGTTGCGAATGTCATCCGAAACGCTAAGTCATCTAAAGCGTTGGGCCCGGACGGAATATCAATGGTAATGTTGAAGCAACTGGATACGCCGGGAGTTGAGTATTTAACCAAAGTCCTTAACTTGTCGTTAGCCACCCACATAGTTCCCGAAGCCTGGAAAATGGGCAGGGTGGTCCCGCTACTGAAGCCTGGCAAGGATGCCAGCAAAGGCTAATCATACAGGCCAATTTCGCTTTTGTCCCCAGTAGCAAAGACTCTCGAGGCCTTACTCCTCCCCAGTATCAGAGGAAGCTATTCAGTTGCTAACCATCAACACGGTTTCCGTCCACTACATAGCACTACAACAGCATTGCACGCCATATCCACACATATCAGTCGAGGACTCAACCAGAATAGGCCGTGCCACAGAACAGTAGTGGTGGCTCTCGATCTATCAAAGGCCTTTGATACGGTCAACCATGCCACGCTGTTCGAGGACGTTGAGAACACTACCCTCCGGCCAAGTTTGAAACGTTGGATAGTCAACTATATGTGTGGACGCCAGTCGTACGTGGAATTCCGGAATAAGAAGTCCAAGCCTCGTAGAGTGAAACAGGGAGTTCCCCAAGGTGGGGTGATATCTCCGGAACTGTTTAACCTCTACCTTTCCGGAATTCCGCGCCCTCCAGACGGCATCGAGATCGTAACTTATGCGGATGATTGTACGATCATGGCGTCGGGTCCTGTAGTTGATGACATATGTGTCAGGGTGAATAATTATCTCGCGGAGCTTGCCGCCTTCTTCCACGCGAGGAATATGAAAATATCCGCCACTAAATCGACGGCCACACTATTTACCACATGGACTGCGGAGATGAGAACACAGCTGAATGTGCAGGTCGAGGGGCATATAATTCCGACCACCAACTACCCCAAAATTCTTGGGGTCACATTCGATAGCATGTTCAAGTCTTCCGCGCAAGCCACAGCTATTTGCGATAAAATGAAAAGTAGGAACAAGTAGGAACAAAATCATGTTCTATATATCTCTTATAGTTTATTTCGCGACAAAAACTGTAGACTTTGTCGATGCATACGTTGCAATAAGCATTTTAAAAACACCCGAATTTGAATATTTTTGAACAATTTTTTTATTATTGAAAAGAATACGCACACATAAACAAATGAAGTTGACACATTAAGCCAGAAAAATAAAAAAATTGAAATCATATGGTAGTTATGTCCTACCTTGAATTCATTGTACCTTGGATATACTAACTTTGTCATTCCCTTTATAACATCCCTAAATATTCGTCGTAGACCCCATAAAGTATATATATTCATAATCAGCATAAAATTCTAAGTCGATTTTACGATGCCCGTCTGTCTGTTTGAATTACGATACAGCCCACTATATTTGACGTAGAACGTCAAAATTTAGCAGAACAGTTTGTATTGTGTCTAAGATGGTTGGTATTGAAGATGAGATATATCGGTCCACGTTTTTGGATAGCCCCCATGTAACGGTACCTCCCGATATTTCGTATTTTTATGATTTTTGCAAAAATTTTCGTTTTTCCACGGAATTGTCTAAAAAATGGTATTTGTAGTTCACACTGGTTTCTAGCTCGTGTGACGAAACATTGTATGTATAGGTCAACGTTTTGGTATAGCAACCATATAACAGCGGGTTCTACGACACCGGATTGACCCGAAACAACAACACTCCAGTTTCGGCCAGCGGCTGCCAACCCAGTGTATACATGTTCGTGTTTGTTTATTTTTCTGTTTTGGGAGCAGCACATCCCGGAATGCTTGCTCCGGATTCTTTTGGTCCGTGCCGGGCTTGAGGAAAACCCCGGACCATGGTTCTGTACGGTTTGCCAAAACACCATCCACCATAGATCAGTCTCGGTGCGATGTAATGGATGCAGAGGATGGGTGCATTTTAGAAATTGTTCCGGTTTAACCCGGTTGCGAGACTATAGCGATAGGGACTATGTTGCTTCGTGCTGCACCAACGTAGTCCCCAGTGAGTCCACAACCTCGTCGTCAACTTCCGAGTCGTCGTCGGAGTATGGAACTCCCCCGCAGTCTCCAGAACAGCAACCTTTACCGCAGCACTTAACGACACATGTTGCTGTTCCAATTCCGGACAATGCATCGTTCTTGCAGTTCAATTGCAACGGACTCCGAGGTAAAATTGATGAGATAGTGGATTTTATGAATCGGAGGAATATCAAGATCGCAGCGGTGCAGGAAACCAAGCTCAATGAAAATTGTAGCTTACAACGTTGCAATGGTTACAACGTATTGAGGAAAGATCGCACCAGAAGTGGAGGTGGGGGATTAGCGTTCCTGATACACCATTCTGTTCAATACAGACCTATCTCGCTTGAGCTAGTCTCTAGTGACCCGTACATGGAGTGTATGGGGGTAGCAGTCAAGTGTGGTACTGCCGAGGTAGAGGTGCTTAATGTGTATATCCCGCCGGTTAATAGCTGTGAACCGCCTTACTTGCCTAATATAAGCCCACTTTTGGAAGGCAATAACCGCATGGTACTAGGGGACTTCAATGCCCACCATGAGTTGTGGCATTCCGTCCTAGGTAATGACCAGAGGGGATCAGCGTTGGCAGAGCAGATTGACTGCTCCACACTTTGCACGGTAAACGAGGATGCCCCCACCCGAATAAGAGGAGAGTGTCACAGTTCGCCAGACTTAACCATCGTGTCACCCGGTCTGATAAATGACGTGACTTGGCAACCCGTCATTTCTCTTGGCTCAGACCATCTCCCGATAATCGTCTCCATCAGCAGATCGCCCGATTTCATAACCTCTGAACGCCGCACTTTCCTTAACCATGGGAGAGCCCACTGGCCCGAGTTCAGAGAGTTCACCAACCTTCGCTTGAGAGAACTGCCCAATCCTTCTGATGTTCGGGTAGCTGAAAGGATTTTCCGGGACATCATCAAAGCTGCAGCCGCTTGCTATATACCTGCTGGTCGAATACCCGAAGTAAGACCAAATTTCCCAGCAAAGGCAGCGGGATTAGCGAATGAGCGTGATGAGCTCCGACGTACCAACCCTACTGATCCCAGAGTCAGTGAACTGACAGTGGAAGTCAACCGGTTGGTACAGGAGCATAAGCGGAAAAAGTGGCTAGACCATCTGAAGTGTTGCAACATCGGAACCGATTTGAGTAAACTGTGGGTAACGGTAAAGTCACTCTCGAACCCTGGGAAAAAGGATGATAGGACAGCAGTCACATTTAACGACGTAACTGTGACTGATCCGAAGAGGTGCGCTGGCTGTTTTAACCGCCAATTTGTCGAGCACCCCGAGAGTGATAGGGCGAGGCGAAGAGTACTACGTCGTATAAGAGGTGGGGTGATATCTCCGGAACTGTTTAACCTCTACCTTTCCGGAATTCCGCGCCCTCCAGACGGCATCGAGATCGTAACTTATGCGGATGATTGTACGATCATGGCGTCGGGTCCTGTAGTTGATGACATATGTGTCAGGGTGAATAATTATCTCGCGGAGCTTGACGCCTTCTTCCACGCGAGAAATATGAAAATATCCGCCACTAAATCGACGGCCACACTATTTACCACATGGACTGCGGAGATGAGAACACAGCTGAATGTGCAGGTCGAGGGGCATATAATTCCGACCACCAACTACCCCAAAATTCTTGGGGTCACATTCGATAGCATGTTCAAGTCTTCCGCGCAAGCCACAGCTATTTGCGATAAAATGAAAAGTAGGAACAAGGTCCTCAAGGCGCTAGCCGGCAGCACTTGGGGTGCGGATAAGGAAACCTTGTTGACCTCTTATAAAGCGATAGGTCGGTCTGTGGTCAACTATGCGGCTCCAGTGTGGTCGGCGAATACAAGTGCAACGCAGTGGAAATGTATTCAGACCTGCCAGAATGCCGCCCTGAGAACTGCAACAGGATGCCTCCTCATGACGCCTGTGGACCACTTACATGAGGAGACGAAGGTTCTTCCCTTACGTCAGCATAATCATATGCTTTCGTTGCAGTACCTGCTTGGGTGTTATCGCTGGAGTCACCCTAACCACCATATGGTGGATAGAACTCCCCCACCCAGGCGTGTCAGGAAGGACCTGCACGATCTAGAGAGAGAGGTCCAGCGATATAAGAGAGAGCCTCTAGATCATGAAGCCTATCAAGCAGGTCTGAATAGCATTCATACTGATGCAGTCGCAGAGGTAGTCAATAATTACAGTATGAATGCCATACTCGGAGTCCACCCCCCATCCATTGCAGCTGAAGAACGTCGGCTGCCTAGGCAAACCAGGGTAGTTTTGGCCCAACTACGTTCAGGATGGTGCAGCCGTCTCAATTCGTATTGGCACGAATTGATGAGGATGTGCGGAACGCCTGCCCAGCGTGCGATACAGGCCCGCACAACACGCTGCATTTGTTTAATTGTCCTGCCAAGCCTACTCAACTCCGTCCAGAGGATCTATGGCTACAGCCCATAAAGGTAGCAGAATTCCTAAACCTGGACATTGAGGAAGAACCGGATTAGTCGAAAAAAAAAAACAACAGAGCGTGTAAAACTGCTACAACAACAACAACAACAATCCCACGGCAGCGGGTTCTACGATACCGGATTGACCCGAAACAACAAAATTCCAGTTTCGGCCAGCGGCTGCCAACCCAGTATGTACATGTTTGTGTTTGTTTATTTTTCTGCATTGGGAGCAGCATATCCCGGAATGCTTGCTCCGGATTTTATTGGTCCGTGCCGGGATTGAGGAAAACCCCGGACCTTGGTTCTGCTCGGTTTGTCAAAACGTCATCCACCACAGATCTGTCTCGGTGCGATGTAATGGATGCAGAGAGTGGGTGCACTTCAAGAACTGTTCCGGATTAAGGCGTTTGTGAGACTACAGCGAAAGAGATTATGTTGCGACTTGCTGCAGTAACGTAGTCCCCAGCGAGTCCTCTTCTTCGTCGTCCTCGTCAGAGACGTCGTCGGAGTATGGCACTCCACCGCAGTCTCCAGAACAGCAACCAACACCGCAGCACCTAACGCCACATGTTGCTGTTCCAACTCCGGATTGTGCATCATTCTTGCAATTCAATTGCAACGGACTTCGAGGCAAAATAGATGAGATAGTGGAATTTATGAGTCGGAGGAATATTAAGATCGCAGCGGTGCAGGAAACCAAGCTGAATGAAAATTGCAGCCTACAACGTTGTTATGGTTACAACGTACTAAGGAAGGATCGCACCAGAAGTGGAGGTGGGGGATTAGCGTTCCTGTTACACCATTCTGTTCAGTACAGACCTATCTCGCTTGAGCTAGTCTCTAGTGACCCATACATGGAATGTATGGGGGTAGCAGTCAAGTGTGGAACTGCCGGGGTAGAGGTGCTTAATGTGTATATCCCGCCGATTAATAGCTGTGAACCGCGTTATTTGCCTGATATTAGCCCATTATTGGTAGGCAATAACCGCCTGGTACTAGGGGATTTTAATGCCCACCATGAGTTGTGGCATTCCGTCCTAGGTAATGACCAGAGGGGATCAGCGCTGGCAGAGCAGATTGACTGCTCCACATTTTGCACGGTTAACGAGGATGCCCCCACCCGAATAAGAGGAGAGTGTCACAGTTCGCCAGACTTAACCATCGTGTCACCCGGTCTGATAAATGACGTGACTTGGCAACCCGTCATTTCTCTTGGCTCAGACCATCTCCCGATAATCGTCTCCATAAGCAGGTCGCCCGATTTTATAACCTCTGAACGCCGCACTTTCCTTAACCATGGGAAAGCTCACTGGCCAGAGTTCAGAGAATTCACCAACCGCCACTTCAGAGAACTGCCCAACCCTTCTGATGTTCGGGTAGCAGAAAGGATTTTCCGAAACATCATCAGAGCTGCAGCCGCTCGCTATATACCTGCTGGTCGAATACCCGAGATAAGACCAAACTTCCCAGCAGAGGCAGCGGGATTAGCAAACGAGCGTGATGATCTCCGTCGTACCAACCCTACTGATCCTAGAATCAGTGATTTGACAGTGGAAGTCAACCGGTTGGTACAGGAGCATAAGAGGAAAAAGTGGCTAGACCATCTGAAGTGCTGCAACATTGGAACCGATATGAGTAAGCTGTGGGTAACGGTTAAGTCGCTCTCGAACCCTGGAAAAAAGGATGATAGGACCTCAGTCACTTTTAACGACGTAACGGTGACTGATCCGAAGAGGTGCGCGGAATATTTTAACCGACAATTTGTCGAGCACCCCGAGAGTGATAGGGCGAAGCGAAGAGTACTACGTCGTATCAGATCTCTTCCCGCCGAGGAGGAACCACCACAGTTTACGATGGGTGATGTTGCAAATGTCATCCGTAACGCTAAGTCATCCAAAGCGTTGGGCCCGGACGGGAGTCGAGTACTTAACGAAAGTTCTCAATTTGTCGCTAGCCACCCACATAGTGCCCGAAACCTGGAAAATGGGCCGGGTGGTCCCGCTACTGAAGCCAGGCAAGGATGCCAGTAAAGGCGAATCGTACAGGCCGATTTCGCTTTTGTCGCCAGTAGCAAAGACTCTTGAGGCTTTACTCCTCCCCAGCATTAGAGGAAGCTATACAGTTGCCAACCACCAGCATAGATTCCGTCCACAACATAGTACCACAACAGCATTACACGCCATTTCCACACATATTAGTAGAGGACTGAACCAGAACAAGCCGTGTGACAGAACAGTGTTGGTAGCCCTTGACCTATCAAAGGCATTTGATACGGTCAATCATGCCACACTGTTTGAGGATGTACAGAGAACTACCCTCCGGCCAAGTTTGAAACGTTGGATAATCAACTATATGTGTGGACGCCAGTCGTACGTGGAATTCCGGAACAAGAAGTCCAAAGCCCGTAGAGTGAAACAGGGAGTTCCCCAAGGCGGGGTGATATCTCCGGAACTGTTTAACCTCTACCTTTCCGGAATTCCTAGCCCTCCAGACGGCATTGAGATCGTAACGTATGCGGATGATTGTACGATCATGGCGTCGGGTCCAGTGGTCGATGACATATGCGAAAGGTTGAACCCCTATCTCGCGGAGCTTGCCGCATACTTCCACGCGAGGAATATGAAAATATCCGCCACGAAATCAACGGCCACACTCTTTACCACATGGTCTGCGGAGATGAGAACACAGCTGAATGTTCAGGTCGAGGGGAATTTAATACCGACCACGAACTACCCCAAGATTCTTGGGGTAACGTTCGACAGCATGTTCAAGTCGTCCGCGCAAGCCACAGCTATCTGCGACAAGATGAAAAGTAGGAACAAGGTCCTCAAGGCGCTAGCCGGCAGCTCTTGGGGTGCGGACAAAGAAACCTTGTTGACCTCTTATAACGCGATAGGTCGGTCTGTGGTCAACTATGCGGCTCCAGTGTGGTCTGCGAATACTAGTGCTACGCAGTGGAAGAATATCCAGACCTGCCAGAACGCTGCCCTGAGAACTGCGACAGGGTGCCTCCTCATGACACCAGTGGACCATCTACATGAGGAGGCGAAAGTCCTTCCCTTACGTCAGCACAATCATATGCTTTCGTTGCATTACCTGCTTGGGTGTTACCGTGAGAGCCATCCCAACCATCATATGGTGGATAACTCTCCCCCACCCAGGCGTGTCAGGAAGGACATACATGATCTAGAGAGGGAGGTCCAGCGCTACAAGAGAGAGCCTCTAGATCAAGAAGCCTATCAGGCAGGTCTGAGTGGCATTCACACCGATGCAGTCGCGGATGCTATTAGCAGTTATAAAGTGAATGCCGTCCTCGGAGTCCACCCCCCATCCATTGCAGCCGAAGAACGTCAGCTGCCTAGACAAACCAGGGTAGTTTTGGCGCAATTACGTTCAGGATGGTGTAGTCGCCTCAATTCGTATTGGGCACGAATTGATGAAGATGTGCGTGACGCCTGCCCGGCGTGCGATACAGGCCCGCACAATACGCTACACCTTTTTAATTGCTCAGCCAAACCTACCCAACTCACTTCAGAGGATCTCTGGCTACAGCCCGTTAAAGTAGCCGAATTTCTAAACCTGGAGCTGGAACCAGATTAGCAGAACACAAACACACACATGTACTACTGCTACATCAACAACAACAACAACAACCGATATTCGGTATTTTTATTATTTTTGCAAAAATTTTCACGGATTTGTTTGAAAAATGGTATTTATTAGTTATAATGCGTTCTAGCTCCGGTGGCGAAAAATTGAATGTTAAGTCCAAGTTTTGGTATAGCCCTCATATAACGGTACCTGCCGATATTCGATATGTTGATGATTTTTGCAACACTTTTCCGCTGATTTGTCTAAAAATTGGTATTTGTAGTTCATAATGGGTTCTAGCCTGGTGGCAGAAAATTGAATATTTAGTTCCACGTTTTCCCATAGCGCACATATTACGATACCAACCGATATTCGGTATTTTAATAATCCTAGTCACTTTTACGCACATAAAAATTTGTCCATAGAGGTTCCCGTTTTGGTATGGCCACATAAACAGCCTCATTCCCTTTTTGGTTTATAGATAAGTTTACCTAAGGTGGTGGGTATTAAAAGTTCGGCCGGGCCGAATTTAATGTTTTTTTTCTTGTTATATTTATAGCTTATAAGAGTTTTGCTAAATTTTTCTTCGAGAACGAATATAAAGCATTTTTCGGGAACTACGTCAGTGCACAATAATTATCTGTCCTAAGTCGAAAAAATTACTTACATATAGTACTATGCAGCACTGTATAAAATCATCAAAATATATTTATCCCCTTCCAAAGCGATCAAATTTCCGTATTAGCATATCTATAATATTATCAGATAGGCGATATCCAAAGGATGTTAAAGCTGTTTTAAGTTCTGTTTTGTCTATGTTGCCGGAATTGTCACGATCAAACGAACGAAAACAATTTTGCCAATCTGTCACATATTTCCAAAGAGATCCAAAATCTTGGAATGATACTGTTCCTCTGTTCTCACGATCAAACATTCCAATCATTAAACGGACTGTTTCTGGATTAAATGGACTCCAAGTTCCATTAGACAGTGCTAGTTGCAGCTCATCCGCAGATATATACCCACTACGATCCTTATCAACACTAAAACAATAATTTTTTAAAATTATTATTGATTATGAATAATAAACAATCCTTTTTACCGTGAAAACACATCCCATAAGAATTGTTGGTCGGGCATTTGCGAATGATTCATAAACGACATCTTATTGTCAATGATTTCTCTAAATAAGCAATTAGTGCTGACATATAGATCTTAATACCCCATAAAGGGTCGATTTTCGAGTTTTTAGGTGTTTTTCAAAAAGTACTGGTATAAAAATACCAAAAAAATACCAATATAACACAGACCCGTAAAAGAGTAATAGTTTAATAGCAGGTGTGACAGGTAGAGCCGTATTGTGGAAAGTAAATCTTCCAGAAAAACAACATACTGCTACGACCACAGAAAATCATTTATCGCTCCATTCAACTGAACTGTGAATCCAAATTCATTTTCGAAAAAGCAATGCCTTTGTCATTCCGTTGTAACATCCCTAAATATTCGTCATTGGCCCCATAAAATATATATATTCATAATCAGCATAAAATTCTAAGTCGATTTAACGATGTCCGTCTGTCTGTCTGTTTGAATTACGATACAGCCCACCATATTTAACGTAGAGCGTCAAAATTTAGCAGAACAGTTTGTATTGTGTCTAAGATGGTTGGTATTGAAGATGAGATATATCAGTCCACGTTTTAGGATAGCCCCCATGTAACGGTACATCCCGATATTCGGTATTTTTATGATTTTTGCAAAATTTTTCACGGATTTGTTTATTAATTGGTATTTGTTAGTTGGGTTCTACCTCCGGTGGAGAAAAATTGTATGTATAGGTCCACGTTTTGGTATAGACCCCATGTAACGGTACCTCCCGATATTCTGCATTTTGATGATTTTTGCCAAATTTTTTCACGGATTTGTCTAAAAATTGGTATTTGCGGGTCATAATGGTTTCTAGCTCGTGTGACGAAACATTGTATGTATAGGTCAACGTTTTGGTATAGCCACCATATAACGGTACCTCCCGATATTCGGTATTTTTATTATTTTTGCAAAAAATTTTCACGGATTTGTTTGAAAAATGGTATTCGTTGGTCATAATGGGTTCTAGCTCCGGTGGCGAAAAATTGTATGTATAGGTCCAAGTTTGGTATAGCCCTCATATAACGGTACCTGCCGATATTCGATATGTTGATGATTTTTGCAACATTTTTCCACTGATTTGTCTTAAAATTGGTATTTGTAGTTCATAATGGGTTCTGGCCCGGTGGCAGAAAATTGAATATTTAGTTCCACGTTTTCCCATAGCGCACATATTACGATACCAAACGATAATCGGTATTTTAATAATCCTAGTCACTTTTACGCTCATAAAAAATTGTCCATAGAGGTTCCCGTTTTGGTATGGCCCCATAAACAGCCTCATTCACTTTATTGTTTATCGAATAAAAATGTTGGCTTAACTCTAGTTTAGTAAAAACTCTTCAATTTTTTCGAAATTTTTTCCAGTGGTAGGTATTTTTACCCTGATCCCGGGAAACAATTTTTTTCTTACGGGACGGACCTGGGACCCCAGATTTTTGACCCGAAAGTCCGGGTTCAAGACCCCGACTAGGCCCGGATCCAATTACCTGATATAGGCAATATGGATATCGTTGGAAAGCTTATGAAAATACCTATCCAACACATGATGGGGTAAGATATTACGGTTCGGAAGTTATAGTCAAATTATCGATTTTTTGGACCCATATTTTTTATAAAACCCCCAAAAAGTCAAAAAAGGGTCCATTATGGGGGACAACAAAATTGATGCCAAATTATAGCTGACACTCTTACCTTTCCAAAATGCTACAACTTGTGCTAATACCTTTTCTGAGTCCAGAGATATGGGTCTTTCCGGCTTAAGTTGAGTTTAGGGGCTATGCTTGGATTGACCTGAAATTTTTACCGCAGGTAGGTATTTGTAACCTGATTACGGCAATATAATTTTTTTGTGGGGGAAATACCCGGTTACCCGGTTATTCGACCCAAAAGTTCGGATACAACAGCCGGTTTATATCCGGTTCTACGTATCCGATATCAATAAAATGGGTGAAAGCTTATGAAAATACCTATCCAACAAGTGGTCATATGATATGGGGTTACTGGAACCGGTTTCGGAGAAATTTAGGAAAATTTGCATTTTTGTATGATTACTTTTTGAAAAACCCATAAAAACTTGAAAATGGACCCATTATAGGGTCTTAAAATCTATACACTATATTATAGCTAACACTATTGCCTTTCCAATGTGTTGATATCTTTTGTAGTTCCGAAGATATTGACTTTTAAAGTCGTTACTTATGAAAGCAGTTTGAGTGAAGCCAAGTTTTGTGTCGGGTTTAACGTTCTTGTTAATATGCTTTGTTTTTAATTGGGTGTTGTTAGAATATTATGGATCGCGTAGCCGGTGTTGGACATACCCCAGAGGAGAAAATCTTAAGCCCCGGCCGAAGGCCGGCTACTTACAAAAATTACAATTTTTAGAAAAACTATGGATCGCGTAGCCGGTGTTGGACATACCCCAGAGGAGAAAATCTTAAGCCCCGGCCGAAGGCCGGCTCCTTACAAAAATTACAATTTGTAGAAAAACTATGGATCGCGTAGCCGGTGTTGAACATACCCCAGAGGAGAAAATTTTAAGCCCCAGCCGAAGGCCGGCTACTTACGAAAACTACAATTTTTAGAAAACTATTGATCGCGTAGCCGGTGTTGGACATACCCCAGAGGAGAAAATGTTAAGACCCAGCCGAAGGCCGGCTACTTACAAAAATTACAATTTTTAGGAAAACTATGGATCGCGTAGCCGGTGTTGGACATACCCCAGAGGAGAAAATCTTAAGCCCCGGCCGAAGGCCGGCTACTTACGAAAACTACAATTTTTAGAAAACTATTGATCGCGTAGCCGGTGTTGGACATACCCCAGAGGAGAAAATCTTAAGCCCCGGCCGAAGGCCGGCTACTTACAAAAATTACAATTTTTAGAAAAACTATGGATCGCGTAGCCGGTGTTGGACATACCCCAGAGGAGAAAATCTTAAGCCCCGGCCGAAGGCCTGTTGCTTAAAAAAGCTAAAAAGGTCAAAGTCAAATGCATCTAGACTGGAGAAAAATATAATTTAATGAATTCTGTCTAGTGTATAGATTTTAAGACCCTATAATGGGTCCATTTTCGAGTTTTCAAAAAGTAATCATACAAAAATGCAAATTTTCCTAAATTTCTCCGAAACCGGTTCCAGTAACCGTTTTTATTTTTATTGATATCGGTTACGTAGAACCGGACATAAACCGGATGTTGTATCCGAACTTTTGGGTCGAATAACCGGGTAACCGGGTATTTCCCCCACAAAAAAATTATATTGCCGTAATCAGGTTACAAATACCTACCTGCGGTAAAAATTTCAAAATGATCCGAGCATAGCCCCTAAACTCAACTTGCTCCCGCGTAAGCATCAAATTCAGAAATCTTTGGTTTGCGTTAGCCGGTGTTGGACATACCCAAAGGAAAAAATCTCAAGCCCCGGTCGAAGGCCGGCTATTTACAAAAAGTGCCAAATTTAGAAAACGTTTGTTATTCCGACGACTGCTACGCGAAATAAACCCTTTTTTATTGAAAACATCATTTTAATGAACTGGTTAGAATCGGGTTATGCAGATGGAAAGACCCATATCTCTGGACCCGAAAAAGGTATTAGCACAAATTGTAGCATTTTGGAAAGGTAAGAGTGTCAGCTATAATTTGGAAACAATTTTGTTGACCTCCATAATGGGCCCTTTTTTGACTTTTTGGGGGTTTCATAAAAAATCCGGGTCCAAAAAATCGATATTTTGACTATAACCTCCGAACCATGACAATAACCTCCGAACCATAGGTATTTCCATAAGCTTTCAATCGATACCCATATTGTCTATATCGGGTAAGTGGATCCGGGTCCAGGCGGGGTCTTGATCCCGGATTTTCGGGTCAAAAATCTGGGGTCCCGGGTCCGTCCCCCAAGAAAAAAATAGTTTCCCGGGATTATGGTAAAAATACCTACCTCTGGAAAAAATTTCGAAAAAATCGAAGAGTTTTTACTAAACTAGAGTTGTTCCTTATATTTATAGCTTATAAGAGTTTTGCTATATTTTTCTTCGAGAAGGAATATAAAGCATTTTTCGGGAACTACGTCAGTGCACAATAATTATCTGTCCTAAGTCGAAAAAATTACTTACATATAGTACTATGCAGCACTGTATAAAATCATCAAAAAGTATTGTTCCCCTTCCAAAGCGATCAAATTTCCGTATTAGCATATCTATAATATTGTCAGATAGGCGATATCCAAAGGATGTTAAAGCTGTTTTAAGTTCTGTTTTGTCTATGTTGCCGGAATTGTCACGATCAAACGAACGAAAACAATTTTGCCAATCTGTCACATATTTCCAAAGAGATCCAAAATCTTGGAATGATACTGTTCCTCTGTTCTCACGATCAAACATTCCAATCATTAAACGGACTGTTTCTGGATTAAATGGACTCCAAGTTCCATTAGACAGTGCTAGTTGCAGCTCATCCGCAGATATATACCCACTACGATCCTTATCAACACTAAAACAATAATTTTTGATATTATTATTGATTATGAATAATAAACAACCCTTTTTACCGTGAAAACACATCCCATAAGAATTGTTGGTCGGGCATTTGCGAATGATTCATAAACGACATCTTATTGTCAATGATTTCTCTAAATAAGCAATTAGTGCTGGCAAACATACGATGGCAATTTCGATAGCATCGATACTCTATTCTTTATAGCATGTTTCCATTGGAAACCGAACAACGTTGTTCGCTCTCAGAATTATAGCATGTTCCCATTGGAAACCGAACAACGTTGTTCGCTCTCAGAATTAGGTACACGAATTAACCCGTTCATACGGCACGATTCGTAATTCATAGTAAAATAATTCCTTTTTTCAAAAATTTTGTTTCTTGATTTTAATGGGAATTTATACTAAAATACATTAAATTCTCACTAATATGAATAAAAGAAATGATTGTTTTTCTCCCAAATATGTATTATATCAATAATTTTATAATTTTCATTCACGTTTTCAACTTTTTGTGTAAATCTTGACATTTTGAACATATTTTTGTGTTTTTCCATTTTTAAATTCTACTGGAGAGACACTTGTCAAACATTTTTTCTGCCAATAGAAACATTTTGAAAATATTGCCTCTTTTGTTTGCAGTTTTCTGTGGAAATTTCATCTCGTGGACCAAATGCGTACTTCGAATGAGAGAGAAAACAAAATTTACTTTCGTTTGAATGTACATACGCCATTCAACATTGTAGTTTTCATACATAATTTTCAGTCTTCCCAAAAATTTTTAAATTTTCATTAAATTTTTCTATTTTTAATTTTAAATGTCATAATTTATTTTTTCGATAAATGCTCTCATTTGTTAGGAATGGGACATATTTTTTCGTTGTTCTGAGAGTGATTTGAATTGAACAACGTACAAATATGAGTGTTCGCTCAGGAAATTTTGTGTGAAGAATTAGGTAGTTTTTTCATAGTTAAGGGTCAAACAACGAATAGAGAGCGAATCAAGTGCAGTGGAAACGCCACATTAGCATATTTCAATTCAAGGTAGATGTAACATGTACTCGCATCGGCGAATTGCTACCACAAAGCAACTTTAATAGGCTTTTGGTCTGTTCCAGAACTGCAAGAATGTAAAATTGTTTACTACGATAACCAATTTTCCCTTTACGAAATCGGAAAATATTGCAAAACTAGTAGATTCTTGCAAGTTCTGGAACAAAGCATTTGTTTCAATTCAAGGTAGATCTAACAGGTAACTGCATCGGCGAATTGCTACAACAAAGCAACTTTTGTGGTCCCCTCAAATGTCAAAATTGGCATCTAAGGCGAAAAACATAGATTCGCCATGACATTTAAAGGTTGCGGCAAATTTGTTTCAACCAATCAGAAACGAGGTGTTTGTTTACATTTTATTTTGTGTGCCTCTCGTCGTAAACGAACGTCGCAATAAAAGTTTTTATTGTTAAACAAATAAGAGTGAAATAAGTATTAATTGTAGTATTGCAATATTTTTTAAACCAAGAAACTTATAATGACTATATTTTACTGGTTTAAACCGAAAATTTTCCGGAACTGCAAATGACAAGAGTCGAATTCTTGCACTACTTCCCGTGATGTGCTTTGGGAATCTTAGATGTTCAGGCTAACTTAATTCTTAAAGCTGCACTCCATTCTAACCTCCTCCCTTCACTTTCTTTTATTTTTTTACTGGTTTCACTCTTATAGTACGTTTATATATATGAAGGTTAACCCACTGGATTTGGATTTAAATTGTCATATCCATTACTTTTACTTCAAATAAATCCTCTCAAAGTAGGTTAACCCTACAAAAAGTTCTAACGTAAACATGGCATTAACTTGCTCTTAAATTAATTGAAATATTATAAAAATGTTCTTTTAGGGAAGACAACATAAACAAATTTGTTGTTGCATTCATTTGGGGCGAATTCTTCATTACAACAAATTGTTTTGACATTTAATGGCGCCGTCAGCTGAGCTGATGCGATTACCTAGTACATCTACCTTGGTTTCAATTGGAGAGTAAGTGTGCAAGCAAGGTAGATGTACAAGGTAGTCGCATCAGCCCAGTTGACGGCACCTTTATATGTCAAAACAAGTTGTTGTAATGCTGAATTCGCCCTAAATGAATGCAACACAAAAACAAAGTTTGTTTATGTCTTCTTCACTAAAAGTATTTTTTCTGATTTTTCCTGATTACCAGTAAAAAAAAATAAAAAAATGAAAAAGAAAAAGATTTTGTTGTTGGGTATTATGTTGTTGGCTATTGTCCAAATTATTCATATTCTGCTGTTGAATATGTGGTGTATGTATGGCCGTATGCATTGGAGTGTTGGTGCCCTGATTTTGCATGGAACAGTTCGAGAATTGTTGTTACTGCTGCTGCATATGTACACTGTTAACATGCGATACATTTTGGGCAATGTCGCTGGAGATGTTGGCGGGTGAATCCATACCATGCGGTGCAATTTTATTCAAATCCTAGGTGTTGAGATTATGTCCAGCACTGGCCTTAATATGTAATTTATCGTGGACATTTCCAGGCGGCCCAGACGTAGAAGATAGTACAGTTGTGGGCTTGTATAAACATTTCGAGAGTTAACTATTAACTTGGGACTTTTGCAGTGGTTGACACAAATTTATCGCAAACTTTAAATGTCATGGCGAATATATATTTTTCGCCTTAGATGCCAATTTTGACATTTGAGGGTACCACAAAAGTTGCTTTGTTGTAGCAATTGGCCGATGCGGTTACCTGTTAGATCTACCTTGGGTGCAAGTACATAGAAAGCTTGAAGTCATGGCTAGGCATATTAATGTCAAATTATAATGGAAAACAATAACTGGATTTTAGTGCGGCTATGTAATCCCTTTGTGAAATGTCACAAAATATGCCTAGCCATGACTTCAAGGTTCTTATGTACTTAGCGCTTAATACTCTCTTTTAAGGGTGAAACATATCAAAGCTTAAATCGTGACTTTTGTATGAAAATACAACATTAGGTGTATCTGGTTATAGTATGTTTCCATTGGGGACCGAACAACGTTGTTCGCTCCCAGAATTAGGTAGTAAAATAATTCCTTTTTTTTAAATTTTGTTTGTTGATTTTAATGGGAATTTATATTAGAATACATTAAATTCTCACTAATATGAATAGAAGAAATGATTTTATTTTCTCCCAAAGATTTATTATATCATTAATTTTACAATTTTCATTCACATTTTCAACTTTTTGTGTAAATGTTGACACTTTGAACATATTTTTGTATTTTTCTATTTTTAAACTCTGCTGGAGAGGCACTTGTCAAACATTTTTTCTGCCGATACAAGCATTTTGAAAATATTGTCTCTTTTGTTTCCAGTTTTCAGTGGAAATTTCAACTCGTGGACAAAATGTGTGCCTCGGATGAGAGAGAAAACAAAATGTACTTTCCTTTGAATGTACATACGCTATTCAACATTGTAGTTTTCATTCATAATTTCATTAAATTTTTCTATTTTCAATTTTTAAATGTCATAACATATTTTTTCGTTGTTCTGAGAGTGATTTGATTTGAATAATGTGCTAATATGAGTGTTTGCTCAGGAAATTTTGTTTAATTAGTTTTTTCATAGTTAAGGATCAAACAACGAATAGAGAGCAAATCAAGTGCAGTGGAAACGCCACATTACTTTTCCTGCAGGAGTTGTCCAGCCATGACGCAATTACAGAGGGTAGAACAAAGCTACCCGCTAAATACAATTTTTTTCTTTTGGTGCCCTTATTCCATTAAAACATATACATATTTTTCATATGTGTGTGTATTGCCTTGAATAAAACATACAATAATTTGAATTTATTTCAATTTCGGTTCCAAAATAAATGCATATTTTCAATGTTAATGGGCAACACAATGTACAATTTCGGGATGAAACTCTATTGTCCTGCTATTTTAGATTCAATCTTGTGGAATAACCACAAAATTCCATTCTTGTTTCGCGGGGTTCCCCCAATATAAGAATTTTTTTTCAAAAATATTAAAAAAAACAAAAACAACTATTGTATATTTGAAAGTCTATTTGACACTATAAGACCCCCAGAACGGAGTTGCATTTTTCTATGTTCTTTGTAGTTGAGAGATTTCCAAAAAAGATGTTTTTTAACAGACGACTTTCAGCAACAATTTGCAAGCAATTGCTACAAATTTTAGGGTAAACGAACACACCTATTGTTGTCCTTTCTGACTGAATGAAAAGTGAAAATAAAACACTGTTGTCAGTTACAAGTTGCGACAGTGTTGCATTTTCATGCCGAATTCAAAATTTATGTTTTGGTACATGGTACAATAAAGAGGTAAGGTAGAGCTACAATCTGATTTTTTTTCCAATTTTTTCGAAGTGTGCCAACTTCTGCCAATTTTTTGTATGTATTTATTGTTTTGAAAAATGAAAACAATGATTGGAAGACACGTTGATTGCGGCTCGCGCATTAAAGCTATTAAACAGTTTAGTCATGAAATTTAAAGATTAAACAGTTTGGATCATATCTTTGAGCGAAAATCCAGGCATTTCACTCATTTTTCGCGCATTTATGAGGAAAAAATGAAAACAACTTGTTGCATATAAATTTGAATGAGTCTGACAGCAAGCGGGCATGGTCTTAGGGCTGTATTTCTTTAGTTTAACTAAGCTGTTCTACCTCTTTATTGCACCAGTGGGGCTACTACCTGTCATAATTATTCAAAATTATGTGACACAAGTTGTTTTCATTTATTTCATAATTTTCCCAAAAATGGGTAATCGCAATGATTGGTTTTGAATATATATATATATATATATATATATATATATATATATATATATATATATATATATATATATATATATATATATATATATATATAACTAAGCTGTTCTACCTCTTTATTGCACCATGGGTAGTGGGGCTACTACCTGTCATAATTATTCAAAATTATGTGACACAAGTTGTTTTCATTTATTTCATAATTTTCCCAAAAATGGGTAATCGCAATGATTGGTTTTGAATATATATATATATATATATATATATATATATATATATATATATATATATATATATATATATATATATATATATATATATATATATATATATATATATATATAAAATTATAGCCATCTGGTACCTTCCACTTTGCCTTTTTGTAGTACCACGCATATATCAATCACAATATTTTTATTTACAATTGTTAAGCAGACACAGACAGACAAAAAAATTACAATTCGCAATGATTGGTTTTGAATATATATATATATATATATATATATATATATATATATATATATATATATATATATATATATATATACATACACAAAACTGAAAACATTTTAGCCATCTGGTACCTTCCACCTTTTTGTAGTACCACGCATATATCAATCGCAATATTTTTAGTTACAATTGTTTAGCAGACACATTCGAATTGGTTTTGTTACTTAGTCTTACGAGTATATTTATTTTGATGCACGTCAATAATACTGTCAGTTAAGGTTACAAAAAGCCTAGTGAAACCTAAAACTTGAAAGATTTTTAGCTCCAATAAAAGATAATAAAATAAATCTGGTGTAGTGACATTGAAATGGGGGTGCTTGTTATCTTCCAGATATGGACTTTAATGTTACAGATATAGCTGCAACTATTTCTGATCATCCCTTACCGGCGTTGGCAACAACAAAAAGACAAACAAAAGAAAATGAGCGCAAAAGGCAAAGCGCTCTGTCTCCCATAAACGTAGACATTTCTAACCTGTTTTGAAACATAACACGCAATACGAGAAAATAATTAAGAGGAACTTGATAAACTTGTTTCACATAAAGTGGCAAACGTAACGAAATTCAACAATCCGAGGTCAATAAAAATGAACAACGACACTAGTCTTTTCCTAGTAACATTGTTGCCAGGCATAACATTCAAAATCAATCCACCTCCTGGGAAGAACCTTAAAAGATAGAAGGCGATCCACAGTGTCATAGTCGTCAGGTTTACGTCATATATCCCGAAAATGCAACACACCACAAAAATGCGTAAGGTGTCGCGAAGTACACCTCCCAGGAGAATATCAGCGTAAGAAATAGGACAAAACACCAAATAAAGAGGCTGTGCAGCTTACAAACAAGACGTAGCTGCCAAAGGAAAAGAACAGTTAAAGCTATAGAGAATAAAACATTGTCCAAAACAACGTCAAAAAGGTCACAAACATTTTCCGATACTTTCCATAGAGATTCGTTTGCAAGTCTTATTAAATCAAATTCGGCATTCAGGCATGAACATGCTCAAAACCATCATTTATACAGGATTTTCTAAAACTTTCAAATCTATTTCTTGATCCTGAAGAATTTAATTTGTCCGATAATTTCCGTGGAAAACCGGTTGCAAGTCTTATTAAATCAAATTGGGCATTCAGACATGAAAATGTTCAAAACCGTCATTTATACAGAATTTTTTTAAACTTTCAAATCTATTTCTTGATCCTGAAGAACTAACATTTTAACTCAACTGTTTTTAAATAATTTTAATCATGTAAGAAATGAAGCCAAGAAGGAATTTTTGAGGCTTCTTATAAAAGTGAGGACTTATTATTGACCATAGGTTCCAAAAATTTCTTACATTAAATGTTCGCCCACTTTTTGAAGCGAGTCGTCGCATTCTTCAATAACGTTTAGTCCTAAATCTACTGATATATACGGAAAAAGTGAGACTGCATCGAAGGAGACAATTTTTTCGTTCTCATTAATTGTCAATTGTTTAACCTTATCCGTAAATTGTACAGCATCTTTAATTTTATAAATAGAGTTTTTTAAGAAATGCCAAACAAAAAACAGGATTGTCCGAACACTGTAAAATACATAATCATACCCCTAACATTGACGACGTAAAAATATTTCAATCTGAGAACCATAGCAACAAGAGACTAAGACATAAACATTTTCCCATGTAATGTAACTTAACGGGGTAGAAACGCTACGCCAGCTTTAAGCTAATTATTAAATGAAGAGTGTTGGCTTTTTTGTTCGGGATACCGTATTATTTTGTAAGATTTAGAAGTTTTTCCAAAAGAATTTTAGTTTTATGTAATTCTTTGGTTCCTCTTCTGTTAAGCTTACAATCTTGTCACTTG